>NC_057714.1:55235004-55345197 GCF_004010195.1 Chiloscyllium plagiosum
CCATTTTGCCCTCCTGATTTCCGTCTTAAGTATACTCCCACTTCCTTTATACTCTTCTAAGGATTCACTCAATCTATCCTGTCTATACCTTACAGATGCTTCCTTCTTTTTCTTAACCAAACCCTCAATTTCTTTAGTCATCCAGCATTCCCTATACCTACCAGCCTTTCTTTTCACCCTAACAGGAATATACTTTCTCTGGATTCTCGTCATCTCATTGCTGAAGACTTCCCATTTTCCAGCCGTCCCTTTACCTGCGAACATCTGCCCCCAATCAGCTTTCAAAAGTTTGTACCGTCAAAATTGGCTTTTCTCCAATTTAGAACTTCAAATCTGGTAAATAAGTAAGTACAGATCCCTGTAGCACTCCACTAATTAGAACTGACATCCTGAAAATGTCCCCTTTATCTCAACTCTCTCTTCTACTAGTTAGCTTATCGTTTGTCCATACTAATTTACCACCCCAACACCATGGACTCTAATTCTATTTTGTAGCCTTACCAGATGCCTTCTGGAAACCCAGATTCATTGATCCCTCTTTATATATCCTGCTTGCTATTTTCTGAAAGAATTCCAGTAAATTTGTCAGGAAGGATTTCTTCATCGTACAGCTGTACTGACTCTGATTTATCATATGATATATTTCTGAATACTTTGCTTTTACCTCCTTTATAAGACTCAAATTTTCCCAATAATAAATGTTATGGTAACTGGCCTATAGTCACCTGTCTTCTTTTATAAATGAGAGGTGTTTTGTTGTCTGTTTTCTAATCCTCTGGGACTTTATCAGAATCTAAGGTTCCTGGAAGATTACTGCCAAGGCATTTGTTAGCACTGTAGCTGCTGCCTGTAATATTATAGCATGTATTGCATCAGGTCCTGGGAATTATTGGACTTTCTCCCACTAGTTCCCCCCGCATTCTTTTCTCTGGTTATTATATTTATTTTCTCTCCTCTTTATCCCTTGAATATTTAGTCATTTTGGAAAGCTATTAGTTTTTCTACTGTGAAAGCTGATGCAAAGTATTTATTTAACATCCCAGCCTTTTTCTGGCTCCCTATTATTTTTTCCCCAGCTGTTGTTCTCTGAGGGGCTTATGTTCTCTTTGGCTTCTCTCTTCCTTTTATAGATAGTTAAACAAGCTCTTGCCAATTGTCTTGAAATTACTTGCAAGCTTATCCTCAAAGTTTATTTTCTCCATCTTTATATCTTTTTGGCTCTCTTTTGTTACTGTTTCTACATATGTCCCAGAGGATTACAGGCAAATCAGACACTGGGGATAGAGAGAACAAAAGGGACCATCCCCAGAAGGCAAATCCGACAGAGACAATCAACCACGGTAATCTTCCTTGACAACAGTGAACAACAAGCTCTACAATATTGCAATTATCTCCAGCACCAGCCTGGAAGTAGCCACATTCCTAGTCACAATATTCTTCACAACCAAAGGGATATGCCCTTGCCCTGCTCTAAGATTGTATTTTGGGTGCAGCAAGAAACTGAATCCCTTCAATGAGTGCAAACATTTCATACATTGCTCATTGCTGTAAGGTTGAAGTAGGAGAATTGATTCCTGAATATTCTGGGCGAACATGGTGCCCTACTGACAGCCCTTCTCCCTCACCTCCAGATTTTCATTTTCAACACTGTAACAGATGTCTAAAACCAAATTTAAAAATCGAATTCTTTGTTTGGTACTTTATTGTGTATATTTATTCCCCTCACTCTCGCTGCTTTCCCTTGGGCATTCACTGCCCTCTGTTAAAATGGGGTTGATTTTGAATTAGGGTTCTGGTTGTGAAGCTAAGGGAGGCTATACGGAGGAAATAAAAGATCAGTTTAGTTGAAAAATTAGATTTAATCACTGGCTCTTTTCCATAGCTCTGTTCTATTCTTATTCTGACTTGCCTGTCTTGGAGACCATTATAATTGACTGGGTGGAGTTAATATGTGGTTTAGAGCATGTTGTGTTATTTGTACTGGGAATGTGATTGAGTAATCTGGGAGGTGGGTGGCAACTCATTACATGTAAATATCCAAACTGTTCTTGCTTGCTGTTGCACTTTCATGGCCATCAATAATGCACCTCTGATTTATCACAGGTCAGTACCATAAGCCAGCAGCCTGAAGTGTCATTAAAAGTTTACAAAGCTAACCATTTAGAAATGAAATCTGTAAATGAGCAGAATTTTTAAAAAAGGTTGTAGATCCGAAAGCAGAAATCTCTAAGTTCATGGTCACTATATACACTCATTTCGTATCTTCTCAGTAACATTTTATTTTATTGTCCGACTGATACCTGATGAATAAAAAGACATAAAATGATTTATAGGATAGTATAAAACCATATCATCATAAAACAAAAGGTGCACTGCACTTTCAATTTTGGGGAAGACACATCCAAAGTGGAAGGAGCAATTAGCAGTTTTTGCATAACAGCTCCAGAGTTGATGGCTGCAATTTATGGCCAACTGAAGGACCATGTCAGTAATCAGGAGTCCAGTGACTAATCAATGTTCAGCATTTGCCTTCAGCTCTCATTTAAGCAGCATGTTTCTATATGGCTCACTCCATCCAATTGTAACCTGATCTTCTGAAGTATTCATTGAATATATATTGTGGCTTCATTCACCTCTTATAATGTTTCTGGTCTATAACAGCAAATGGAAAAACAGACTTTCACTCAGTTATCCCTAATCACAAAATCATACCTCTTCTTCCCCATTGGCAGACCATGCTTTGACACTGGGGCTGTCCTATCCTCACATGTAAAACAAACAGTGGATAGAGCTGTCATCTATGGAAAGGTTGGGGAGGGAGATTGCAGCAGCTGAATGCCAAGGTCAGATTTTTTTGGAGCAACATAAATTAGCACAGTCTGTAGGGGAATGGGTTTTGTCAGTCTGGATGGTAAGCTAGCAGTAGTGGCTGCCTCCAATACTAATGGTGTTGATGGCACGGAGCTTCCATCTTAGGCAACACAGCAATACAGACTCACCTGGACTGTAGGCTGGTGGGGGAACCTGGGTGGCTGCATGATATATCTCTGAGAGGCTATAATGTAGAGTTTTATTGAGAATGATGTCAGGGTTAAAGTGTCCCATTAATATGACTGTGTGTTTTCATTTGCTGTTCTCACAAAAACCTGAAAGCAAAATAACCATAACAGATGTCAATCCTTCGGTTATTCTTGTTCTCCTACAGATCTGGAGGAAAAATTGTTAAAGCCTCAAGTGAGATGAGGATTAGTAGCAACAGTTGCACCAGCTCTGGTAGAGTTTGCAAAGGGATTACGGGCATATCAAGAGACACCATGATGAAGGAGTTTTCTTCCACTGAATGTCATTGACAGGCTTTAATTAACCTATCGCTAGTTGCAAGGTAATGAGTATAGAAGGTGTCACAGGATGCCCTGAGCCATGACCTCATGCTTATGCCAGCTACTGAATTAGGACCTGTAGCACTATGGTGCTGTATAAGGGCTTCAGAATTCTTGAGCATCACTGAGCTGGAGTGGGCAGATTTGCACATGACTAGGTCAAATTAGAATAGAATACTGTTACTCTGAAAGGCTTATTTGAACACATAAACATAAACACACAAAGATGCTAAATTATCCCATACCTAAAGTAACTATTATTCAGGGCTTGATTTAACTTTTATTACCATGTAAAACAATATTTACTATTAATTCATAACAAGTAGTATTACATTGAAGTCTAAACCTCGTGGCAGACTTTGCCTTGTCCTTGACAGGTCTGTCTTGAAACTAAACTTATAAAATGATTTGATGTCAAACTATGAAAGGGGTGGCAATCCCACCTGATAGCACTCCAGACAAGAGCTGCCCTTAATTTCATGCCAACAGATAACTTCAGGAAATAACTGGAGACATTCCTGGCTTTTCACGGGCATGAACTCATAAGTGCATCTAAGAAGTCACAGCTGCTGACTTTACAAAGGCTCTCCAATTCACCTTTTTTTTAATAGAATTCCTGCAGTGTGGAAACAGGCCCTTTGGCCCCACAATTCCATACCAATCTTCCAAAGAGTAACCTTCCCAGACTCGTTCCCGTGACTAATGCATCTAACCTAGAAATCCCTGAACACTATGGACAATTTAGCACGACCAATCCACCTAACCTGCACAGCTTTGGACTGTGGGAGGAAACTGGAGCACCCATTAGAAGCTCACGCAGACAAGGGGAGAATGTGCAAACTCCACACAGATAGTTGCCTGAGGCTGGAATCGAACCCAAGTCCCTAGTGCTGTGAGGCAGCAGTGCTAACCACTGAGCCACCATGCTCCCTTTATGTGGGGAAATGACAGCAAGGACATTTGGCTTTACTGCCAGCTTTGGCTTTTTGCAGACTCAAAGTACCTTAACATGAACCAACAGTCTTCACTAATGGAAAATGATTTCACTTCCTTCATGTAAAAATCATTTCTGATTGCAACAACCAGATAATGCAAGCCTGCATCAGATATCTATGGAGATATTATGATTCTTACATCCTGGAGCAATCAATATCAACCTCTGTAAAAGACTCTCAGCACATAATCGCTAAACAGCAATTGGTAGTCCCTCCACATCTAGCTGAGGACACCTCTAAGAAATCCTTAGACTGGCATGGAGGGCAGATACAATGCTATGCATGCTTTGGAAAGTGTCAACCGCCATGTTAGTGGCAAAACCATAAAAGATGGAATCAGATGCTCTTGACATTGAGATAGATCTTGCCAGAAATTTCATTCAATTTTGCCACAAATTTCACCATAGCTCACTTTGTTCAGATCCCTATGAGATTTCACCCATCATTTGTACATTTTGTGCTTTCATTTATGCAGTTTGACTGTTAATTCTCTATTTGTTGTATTGAACATTCCTCAATTTGAGATGGATTTTTCATTCACATTATCCATAAGTGTGAATATCCATAAATATGTAATAGAATGTGACCTTTTATTTTCGATCTGTTTCTGATTTCATTGATGCAGTTTGTGATTGTCTATAAGTGAGGCTGTTTATGATTTATCACAGAATTGGATCCTTGCTGAGACAAGATGCCTTGAAGCTTAGTACGTACACTATAATATCTCAGAATTATTATAGTTGGTGTTCTGTGCTATTTCTTCTCAGGACTTAACCCTAATTACAAGACATTACAACATCATAGAATCATACATCACAGAAAAGGTTTGGTGGCCCAGTCTGCAGCAACTTATCTACACTACTCTCACTTTCCAGCACTTGATCCATAACCTTGAATGTTATGACATTTCAAGAGCTTATCCAAGTACTTTTTAAAGGTTGTGAGGTTTCCTGCCTCTACTACTCTCTCAGGCAGTACATTCCAGATTCTGGATGAAAAGATTCTCCTCAAATCCCCTCTAAAACTTTTGCCCTTCACCTTATTAACTATGTCCCCCTGTTATTGACCCTTCAACTGTGGGGAACAGTTGTGGCTTAAGCTGGACAGAGCAGCATAGCATGTTTCTATGAACACAGTGTCCATGCAAAAACCTTGAACTTGCATGATTTTACACATTTCAAGTTGGGATAACTGCTTACATGCTCATTTATCATGGTGTTGTACCATTTTCTCCCTTTTCTCCGAACAATAAATTGTACATATATGGTTGGATGGTGCAAGTATGGGTGAACGGAACTGTGTGGATCTGTCTCCCAAGCATAAGCCATTGTCTTGATGAGTAGCAAATAGATTAAACATAGCTTTCCAAAAATCTTGGCAAGCCGCTTCACATTTAATTCTTTTGCATTTTGCATATGAACGGTGCAATTTCCAAAATCATTCAACAGGGCAGTGAGATAATACTGGATTAGTGGTGCTGGAAGAGCACAGCAGTTCAGGCAGAATCCGAGGAGCAGTACAATCGACGTTTCAGGCAAAAGCCCTTCATCAGGAATACAGGCAGAGAGCCTGAGGGTGGAGAGATAAGTGAAAGGAGGGTGGGGGTGGGGAGAAAGTAGCATAGAGTACAATAGGTGAGTGGGGGAGGGGATGAAGGTGATAGGTCAAGTGGGGGAAGGGTGGAGTGGATAGGTAGAAAATAAGATAGGCAGGTAGGACAAGTCATGGGGACGGTGCTGATCTGGAAGTTTGGAACTGGGGTGAGGTGGGGGAAGGGGAAATGAAGAAACTGTTGAAGTCCACATTGATGCCCTGGGGTTGAAGTGTTCCGAGGCGGAAGATGAGGCGTTCTTCCTCCAGGCATCTGGTGGTGGGAGAGCAGTGGCAAAGGAGACCCAGGACCTCCATGTCGTCGGCAGAGTGGGAGGGGGAGATGAAATGTTGGGCCACAGGGCGGTGTGGTTGATTGGTTCGGGTGTCCCGGAGATATTCCCTAAAGCGCTCTGCTAGGAGGCGTCCAGTTTCGCCAATGTATGGGCGGCATGGTGGCACAGTGGTTAGCACTGCTGCCTCACAGCGCCACCGGGTTCAATTCCTGCCTCAGGCGACTGACTGTGTGGAGTTTGCACGTTTTCCCCGTGTCTGCACGGGTTTCCTCCGGGTGCTCCGGTTTCTTCCCACAGTCCAAAGATGTGCAGGTCAGGTGAATTGGCCATGCTAAATTGCCCGTAGTGTTAGGTTAGGGGTAAATGTAGGGGTATGGGTGGGTTGCGCTTCAGCGGGTCGAAGGGCCTTATTGGGCCGAAGGGCCTGTTTCCACATTGTAATGTAATTAAATCTAATCAATAATCATGTAATAAATGTAGAGGAGACTGCATCGGGAGCAACGGATACAATAAATGATATGGGTGGATGTGCAGGTAAAACTTTGATAGATGTGGAAGGCTCCTTTAGAGCCTTGGATGGAGGTGAGGGAGGTGGTGTGGGCGCAAGTTTTGCAATTCCTGCGGTGGCAGGGGAAGGTGCCAGGATGGGAGGGTGGGTTGTAGGGGGGCGTGGACCTGACCAGGTACTCACGTACATGCTGAACACTCCATTTCATGCACATCTTAGAAGGATGTACTGTGTGTCATCAAGATAAACTTTTTAAAATACACTGAACATGCTGATTATGATAGTCAATGTGCCAATAAATTTTGCACTAATTGTATGGTGATCTGTCTTGAAAAAGGGAATTTGATGAATGAGTCAGTCACCAGAATATAATCCTTCGACATGGGAAATATCAATTGCCATCTTGCAATGCAGCTCAGAAGGAAAGATAAAATTTCAATCTTTTGGTTAAAGTGAATCTATCCATCTTTGCTTTTAAAAAAAAACTCAAGGACTCTTTGTCCACCACCATTAGAAGTAAAAAAGACTCACAATTCTCTGAGAAAAAGGCTTGCCTCACCACTGCTTTAGAAACCCTGATTTTTAAAGTGACCCAATTTCTAGATTTCTTCTCCAAACTGAGCCTGTCAAGACTCCTTACCTTTTACTCTTCTAAACAACAGGACATTCAAATCTAGCCTGTCCAATCTTACTTCAAAATCCCATTCCAGATTATAATCCAGTAAATCGTCCCTGCACTGCTTCTAACACATTCCCATCCTACCTTACACAAGGTGACCAATATTTTCCACAGTACTCCACATGTGGTCTCACCAGTGCCCTGCATAACTGAAGCATGACCTCTCTATTTTTGTATTTGAGTTTCTTTGCAATAAATGATAACATCCTACTAGCTTTTTCTAAATATTTGCTGTATTAGCATATTTACCTTTTGGTACATGTACAAGGACAGCCAGATCCCTCTACATCTCAGAGCTAAGAAATGTCTCACCCTTTAGATAATAAGCTCCTTTTTTATTCTGCCTTCCAAAATAGAAAATATCACAATATACTTCATGTGCCAGGTCTTTGTGCAGTTGATTAACTCACAGAGTGATAGATGCATACAGCACTGTAACAGACCCTTCAGTCCAACCAGTCCATCCCGAAACTAACATTGAGATGCAGCCTCGTTGTGTTCTATTCACAATTTACTTTCCTACCTACCGTTGCTGTCAGCAGACTTAGCAACCATATTTTCTGTCCCTTCATCAAAGCTATTTATTTAAATTGTCATTTTAATAAATTTGAATCATTTATATAAATTATAAACAGTTGAGCGACGGCACAACACTTGGTACACTTGCCGCGTACTAACCTGAAAAAACCCATTTATGCCACTTTCTGCTTCCTTCCAGCCAGCCAATCTTCAATCCACACCAATATTCTACCTCTTTCATCATGAGATTTTACTTTCTCAAATAACCTCTGATGAGGCACTTTATCACAAGCATTCTGGGAATCTGCATATAGTATATTAACTGGTTCTCCTTTATCTACAGCTCATGTTACCTCCTTAAAAGAACTCCAATAGAGTCATCAAACATAACATCCCTATCACAAATCCATTGCTGGAAAAGCCCAGCAGGTCTGGCAGCATCGGTGGAGAGAAATCAGAGTTAATGTTTCGGGTCAAGTGACCCTTCCTCAGAAGTGACCCAGCTTGTAGTTTCCTGCTTTCTGTCCCACTCCCTTTAGTATCTTTCAATCTAGTGGAATTGTCCCCAAATCAGGGGAATTTGGGAAAATTGAACCATCAACTATCTCACTAGCCATTTTTTTAAAGAGTCTAGATTAACTCCATCAGGACTTGAATAATTGTCAGCCCGCAGTTCCAACATTTCTCTGGGACCACTTCTCTGGTCATTGTGATTTCCCCGGGCTCCTCCCTCCGTTATCTTGCCTAAATTATTACTGCTTCTAGGATGTTATTTATTTCCTCTATAGTGAAGATAGATGCCAAATACCTGCTCAATTCATCTGCCGTTGCTTCTATTATTAACTCTCCAGTCCCACTTTCTATAGGATTAATGTTCATTTTGTTAACACTTTCCTATATATTTACAGAATCTCTTGTTACCTGCATTTATATTTAAAACTAGCTTTCTCTCATTATCTTATTTTTCTCTTTTTGTTCCAGTCGTGTTATCTTTTTATTTCATATTCTGGCTAATCTTCTGACCTATCACCTGCCTTTGCATTATTATAGACTGCATCATGAAGCAAAGGGACTACCAAGCTTTCTCAGTGCATCAAGAGGTGGGAAAGACTGTGACCTTGCTTTTATCAAATAATTTTAAAAAATTAAAAAACTTGGTAATTTCTTTGCCTGACATTTAAAAAAATCATGTTGGTTCATTGCCATTTCAATGTCAGCCTTGCAGCAGAACTAACACACAATAAAGTTATTGTAATTGCTTGTAACCTTTGTGTTGACCTTCATTTAATTAGGAGTGGCTCTCTCCCATAAGACGCCAGAACTGGAATGTCTCTTGCTTTCCAGCTTTTGCTTTTTATTATCAGCTTTAAAGCCACATTCCAGTAAAACATAACCAAACCTGAATTTGGCTTACCTTTGTCTCTGCTAAGTCAGTCATGTTCATTCTTATGTTCCTGTCAGCTATGACTAAGTGTAGAAAACAGAGCACTTTTTCAGCATGCTTCTCAATGAGACTATATTTGCATCACACACAGGCATATTTTGCACAGCTTTGCATTATGGCCATGCCAGAATACATTATAATAAATGTAGAAAGCTCCTTCAACTATAAAATGTGACATCAAAAGCAATTTCAGAATGCTGATGGAAATTTCAAATGACACAAATGGCTATTTGGGAGATATTCTGCCACAAACATCCAGTGGTTGGTGTTTCCTGGTCAATTTCATCCAGTTTTCCAGGAAGACACTTTCCTTGCTGCCTCCTTGGTTGGGATTTTTCATTTTGAAGCTAATGATGCAGTGAACATCTGAGATGGAGTCACATATATCATGCCCCATGTCTTCAGTTCAGTTTGTATGTAAATGAGTACAATAACAACCTAAATGGTGTCTGATTAGTGGGTGCTGCATGGAAGCTTTTGCCTCCACCAGCAACTTCTGGCATTGGTGATCCTAGTGCCATATGTAAAGGTGGCCAAATGGCCTCTTCACATGCAGCAAGTCAGAAATTCCACAGCAAATAGCTGACCTCATTCCCATGCATCCCTACTCCCACCCCAATCCACTCTACCCCCTCCCTACCAATGATGTCTAAGGGCGCAAATAAATGGTATTGTAGTTTCATAATGCTTTACTGATCACACTGTTACAAGCCAACCAGGCCAAAAAGGAGGTCCTCTTTCTCTCTCATGGGTAAAAGAAGCCCCTCCATCAGACTTGGATGGCTTGTTGAGTTGATGTCACACAAAGAGTCAGTGACTCAATTTAGCATCAACACAGCAGGGTCCAAAGCAGGAAGTGGATGAATGTTTCCCCGTGCTCCAAAAGTGTAAGTACCACTACCTTCTCACTGCAACTTCAGATTCATAGGGCCATCAATCGGTCAAGCTCTGCCACTGTTCAGCCATTCGTGTATCCATCTCTTTGTCACATGTAGGCTATACCTTCAATACCTCACACACACATTATGCTAAGAATCACCTAAAGCTTCCTGGGCACTGCACTTTCTACTCACTTGCTGGAGAGAACTCATGACCCAGCAGACTATGTCTATTTAACAAGTGCCTATACACACATTCCCATCACACTCAACTTCTGTCTGTCTCTTACTACAGGAGAAACAGGCACACAAATAGAAGGAGCGAGTACAGATGGGCAGCAGCCTTTCTAATTTCCAGATCCTCAGTGCATTTGAAAAAGATGCAGTCTACCTGGCGTGTATGGACCAAGACTGCTCCTGCATTAATGGAGAAATTGAAATGGCAGAAGCCAATGAGTAACATTGCTGGCTGCACTATGCTGTCTAATCTTTTCAGAAGCACAGCCACTTGCTTACATTCCTCTATAGACAGAGAGAGAGAGACAGACAGACAGAGGCAGAGAGAGACAGAGAAGGAGAGACATAGAGAGAGAGAAAGAGAGAGACATATATAGTCATCTTGATAGGTACTTTAGCTAGATTTGAACACACAATAAGATGAGCACCTCACTGAAACATAGAGCTGGTCAAGGAAGAAACATCTGAGGTCACTGACACTTGGAGGACTGCCAGAGGCCAGGCACCTGCTCAGTCCCATAAAGAATCATGCTTCTCTATTGATAAACCAACATCTTCAACCTGAGGAGACAGATAGGGGACCATTCAGGTTGGGATGCTGGAGGACCTTTCTAGACTGGAGTGAAAGATGGAGTAGCCCATTCATCTTCTCTGCTGCAATGGTTTCAGCATCAAGTGCTTGGTTGTCACTATGGAAAGGCTGATGAGAGAACATGATCCAGCAGAATGATCAACATCATCAGATATGTGCTTGGGTTTGCACTTGATCATTCTAACCATGGGTGCTCAGTATTGACTGCGAGGCAAGAGGAGACAGGGTGATACAAGCAGGCCTTTACAGTGCGGTGAAGGATGAGACAGACTTGGGAGTTTATCTGTTACCTTATTGCCTGCAGAAAGTAGATCATCAATAGCTGTCATGGAGGGCAAAGGAAGAAAAAATGCTTTGAAAGTACCTTGGTGGCTCTGATGTTTATCTGATGTACATAAATATAATCATATGAATATAAGTCAAATTTATATCCTGGGCAAGGTTCCCCAATGTATTAAATTTCTGGATAGGTTACCCCAAACTGTTAAACAGGAAGTATGCCTTGGCTCCCCTCTTTGTTCAGACACCCATTTGGTTGGTTTCAACATCATTAACTTATAAAAAATCTCTTCCTTTTCTGCCAGATCTATTTGGACATAACTTTAAAAAAGGAGCTAATTTAATCAGACTTTCTCAAATCAACAAAAAGCAAAGTTCATTAATTACTAAATGAGAGAAGAATTAATGAGTCCAAAAAGATATGAGTTTAAAAAACAAACAGAAGTCTCTGAATTGTTTGCAAAGAGCGAATGGTTGAACATTGCAACTGAAGGCAGAAAACATCATTAGTAATGTTGACGTTGGCAGGTGAGTCATGGTAAATGGAGGTAGAATCAGACTTGATAATGTGTCTGTTGTCATATATCAATTTTACTCTGAGGAAACGGAATCCTTTTTTTTCAATAAAGATGCCAGACTGATCTAAGGGAAGATGCAAGACTATTCATGTGCAGTCAATGGTACCATTAACCACTGAGAAGCTTGTGTTGTAAATGAAAGCTGGTACTTTCTCAAGTCACTTTGCATTTATAACTTTGTGCTGTAATTGAAGAGGAAATGCATTATTTTTCTAGTTGACCAGAACTAGTACTTTGTGATTTTGCCACCTTGATCAGTAAATATTATTGTGAAGGTATTTCACTGGCACAAATCCTCATTTGTCTTTGCTGTAACTAAGGCCTGTCTAGTGGTTAATGAAAAACCAGCATGGAGTAACAACATGGGGGGGGAAATGTTCCTAGATAACAAGAAGGTTGATTGCATGAGAGGCATAAGTACAACAGCATTTGGTCAGGCATAATTACTAGGTTCTTTGGGAGTTTGTATAGATATACCTGCTACTCCAAAAGCTAGAGAAGAACCTCTTGTCACACACATTCTGTGATGGGAGCATCTGTAGAATGGAAGAAATCAATGTAACCCATTAATCCCTTCAGAACCATTACCTTACACACCCTAGAAGGAAACAAAAACAAAACTGGCAAATGAGACATATTAGTCTGACTTATCGTGTATTCTTCAAAATGAAGGACAGATATACATATTTCCAATCGTTTTTGGTAGTTCACTCTACTGCAAGTGTCAATATTTCTGGTACAGATGTAGACAGTCTTGTAAGGTGTTGCCTACTGCAGTCTGAAAAGAACCAATGAAAGTTTAGCACCATAATGGCCTCAGAAGCCACAATCATTGCTGTACATAGCCTGCTTCGAGATCTAAGTTATAATTTCAGAAAGTGTCAAAGCTCAGTGACAGGATGTTTGGTGGATTTTAATTGATTTGAGTTTTGCCTGAATGCTTCCTGTGAAGTGTACCTCCCAAACCCTCCCTTCACTTTTGTAACTGCTTGTTCCTACTTCATGGTTTTTTCCTCAGTGGTCACCTCTATCTCCAATCCCAAATGCAACCTTTTAAGATTTCACTTCACTATCCAAATTATTTCTGAAAAAGCTAAAAGCACTGCAAGAGTTTCTTCTGAAGAAGAGGCAAACCAGACCCTAAATGTTAAATCTGATTGTCTCTCAACTGATGCTCCCCGACGTGCTGAGTTTATCCAGCACTCTGTGTTTGTTTCAGGTTTCCAGCACTCATAGCATGTTGTTTATTTCTGTAATGCCAGTATCTGCTCCGTATGGTGGAAGTGAACTTGCAGAAGTGTTAAAGTTCACAAAATAAATGTCCAGGAGTCAATAACCAGTCCAAAATGAGAATCCAGAAACTAAACACTGGCCAAACTCTTTAAATATCAATAGTGAGGGTATTTCCCTGCTGGTTAGCGTCATACTGTACTGTGAGTTCAGCACATGGCCAAGGAAGTGCTGTGACATTCAAAAATAGATCCAATATACGTCATGCAGGAGCAAATTTAAATAACATTCTGTGCTTAAGTAATCTGAAAACCTGGGTTATCTTTGTCACCAGTTAGCAGCCAGAAATAGGCACTGTGCAGTCAATGTCAATTTAAGAATACCTCAGATAAAAACATATAATAAACATTTTACAACAGGTCATATTAATGACAGTTAGTTTTCTATTCATGACTTACAAATATAGATTTGATTTATCCTGCAGAATTCTGACTGGTGCTCTCAAAAATGTTTTAAACCTAGCAAAATTCTGTATTTAAATGTGAATGTTCAGTTTTAGATCCTGGGCACAATATTCTCAATTTACAGCTTCTTAATATTATCAAGATTATTGGCAAGAATTCCATCAAGTAGAGAAAGCATCAAATAGACACAGCAAGTTTCACAAGAAAACGCAACTTGTTATTCAATGAAAATATATATATATAGCTTTTTCTCTATTAAAATATCCTCTTCCAGTTCCCTGCTGTGTAATCTGTTCATATATTTGCCAAGCATTAAAATTAAACATTAAGTGCTAAAATCTGTGGTTGTTCTGGCATATTCCCACCCTAATATTGTCTGCTGATTTGTGGAAGGGTAGGGATTTTGACCTCAATAATTAACCACCCATGCCAGCCACTCCTGAATTGCTGTAATGACAAATGCAATAGTGTGCAAAATTAAGGATCTCTGCCTAAACTGATGAGCATTGGTGAGAGCAGCAGCAAATGTCCTCACCTCAACATTTATTGAAATGTACTCTTCCATAATTTGTTTGTCCATGGATATTTTAGTTGGCCATCTTTAATCGTCAAGGACCTCTGAGAAATCCCTCTCATTGTGAGCATATCAGAAATTCAAGTACAAACTGCCTACTCTTTTACAAATAGTACTTGTGAATTGTTAGAAGACGTTGTTTGACTAATAAAATGGTTATGTCAGACTTCCCAATGAGTATGTGACATTGGATAATTGCACTTTTATGAAGCTTCTGAACAGATTTTTTTTCTCTCTCCTACACTGAATCTTTAGTCAGTAAACATGTACCTAAATCTAATATGAACATAAAGCCTTGCAGCAATGCAAAACCATTACATTATGTGGTTGGGATGGCATAATAAGGAGAAACGCAAATTGCTATTGAATGGATAACAGACAAAAGGTGGATACGGCCAAGGCTATACACAAAGATATGCCTTTCTAATCCAATTTTGATTTAACCCAGTCCCTTTTTCCCTTCCCTCTCCTTTCCCTTTGGTGGCCTGCATTGCCCTCAACAGACTTTGTGTGTAAATTAATCAATTACAAAGCATGGGACATTTACTGATGATAGTTAATAAATGAAAAATCATTGCTGATTTGGTGATAGGGAGAGAAAAATAGTTGGGTGCACTCCTGGATATTACATAAAAAGAAAAATAAAAGAAAGAGGCATGGAGGCCCAGGACCCCAGAATAAAAATCCAGACACTGTGCAAAAGAGATGGATAATCAATGCAATATGTTTGCAATGTGAATGGTAGAAGTACAGAAATAAGGAAACAAACTGGAAATAGTTAAGAAAATAAGGAATTTTATGAATATCAGAAATACTGTATCGCTAAATTTAGACAATGGAAAGTAACTTAATAAGCAGAGTACAGAAGTGTTTAGGAAAGGCAATGGCTTGCAAGGCCAACTAGGAGGTAATTGTGTTTGAGCCTTTGGGAGTGGATAAGCCACAGAGGAAAGAATGAACTACTCCGCCTTAGAGCTAAATTAAATTTTACAAATGTATAGTCACAGAAACCAATCAAACCTTAATGAGGCAAAGAATTTAGTCTCTGGCGAACTTTCCAATTCATTGGAATTTCAACTTTCAGACAGAATATATCTTTCCTGAGGCAGAAATTGACCCCTTCACATAAAACAGTCTGAGCTCTGCATCTTTAAGCACATACAGGACTCCAAATCAAAAGCAAAGTGAGTGCAAAACAGGAATATTCAAGTGATACAAAATGGTTGCACTGGATGATGCACCATTCACAAAAATAAAACAAAGAACTGTGGTTGTTGGAGATTGAAACAAAAAGTCACTGAACTAGTAGCATTAATTCTGTTTTATTTCTCCACAGATGCTGCCAGACCTGCTGATTTTTTCCACTAATTTCTGTTTTGGAAGCACAATTCATATCATTTCAAAATGTAGCCATGGTTCCCACCTTCCTGCATGGACCAGAAACATGAACCACGTACAGCAGACACCTCCAATCCCTGGAGAGTTAGTATCAACACTGTCTTCACAAAATCCTGCAAATGCACACCAAGGTTCTGCCAATCCTTTATATTTCCTCAGGTCTTGCCATTCAATATGTGCTTCTCTATCTTGTTAGTTCTCCCAAAATGTATTACTTCACACTTTTTAGGATTAAATATCATTTGCCAATGTTAGGCCCATTTGACCAGCCTTTCTATATCAGAGTTTAAATGTGTGGCGCTGGAAAAGCACAGCTGGTCAGGCAGCATCCATGGAGCAAGCAAGTCGATGTTTCGAGCATAAGATCTTCATTAGGAAATGCTAACTCTCCTGCTTCTCGAATGCTGCTTGACCAGCTGTTCTTTTCCAGCGCCATACTTTTTGACTCTGATTTCCATCATCTGCAGTGCTCACTAAAGGCTTGCCTCCTTATTGATTACCATTCACCAATTTTCCCGTTTTCAGCAACTTAATGATCAAATCTCTGACATGCATTGCCATTTCATTATTGCACTCAACAAACAGCAATGGAATGACCATGGAACTCTGTGGTATGCTACTGGACAAAAACTTCAAGTCATAGAAACAACCTTTAATTATCATCTGCTGCATTCTGCTACTCAGCCAATTTTGGATCCAATTTGCTAATTTGAGTACTTTTCTCTCCTACTAATACTGTAGTGGACAGGCTCGTCTGCAGCAAGCAGTTTGTTGAGAATGAGGTGAAATGTGTTTTTTCATTTGGTTTGTTCCTTCACCACCTGCTATAGGCCCTGTCCATCAGCTATGTCCTTTAGGACTCCACCAACTTGACTAGTAATGGTGCTACCAAGTCACTGTTAGTGATGGAACTTGAAGTCTCTAACCCAGAGTATACTCGGCACTCTTGCCATCCTCAGTGCCTCAGCCCAAGTGATGCTCAAAGATCTATCAGACAAGGGTGAATGTTTTATGACAATCAGTAGGAGGTTTCTTTGCTCCTATTTGACCTGACATCATAAGAATTCATGAAGTCCAGGATCAATGTTGAGGACTCCCAAGGAAGCCCCCTCCCTATTTAAAACCATTATGCTGCCACCTCTGCTTTGTCTGTTCTGTCAGTTTACCTACCTGAGTGCAACTAGACATAGCCAGGGATGTTGATGGTGCTTGTTCGACTTTGCACTACTCAGTGAGTATGACTATGTCGGGCTGTTGCATGACTAATTTGAGAGACCATTCTCCCAGTTTTGGCACGAACCCCTAGATGTTAGCAATGGAACTTTGCAGGGCCATTGTCAATTCCAGTGCTGATATTAGTGCCATGTGGTCCATCCAGTTACATTCCTCAAAGTAATAAATATGTTGACTAATGCAAATACGCGCTGTCAGTTCAAACAAGGAGGAAGACAGTTTATTCTAGGAAGAGGTAAGAAGGGTGTGTAAGAGCAGATTTATTTTAGAAGGAGAATTAAATCAACTCAGTATAAACACATAGTATTGACGAGTCAGAGGTGGTGAACGTAAGTCATGACTATTATTTGGCTCAGTCTACTAGGAGGTAAAAATATGTTGCTGGAAAAGTGCAACAGGTCAGGCAGCATCCAAGAAGCAGGAGAATCCTGATGCTGCCTGACCTGCTGCGCTTTTCCAGCAACACATTTTCAGTTCTGATCGCCAGCATCTGCAGTCCTCACTTTCTCCCTCAATCTGCTAGGAGGCCACAGGAAGGGAATGACAAAGAAATGGAGTCAGAAGATGAATTCCTTGCTGCAGAATTGCTAGTCTCTGACCTGCTCTTGCAGTGAAAGTATTTGTATGGCTAGTCCAGTTCAATGGTAAAAACCAAGATGTTGAAAGTGTGGGATTCAACAACAGTAAAGGTATTGAATGCCAAGGACCAATGGTTAGATTCTCTTGATGGAGAAGGCTATTGTTCAGCATTTATATGGTGTAAATGTTGGCACTTGTCAGCCCAAACTTGGTGTTCTGGTCTTGCCACATATGGACATGGATTACTTCAGTGTCTGACAGATAATGAATAGTGCCGAATGTTGTACAATCACTAGCTAACTCCCCTCTTCAGATCTTATGATGGAGGGAAGGTCATTGATGAAGCAGCTGAAGGCAGTTGGGTCGAAGACATTACCCCTGATGAAACCCTGCAGAGATATTCCAGAGCTGAGATGACTAACTTCCAACAACCACAACGAACTTCCTTTGTACCAGGAATGACTCCAAACAGTAGAATTTTTCCCTGTTTCACATTCTCTCTTGTCTTGCTAGGTTTCCTTGATATCATACTCAAGTCAAATATAGCTTTGATGTCAAGGGCTGTCACTCTCGCCTCACCGCTGGAACTCAGCTCTTTTAGAAATATTGAACAAAGACTTTAATTAACTCAGGAGCAGATTATCCCTGGCAGATCCCAAACTGGCATCAATGAGTGAGTAAGTTATTATTAAACACATGATGCTTGATAGGGTCATAGGATGAAACTTTCCATCACATTACCGATGATCAAGGCTAGACTGAGGGGGTGGTAATTGGTTGGTTTCAGTATGTCTTTCTTTTTGTGTACAGGATATTCCTGAGCAAACTTCTACATTGTCAGTTAGATGTTAGAGCTATACCAGAATAGCTTGGCTAGGATGTGCCACGTTGTGGAACATACGTCTTTAGTAATATTGCTGATATGCTATCAGGGCTCATTGCCATTATAGTATTCAGAGCCTCCAGTTCCTTATCATATTACAGGTAGTGAATCAAATTTACTGTGTTGTTAGCAAACTTTGAGGGAGGCTGAGATGGATCATCTACTCAGCATCTCTGGCTGAAGATTGTTACAAATGCTTCAACTTTACCTTTTGCATGGAAGATGGTGATATTTGTAGAGCTTCCTCCTCAAGTAAGTTATTTAATCATCCATCACTATTCATGACTGGATGTGGCAGGACTGTGGAGCTTAAATCTGACTATTGGTTGGGGGATCACTTAGCCCTCTCTATCACTTGCTGCTTATGCTATTTGGCACACAGATAGTCCTGTTGGGTAGCATCACTAGGTTGACACCTCATTTTAGTCAATATTAGAGTGGTGCTGGAAAAGCACAGCAGGTCAGGCAGCATCCGAGGAGTGGGAAAATCAACGTTTCGGGCAGGAGCCCTTCATCAGGATTCCTCATTTTAGACATGACCAGTACTGCTATTGAAATGCCTCTTCATTGAGCTAGGTTGATGCTTTCTTGATGATAATGGTTGATGTTGTTATAGAGTCATAGAGATGTACAGCATGGAAACACACCCTTCGGTCCAACCTGTCCATGCCGACCAGATATCCCAACCCAATCTAGTCCCACCTCCCAGCACCTAGCCCATATCCCTCCAAACCCTTCCTATTCATATACCCATCCAAATGCCTTTTAAATGTTGCAATTATACCAGCCTCGACCACTTCCTCTAGCAGCTCATTCCATACACGTACCACCCTCTGTGTGAAAAAGTTGCCCCTTAGGTCTCTTTTATATCTTTCTCGTCTCACCCTAAACCTATGCCATCTAGTTCTGGACTCCCCCACCCAGGGAAAAGACTTTGCCTATTTATCCTATCCATGCCCCTCATAATTTTGTAAACTTCTATAAGGTCACCTTATAGGAAGGAGACAAGAATTGCATGCAATATTCCAACAGTAGCCTAACCAATGTCCTGTACAGCTGCAACATGACCTCCCAACTCCTGTACTCAATACTCTGACCAATAAAGAAAAGCATACCAAACGCCTTTTTCACCATCTGGAATGTGAAGTTACAGATTATGGTTAAGTACAATTCTGCTACTGCCAACAATACCTCACAGATGCCCAGTCTTGCTCGGTATCTTTGCTGTCTATGCCATTTTTGCACAGTGTCAAAATAGCCAACTGTTTTGCATTCACTGCCTGCTCTGCTTTGTTTTGAGTTGTAAAACATGATATTGAATTCCTGAAGCACCTGCACTGTTTAAAGTTCTTAAAGAACTGTGTTTACTGAAAACCGTAGAGCTGCACTTATCATTCACAATGATTTTTACAAACCGATCATTTTTCTCTTTGATACCATCACAGTAACTTGAGGCAAAAGGAGCAAATCAGTCAGAAGGGATGTGTAAATGAAAGAATTTGTATTTTGAGAGCTTATGATGATGTGAATATGAAAGATAGTAAGGCTCTTCCTCCCATCTCCCTTTGTTGCTTCCAGATAAAATTCATGCCCATTAGTTGTTATATGAGCTCACCCAGAGGTTGAAGCTCGTGGAGTTGGGGATCATGCAGAATGTGCCACACATTGAAGAACACTGAATGTAAAAGTAGCAGGAAGCCAGTGAGGATTTAGTCTTTCCCTGGTGCATTCTGTTGAGATGGTCATTTATTTTCCAGGAAACCAGCAGACTCTGATCTCAGGGTTGCTGTACAAAAGAAGAATGTTTGAAGCATGTTACACCTTTGTGCATGTGCAGATTTTGTTTATTCAGGAGGCCACTGTGGTAACAAAGGGAATTTTCTTTTTCTCTCTCATTTCCTTAGATTTAAAATAGTGACTATACTTCCAAAGCAATTCATATGCTGTGAAGCGCCTTGGAACAGCCTGATGAAAATGAAATTAAAGAGCACTTTAAAAAAAATATTATTTGTTACAGTCATCATTAGAACACTGAAGTC
The DNA here is from genome assembly GCF_004010195.1 of Chiloscyllium plagiosum. Lineage (NCBI taxonomy): Eukaryota > Metazoa > Chordata > Chondrichthyes > Orectolobiformes > Hemiscylliidae > Chiloscyllium > Chiloscyllium plagiosum. The sequence goes on from NC_057714.1 coordinate 55,255,380, forward strand.
CTGAAACATTCCCTTAACCACTACCTAAATGACTCAGGATCAGTCATTCTTCATTTCCTTGAAAGTATAGACTTTAGCCGTGGAGGTCTTGGAACAGGCATAAGTGTGCTTTGCATTCCAGTTTTTGATGTCCAGCTCTGACCTAACCCCTCAGGAGGTTAAAGGAATGAAACACGTAGGATGTAGAGCCAGGTTGCCGAGGCAGCTGCAGAAAACATGCAATTCATACCGTGACTCCACTGTCAGGACAGAAGGCGAATTCTGTTGCTGAAGCCTTTCATCCCCAATCAGCAGTCAACCGCCTCACACAGTTCAGAGTTTCAGATGGAACCTGGAAAAAGACCCTGCATTGCCATTTAAAATGTCCTAAGTGTGGAGAATGACAAAATTGCCACAAAATGCAAGTAATGCTTTCCATATTAATGTTAGCATTGTTCAAATCTATAAGAAATCAAACTGAATATTGTGTTGCATGCACTTCTTGAGGCTTTATGTAACTAGTTGGGACAAAATCTGTGCTTATTCAGCAATCAAAAACAAAGTGAGTTGTCAAAGATAGATTGGAGCAGTCTTGAGAGATGTGGAAACAGTATGATTGGGTATTTAAGAAAAAAAGGCCCCTTTCTTTTGCAGCAGATGTTGAAAATGACTTCAAGTTATAATCCTCAAAAGCTACTATTCTTGTTCCTTAGCCTCCTACAGGAATTCTTTTTTAATTCACAAAGACATGAAGACCACAATGTGTGTCCATGGTGATAGAGAGATACCCTAAGCTTCGAAGAAGGCAACAAAATTACTGGGTTACCGAAGCAAGGGTTCTTTCAATTATCACTGCGATTGATAGATGCACCTCCTAGCAATGTGCAACTGGGATGTTTGGATCTTGTTGAGCTTTGGAAACAAGAATCTTATTACTGATAAACCATCTTGACACCTGTCTGCTTTTCTTGAATGGTGCTGTAAGTGGGATTGCATCATGATAAAATAATTGTAACAAATCCATTCAAATCAGACACTATCATGGAAGAGTCGCTGCTGATCTTCACAAACAAATAAACAATTTAAGATTGATAAAGGATCCTACACCACCATTCAGAAAATTCAATATTGCATCTACTGGAACTGGGTGCCGATCAGGTCTGCTCCCTCTGAATGCTAGAATTCAGTTAGCTAGCAAACGAAAAAACAAACTACAGAACAGAAAGATGGTCTCTCACACTGAATGCTGGAATTCAGTCACGGTCACAAGGTATAAGAACAACAGAATTTGAATTAATCTGCAAATCTTAAAATTAACCGTTCAACTATCAATGCCATCACCACCTTAGTTTGTAGAAGGCTGATCCAATGCCCTCGCTCCTTGTCAATGATGGCATTTTAAAAAAAAAATCCTTTATTGTCACATGTATTCAATACAAAATACAATGAAAAGTGTGTACTTTTGCCATATATCAGCACCATTCGCATTAACTTAAAATAAAATAAAAAAGATAACACGTAAAGAGAATCCAACTTTCCCTTCCCTGCTATTACAGCATGCCATTGCCAGAGTCACACTCTGGGCTTCCCAGCCCATGTCATGCTCTCAAGAGAGTGTCCTGCTCTGGGACACATGAGCCTCTGCCATGCCATCATCTGGGAGCCATTCCATGTGGAAGTGAGAGTCCACTCCAGGCTTCACAGGCCGCCCGACTGACTCTGTAGCCTCACTGCCCCTGAAGACCCTGCCGCTGCTCCAGAGGTCATCGAAGCTGCCTCCTGCCAAACAGCTGTCTTTATCAGGTAAGTTTGAGACAAAAAAAAGGGGTAGAAGGAAAAGGAAAAAAAGAAAATTGCAGACATGGAGGACAAGCCTGGGCACAGGAGCCTGTATACTGCCTACTTTGCCGCTGCCATCTTGAACACACCATTCCCATTATCTTTTGCATCTTTGTTGTGTTGATTTGAAAAAAGAATCAGCTCTTTTTTAAACAAACCTGTTTGATGAATTTTTTTTCTCTAAGTCTTCTACAGAGAAAGCATTCAATTGCCATTTTGGGAACAAGAATTACTGTATATTGATATTGTGACTCATGGATTAGTAACATGAAAGAGCAAAAACTCAAGCACATTCTTTTTGACAAATTGGTCAAGGAACAATGAATGACAGGTTTTATTGGGCTTCCTGGACCTATGGAAAAGCCTGAAACGAAGAAAGAATCCACCCAGATTGTCTGCTATGGATATAATATTTCATATGGCCAAGAAGAAATGGTGCTCAACAAACCAAGAGAGACTCAACTAAATTCAACTAGAACAAAACTGACTGAGGACATGGTACCATTACTTAGCAGCGTGCTGCAGGGCCCCAGACCAAAAACCGAGTTGGCAGAATACAGATCTTTTAAGAACTGATAGTCTGTCTTAATCAAAAGTGATTTATTGTATGATCAAAGATTAGTTAATCCAGGTTCCCTTTGGGAAAATGCACTGGAAAGGATATGCTGGGGACACTCAGGTATTGCCAGGAGTGCAACCAAGGTTTAGTCAGGAATCCAATGGCCAGACACAACAAATGAAATGAAAAGAAAATTGGTGATTTCATACCACTATAAAATCTGCAATTGTAGAAGATTGTCAGCCAAGGAAAACACTCTTGTCATTAAAGACAGATCAAAGGTTACAAATCAGCAACGCTTGTAAGAAGCAATAAATGCTGAGAATAGTATAATCCACCTGAACACATTCCAAAATCTAACAATGTTGTTCAAGAGCCTGTTTTGCCATCTTAACAAAGTCAACAGTCAATGCCAATGACAGAGATACAGTGCTGAGTGACCAGCAACCTTTCAGTAACACAACCAAGGATAATAGAAAGTTTGGCACATCAATTAGCCAATCGTAGAAGGTGACATCAGTGGTCGGCAAGTTTATTTTTAGATTAGATTCCCTACAGCAAGGAAACAGGCCTTTTGGCCCAACAAGTCCACACTGACCTTCTGAAGACTAACCCACACAGACCCATTCCCCTCCCTTTTATTTACCTCTGACAAATGCACCTAACACTATGGGCAATTTAGCACGGCCAATTCACCTAACCTGCACATCTTTGGATTGTGGGAGGAAACCAGAGCACCCAAAGGAAACCCATGCAGCCACAGGGAGAATGTGCAAAGTCCACACAGACAGTCGCCCAAGGCGGGAATTGAACCCAGGTCCCTGGTGCTGTGAAGTACAGTGTTAAACACTGAGCCAGCATGCAGCCCACAATGTTGTTGGAGGGAATCCTGAGGGACAAGATTTACATGTATTTGTATAGGTCAAGATTGATTAGGGATAATCAACATGGCTTTGTGCATAAGAATTCATGTCTCACTAACTTGATGGAGCTTTTTGAAGAAGTAACAAAGAGGATTGGTGAGGGCAGAGCATTGGACGTGATCTATGTGGACTTCAGGCATTCGACAAGGTTCCCCATGGTGGACTGGTTGGCAAGATTGGATCACATGGAATACAGAGAGAACTAGCCATTTGGATACAGAACCAACTAGAAGGCAGAAAACAGAAGGTGGTGGAGAAGGGTGTTTTTCAGACTGGAGGCCTGCGACCAGTGGAGTGCCACAAGGATCGGTGCTGGTTCCATTGCTTTTCATCACTTTCATAAATCACTTGGATGTGAACATAAGAGGCATATTTTGTAAGTTTGCAGATGACACCAAAATTGGAGGTGTAGTGGACAGCAAAGAAGGTTACCTCAGAGTACAATGGGATCTTGATCAGATAGGCAAAGAGCCAAGGAGTGGCAGATCGAGTTTAATTTAGATAAATGTGAGGTGCTACATTTTGAAAAGACAAACCAGGGCAGGACTTCTACATTTAATGGTAAAGTCCTGGGGAGTGTGGCAGAACAAAGAGTCCTTGGAGTGCACTTTCATAGCTCCTTGAAAGTGGAGTCTCAGGTAGATAGGATAGTGAAGAAGTCATCTAGTATGCTTTCCTTTATTGGCCAGAGCATTGAGTATAGAAGTTGAGAGGTCATGTTGCGGCTGTACAGGACATTGAATAGATGAGATTAGATTCTCTACAGTGTGGAAACAGGCTCTTCGGCCCAATAAATCCACACCGACCCTCCGAAGAGTAACCGCCCAGACCCATTTCCCTCTGACTAATGCACCTAACACTATGGGCAATTTAGCATGGCCAATTCACCTGACTTGCACATCTTTTGACTGTAGGAGGAAACCGGAGCACCCAGAGGAAACCCACACAGACAGGGAGAATGTGCAAACTCCACGCAGACAGTCGCCCAAGGCGGGAATCGAACTTGGGTCCCTAGCGCTGTGAGCCACCGTGCCGCCCCAGTTGGTGAGGCTACTTTTGGAATATTGCGTGCAATGCTGGTCTCCCTCTTATAGGAAGGATGTTGTGAAACTTGAAAGGGGTCAGAAAAGATTTACAAGGGTGTTGCTAGAGTTCAAGTGTTTGAGCTATAGGGAGGGGCTGAATAGGCTGGGGCTGTTTTCCCTGGAGTGTCGGAGGCTGAGGAGTGACCTTATAGAGGTTTATACAATCATGAGGGGTATGGATAGGGTAAATAGACAAGGTCTTTTCCCTGAGTTGGGGGAGTCCAAAACTAGAAGGCATAGGTTTAGGGTGAGAAGGGAATGATATAAAAGGGACCTAAGGGGCAACACTTTCACACAGGGGTGGTGCACACATAGAACATAGAACATTACATCGCAGTACAGACCCTTCGGCCCTTGATGTTGCGCCGACCTGCCATACCAATCTGAAGCCCATCTAACCTACACTATTCCATGTACGCCCATATGCTTGTCCAGTGACGACTTAAAAGTACTTAAAGGTGGCGAATCTACTACCGTTGCAGGCAAAGCATTCCATACCCTTACTACCCTCTGAGTAAAGAAACTACCTCTGACATCTGTCCTATATCTATCACCCCTCAATTTAAAGCTATGCCCCCTTGTGCTCGCTGTCACCATACTTGGAAAAAGGCTCTCCCTGTCCACCCTATCTAACCCTTTGATTATCTTATATATCTCTATTAAGTCACCTCTCAATCTTCTTCTCTCTAATGAAAACAGCCTCGAGTCCCTCATCCTTTCCTCGTAAGACCTTCCCTCCATAGCAGGCAACATCCTAGTAAATCTCCTCTGCACTCTTTCCAAAGCTTCCACATCCTTCTTATCATACGGTGACCAGAACTGTATGCAATACTCCAAGTGCGGCCGCACCAGAGTTTGATACAGCTGCAACACAACCTTATGGTTCCAGAACTCAATCCCTCTATTAATAAAAGCTAAAACACTGTATGCCTTCTTAACAACCCTGTCAACCTGGGTGGCAACTTTCAAGGATTTGCGTACATGGACACCGAGATCTCTCTGTTCATCTACTCTACCAAGAATCTTACCATTAGTCCAGTACTTTGCATTCCGGTTACTCCGACCAAAGTGAATCACCTCACACTTGTCCACATTAAACTCCATTTTCCACCTCTCAGCCCAGCTCTGCAGCTTATCTATGTCTCTCTGTAACCTACAACATCGTTCATCACTATCTATAACTCCGCCGACCTTAGTGTCATCTGCAAATTTACTAACCCACCCTTCTACATCCTCATCCAGGTCATTTATAAAAATGACGAACAGAATTGGACCCAACACTGACCCTTGCGGAACACCACTAGTAATTGGACTCCAGGATGAACATTTCCCATCAACCACCACCCTCTGTCTTCTTTCAGCAAGTCAATTACTGATCCAAACTGCTATATCTCCCACAATCCCATTCCTCCGCATTTTGTACAATAGCCTATTGTGGGGAACTTTATCGAATGCCTTGCTGAAATCCATATACACCACATCAACCGGTTTACTCTCCTCTACCTGTTTGGTCACCTTCTCAAAGAACTCAATAAGGTTGTGAGGCATGACCTACATTTCACAAAACCATGCTGACTATCCCTAATCAAATTATTCTTTTCTAGATGATTATAAATCCTATCTCTTATTACCTTTTCCAATACTTTACCAACAACTGAGGTAAGGCTCACTGGTCTATAATTACCAGGGCTATCTCTATTCCCCTTCTTGAACAGGGGAACCACACTTGCTATCCCCCAGTCTCCTGGCACTATTCCTGTAGACAAAGACGATTTAAAGATCAATGACAAATCATACAAGCCATTGCAAAAAGACGATTTAAAGATCAATGACAAACCATACAAGCCATTGCAAAAATGTGACTACCTCTTTCATTTAAAATGATATTGCCTGATGCAGAAATATTGGATACTATAGGGAAGAACGCACTAGTTTCAACTGAACAGCCATCTTTCATAATGGTCATTTCCAAGATTACATGGTTTCCCAGAAGCTATAACAGGGTAGCTACATGAATTACCAGGATAAAGGGAACTCAGAAGTTCAAGGGTCCTCCAGGTATGCTAATTGTCCAACATTTTCAGTGAAGAAAATGCTAGAAATAAAAGATCATTCAGTGGAGAAATATTCCACAGATGAGAATCAACGTTACTGTTATAAAATTCTGGAACTTCCACCCTAACAGCACACGAACTGCAATGTTTTAAAAATGCAACTCACCACTACCTTCTTGTTACAAAGTTGAAAGCATGTATGTTCACTTTAAAATATGTTTTCTGAATATTGAAGTAAACTTAAAGTGCAGGCTCAGCTGCCTGAATGGAAAGGCTGGGAGATAAACTATTCCAGAATAGATGCATGTGACAATTGGTGATTAAAAAGACACCTGAGTTTTGATTGCTGTTTGACAACGATTCAAATTTAACCAACTACTTTAAATTATGCCCAGGATACTGAAACCCATTTGAATTTGAATTTATTGTTTTGACAACATCAGACCAATGAGAAGGAATGATGTTGGTTTTAAAAACATGGACATTTTGAAAATTGATCAGAGCATATGCCACCAAACAGCAGAGCAACTGCCATAGAGCAGGAGAGCTAACTGCCCATCTAACATCTTGTCCTCAAAAAAATAAGAAGGCACTCCCTATCAAAAGGTATCTTTTCTTCTAAAAGTAGTAAGAAAGTAAGAAGATGACCAGGGAGTTCAGCAGACAGATGATTGAAGACAGCAGAAAAACAATGACTATGTGGACTTGAGATTAAGTTAATGTGATGTTTAATAAGTGTTTTATTGGAACAGCATGCTAATAGGAGTGTGTTCAGTTAAGGGAAAGAGTGTTTGGCTTGTTAATAGATTTGTTTAGTGTTCACTATTAGAGTTAGAAGAATTTTTTTTTATTTTTCTTTAAATAGTGGAAATTAGGAGTTCTCTGTCACTCACTCACATTTAAACAGATTACAAGGCGAGGCTAGATGAGATTTTCTGGGTGTTTGGCTTTACTTAACAGAGGGGTTCGACCTCTACGTCATAACATTTTTAAGTGCGACTAGGTCTGGGTACTAAAGACTGACCAGCCAGTAATGCTATATGCACCCCATGAATGAAGAATAGTCTTCAAATGAAAAATCTCCTGTTATATAATCAGAGTCATTTGGCACTGAAACAGACCCTTTGGCACCTGCCGACCAAGTTTCTCAAACTAAAATAGTCCCATTTGCCTGTGTTTAGCCCACATCTCTCTAAATCTTTCCTACGTTCTTCCAAATCTGAAGGTAGTGCATTCTGGGAATATTGTGAATCATCCTGACCACCCAATTTGTGAAGTTAGAAATTTGAGAGAAGCATAAGTTAGTACTCAGTGTAAATGTGACATCGACTTGAATCTCTAATGGGTTAACTATCGGGAAGAAATGCTTTGGGGAGATGTTGTATAAGGTAATGGTTCTGAAGAAGTTAACTTTCAATCTACATTGAGCTTCATGCATTCTGTTGATGTCACATGGTTAGTTCTACTTGAGTGCATAAAGAGCAGATACATTCTGCATAGCGCTCAAGCATCATAGTAATTATACTTGAAATGTAATGTAATTTTACTTGTTGCTGTCAAGTATTTAAAAAATATTGCAACTAAGTGCAGTGCCTTTTCTGTAATGGCTGTAAGCTATTGATCCTCCACCACTAATTCACGAAACAGGTCTCAGACAAAGCAGTGACAAAACAGGGATTGAAGTCAGCAAATACCTGAAACAGCTCTTATACTGAGTCACATACTGTTAGAGGTACCAGATACCATGAGGATGGCAGTAAGTGGTAATCAGGTTACTCCACAATCTGTAACACAGCATATTATTATGAGCTGTATTTGCAGCCGCTAATAAATCTATTCAGGATATCCTTCTCTGATCAATAGCACTGCTAACATGTTCTTTGGCCACCTCACCAAAATTCCAGATGGTAATGTCATTTTGTATATGCCTACTTGCACTATCATTAACAAAGAATTCAGATAGATTGTTTCTAAAAAATTAGCATACACTGGTATCAGGGGATAAAGAAACTTGGTCCTAAAATCACATAATACAAGTTCAATTCAAGGTGTGTGAAGCAGTTAACACTTGTTTTGTCTCTTTCCTATCCTTGCCATTCTAGCTCAACATTTTTTTGATGATTAGGTATTTACAGCTTTCTTTAAAATAGTCTAACTTCAGTTTTTTTTAAATTGAACCATTTTCCTCATGAAAAAAAAAATTCTATGCAACTAATCTATCAAATAACTAATCTATTGATTGTCGAGTTCCTGGAAACATCTGAACTCCTCCAAGTATTGCCTCCAAGGCCAGTTGGCTTTTTCTATGACTTTTCACCATTTTTTGTTTGTAAATTCACTGAAATACATATTGACTGAATCTCTCAACTGTCCAAACTCAGTGTCTCAGAGTTCCATACCTAACAAAAGAGAAGTGAGAAGGAGATTGTTTATCACAAGCGTGTCTGAAAAACTACTTCGCATCTCCCATTGTGAGGCAGTGACTTGCAGCAAAATGTCACTTTTGTTGATCATAGATTATATGATCAAAATTTGCGAGAGATAACACATCTTATTATTCCAAGGTTCAAAACGTCTGTTTACCTCTGTCCTCCTCTACATTCAAAAGCCCCAGGACACCTTCCAGGTGAAGCAGCACGTTGCCTGCACTTCATTCAACCTAGTCTACTGTTTTCATTGTTTCCTGAAGCAAATTGAATATTGACATGTTTAAATAGATTTGAACACATATGCTTTACTGATAATGATAGAGCAACTGAAGATTGGTCCCCACTTGTGGTCTTTGCTGTTTATGAAATGGAAAAAGTGTACTGCTGATTTTTAGACAAACCAAACTTTACCACCCGGCTCATGGAGCTAAATGCTTTTCCATTAACGAGAAACAGATTAGACACATGGAGAAAGCAGGATCTGATTTTTTTTATAAATCAAAAATTTGGCGACATATAGAGCAGCAAATTTGTATAGTACCAGAAGAAAACTAAAGACAAAAATTATATGCTTAAGATAGTTGAAGAATAGTCCTTTAAATATTTTTAAAAATACCATATGTGTTTCAGATGGAATGAATTTAATATTGCGTATCCAATTAAAGACTCAAATAAAAGCAAATGATGGGATACCTCCTGACAACGTGTGCAGAAAACAACTCTCCCATATGGGTTAGCAGGTTTTTAAATAATTTTGTTTTAAAATCAGCTTCTGTGGTGTTGGCTTTCAGGTACCATGAGAAAGCGTAACTGAGAATGGTCAGGCAGCATCGGTGTGGAGAGAAACAGAGTTCATGTTTCAAGTCTGGAATGACAAAAAGTCATACTGGACTGGAAACTTGAACTCTGTTTCTCTCTCCATAAACACTGCCCAATTTGCTGAGTTTCTCCAATAGTGTCCCTGCTTGTTTCAGATTTCCAGAACTGCCAATTTTTTGCCTTTATTATTACAGAATTAACCCATTCCACAAACACTGCCTGATCTGGTGAGTACTATATTTGCAGTACAGTAAGCTATTGCAAGCAAATTATGCATTGGAACAGAACACTACAGAACATCCACCCCTTTTAGAGAATAAAGTACTTACAGTATTGTACAAAAGTGATTCTATAATATGTTATGAAGGCACCACAATCTATAGGCAGATGAAAAATAATTGCTTTATAAGACACCTTATTTATAATAGACATTTATAACTCTGAACTGCTAACTCTGACTCCTCAACTGTTTTAATTTGGGTCCTGCTATTTCACACATTTATTATGCTGAGGGGATACTCATTCTGCTCAATGTCCTCATCCATCTACTCTCAAGATTGCTGCCACTCTTCCATCACATCATCCCTTTGACCGCTTTAGTTCTACAGGGCCCTGCATGTAAGGATTACATGGCATGAATAAATTGTAGGCCAGAGCTCAATGAATGATGATGAGAAATGGAAACATAAATGAAAGACTTCAGTGGGAATATGTGGAAACTCTGAACTGACAGAGTTACAAATATACAAACAAGTAACAAGAGTAGGTCACTCAACACTTGAAGCGTATTCCACCATTCAATAAGAGCATGGCTGATCTGATTTTAAAATCAACTCTGCATTCTTGCATATCCCTGATAATCTTTCATCCCTCGGGAATAAATAATCTACCTAGCTCTGCCTTAAAAATATTTTAAAATTCTGCTTTTTGAGAGACAGATTTCCAAAGATTCAATCCATAGAAAAAGTATCCTAAACTCTGTCTTATTTTTAAACTATGATCCCTAGATCAGAATTTTCACACAAGAGGAAGCGTCCTTTCACATCCAGGTGGTTAAGTCCTCTCTGAAGCTTACATGTTTCAATTAAGTTACCTCTGACACTTCTAAAATCCAGATGACACAGGCCTCACCTGTCTCACCTCTCCTCCAAAGGCAATTTTCTCATTCTAGGTAATGGTCTTGCAAACAAAGTTATGCAGGTTATGTGAACGGCTATGTAAAATTGTCCATAGTGTTCAGGGATGTGTAGGTTAGGTACATTAATTGCGGATAACATAGAGGAATAGGTCTGGGTGGATTACTCTTCGAAGGATCGGTGTGGACTTGTTGGGACGAAGGGCCTGGTTCCACACTGTATGGATTTTACGTAGGGATTCTATTAAGTCTGCTCAGAACTACTTCCAACACATTAACAGTCTTCCACAACTATGGTGACCAGTACTGTACATAGCACTCCAAATGGAATCTCATCAATGCCTTGTTTAACTCAAAGTATAACCTCCCCACTCTTACATTCAAATCCTCCTTGCAATAAGCCATAACATTCTATAAGCTTTCCTGATTATCCACTGTTATCTGCATACTAACCTTCTGTATTTCATGTGCTAGGATACTCAGATCACTCTACATCACAGAGATCCACCATTTGGGTAATATGCTTTTTTTATTATTCTTTTTGCCACATCATAACAGGATTATTAACGGGCTTGGCAGGGTAAACACTGAGAGGATGTCTGCCCTCATGACAAAATGGGATGTTTCTTTGTCCAGTAAAAATGGGCAACATGGCGATGCAGTGGTTAGTAATGCTGCCTCACAGCACCAAGGACCTAGGGTTGATTCCATTCTTGGGTGACTGTCTGTATGGAGTTTGCACATTTTCCCCATGACTGCATAGGTTTACTCCCATAATCCAAAGATGTGCAGGTTAGGTGGATTGGCTAAATTGCCCATAGTGTCCAGGGGAGTGGAGGCTAGGTGGATTAGCCATGGTAAATGCGGGGATAGGAGAGGATCTTGATCTGGGTAGGATGCTCTTTGGAAGGTCAGTGCAGACTCGATGGGCTGAATGGCTTCCTTCCACACTTTAGGGATTCAATGATTCTCGGGTCAGAATGCATAGTCTCAAAATAAAGATGCATCAATTTAAGATTGAGATGAGAAGAAATTTCTTCTCACAGAGGATTGAGTGTCTTTGGAACTCCTGGCCACAGAGAGTTGTGGGGACAATGTCCTTGTGTATACTTAAGGCTGGCATAGATATATTCTTGATCAGTAGGGAAAGAACACGTGAAGCATGCCGAACCAGCCATGATCCTTTTGAATGGTGGAGCAAACTCAAGGAGTAAACAACCTACTCCTGCTTCTAGGCTGAGCCTTTCACTCAATCTGCCAAGCACAATCCCCTATGCAGTCATCCATCCTCATCCAAGCTGCAAATGTACACTGCAAGTGAAAAATGGTGCGTCTGTCACCCCAGGCTTCAAATTGGTGGAGTAGATGATTTTTATCTAAAGAGTGAGTGATCTATTTGTGAACTATATGAAGCTCTTTGAGGAGCAGTTGCATTAAAACAGGTTTAAGACATCTAGCTTTATAAAGCTTACCATGTGAAATGAATACAGTGTCCAGATATGTGAGATACAAATTCTGGCCAAAAACAAGCCCCGATCATGTCATTAGTCATTAAAAATTGATCATAGTCAACTGTGAAGCAGACACAATCATGTCGCATTTGGGTCAAAGTTCAGAAAGGTAATCCAAGGTCTTGTAGGCTGTGCAAAGACACAGAGCTGATTTTCTCTCAATTTGAACTGTAAGTATGCACTAGCAATCTCTTAAACGCAATGGGTTCTGTAATCCTACTGCACTCACAACTTCCAGTGCCGTTGTGTGTGACCTGTGAGATGTGGTTAGTGCTGCATACATTGGAATAAGGTTTACGGTGTCAAAGGTGTATGTACAAGCATTCTACGGCCCTCTTGGTCAAAGCCCTCCATGCCCATTATATCGAGGATTCTAGTAAACAATCACTTATGTGTGATGGGAATGCTGACTGCTCACATACAAAAGAGCTGCTCTGTTTCCAACATTCCTCACCCAGGTACATTGGAACTGTGAGAAATGGATCAGGACACAAGAGGTTATTGTCACTGGGATTATGGAGCTACAAAAGTGCAGTAAAATTGAGGAAGAGAAATTTTAGAAAGCCCAGGATCAGCAGCAAATACCAGCGGCTGACAGCAATCTGTACATTTCAGGAAGTCCCCACAGGATGCTGAGGAGGCAGAGGAGGCCCAGTCATTATTGTCCTGGATGGAATTTCCTACAGATCAAGGAGGCACATTATCATCGCTGACTGAGGATAACAGCACAGAAGCATGTCAGGTACTGCAGTAGGGCCTGCAATCTAAAGGCATGGCAATATCCTATCTCAGTCACTGTCAAGGTGACAGCTTTGCTAAGTATTTCTGTAACTATCTGTTTCCAAGGCTTCACTGGAGACATAGGTGGGATCTTTCAAAATCTACAAATCATACGTTTTAGCAAAACAATTTGAGTATTCATGGTCACTTATTGATGTTAGCTTTAATTCCAAAATAATTTAATGAGCTCAGTTTAAATTCGCAAACTGCTGGAGTAACTTCTGAAATCACAACTCCGGAGCATTAATACTGGCTTCCAGATTTCCATTAGCCCATTAAACATATCAGCACAGCCAATTAACCAGGATGGATCACTTGTCTTTGATTCCATTTGGGAGTGACTAAAGCACAGAAATTACTTTGCCTTGCAGTGTCTTGTGTAAAAGTTTGCTACATTGTTTCCTCTATAACAAAAGTAGCTATACTTCCCAAGATCTTCACTGACTGCAAAGCACATTGAGATGTCCAGTACTCATGAAAGTTTATGTAGATATGCAGTTTTACTTAATGTAAAAACAGAAGTTGCTGGAGAAAGAGTTAGCATTGAGTCCATTGACACTACTTCAGAAGGGTATGAGAAGTGTCACTAGACTTGAACATTACCAAAACATTACTTCTCCATTGATGCTGCCAGACATGCTGAGTTTCAATAGCAATTTCTGTTTTTGCTTCAGATCTTCAGCATTGCACTGTTTCATTTAATACTAACTTAAATCACAAGGCAAGTATTGACTGAGATAGATCTCAGCTATCTATTATGGTGCATCTTGATATCTGTAAAACATCATGATCAGCAACATCTCAAAGGATTATAAAAATATCAACACTCTTGCAGCTTTATTGTCCAATTATATATTAAATTACACAAATCAGGAAGAGTTACAGATTTTAATTTTTAGTTAATGTTGATTTAATTAATCTAATCTGGTTGGGATATTTTAGTTAAACTCCATATCTTTAGCTTAGTGCATGGGCAGCACAGTGGCTCAGTAGTTAGCACTGCTACCTCACAGCACCCAGGACCCGGGCTTGATTCCAGTCTCGGGCGACTGTCTGTATGGAGTTTGCACATTCTCCTTGTGTCTGCGTGGGTTTCCTCTAGGTGCTCAAGTTTCCTCCCACAGTCCGAAGATGTGCAGTTTAGGTGAATTAGCCATGCTAAATTGCCCATAGTGTCCAAGGATGTGCAGGCTAGGTGGATTAGCCATGAGAAATGTAGGATTACAGGGACAGGGTAGGGGTGTCAGTCCGGATAAGATGCTATTTGGAGGATTGGTATGGACCTAATGGTCCAAATGTTCTGCTTCCACACTATAGGGATTCTATGAAACCAAACTAAACTAGAGTTATTGCTGTCAAAGTAATAACAAGCCAGTGACTTTCTGTTAAATTTGCATATAGAAGTATTGATTGGGTTTGACTGCAAAGGCTCTCACAGTTAAGTCGGCTGCTAAAGCTCACTGATGCTAAAGCATGATATTGGAGAATTGGAAGTGCCTTTAGAAGCATATCTTCTTGACAGTTAGTACATGAATGAGATGAGGGGCAGGGGAGGACAAAGACCTTCAATCAAAACTGACAATAAACAGGTTTACTTGAGGAATTTTCTGAATTTCTTACATCTGAAACAGCATGCATTTAAAAATTATTCCAAGCAACCATAGGTTAATTGATGAAAAGGACATTGGGAAACATACTTGCCTCAGTGATATTCCAGTGGATCATTGATTTGACTTGATGGCTAAACAAAGAACATTGCTAATTTTGAATTGAACTTGCTGATGACCTTAAAACCACAGAGGCCCTGTTGTCATGCATTTAAAACACTTTCAATTTTTGTAAATCTCACTGACAGAACTGCTTTCTCACTAAAATGTAAAGAGGCTGTTGAAATGTCATGCTAGTTTTGGCACTGTTAGCTGAATACATTATAAATTATTTGAAGAGAAAACATTCACTGTGGCTAACACCTACTTTTCCTACTGTGACTACAGCAAGACACCAACTAGTCCCTGTCAGCTGCCACATCAGCATGAGACTTAAGAAGGAAAATTGACAGTGTCAAGGTCTATATGCATAAATATTACCATATCTTTAAAGAGACAGGTGCACTCTAACTAAATGCAGCCAACTAACTCTCAATGCCCAGGGTTAATATTAAATGACCCTGAGCTGGAGAGTTGTCAGCACTGCCTGTTGAATGTTATCGCAGTTTTTATTAAAATAGTATGGAAAAAAGCACAAAAAAAGAGAAAAATACATACCTGAAATTCAAGTAAATGCAGAATGGAGTCAGACTATGCTAGGTGTTTTTACTGTTTCAATAATCCCTTTAAATATTTCTAATTAAATCTTTACAATCATTATATCTTTGTGCAGTTCAGTTTATTTTTACCTTTGTCACTTCTTAGATTTGGTCATCCTTACGCACTTCTGGTCAACCTAACACCCTCTATAAAGTTGTGGTCACCTAAAACTCAACCAAATTCCATTTAACCACTAGTCTTGTCCTTGCTAACCCACAGTGGCTCCAGGTTAAGTAACATGTTGGTTTTAAAATTTAGATCTCTTAATTTCTCAAGTTTCCTCCAACCCCACAATCCTTTAGGAATCTGTACTCACTTAATCCTGGCCTCTTGACCATCCATTATTTTATTTGCTCCAACATTGGTAGCTATGTCTTCAGTTAGCGAAACCTAATGCTCTGGAATTTCTTCCCTAAGCCTTTCCTCTTCTCTGCCTCTTTTCTCTTGCTTTATGACACTCCTCAAACCTAACTTCTTTGACCAAGCTTTTTTGGCAATTTGCTTTATAACATGCTTAAAAACTGCCATAGGATATTTTGTCATATGATTGGCCACATAAATTCAAGCTCTTGTTTTAATATAATTAGCAGATTTCATCTACAATGCAAGTTATGACTACCATAATCTTATTGTAAAGCTTTCTATTTAATGTCACCTCAATATTTTTTTTAAAAAAGATCAGAATGATATTAATTACAGTGTGACCCTAAAACTGGAATAAAAACTGTGAAAGCAAATGTTATAAAAAATAACTTAGCTTATTGCGGTGCCTAATTATAGGCGAGAGTATGCCGCTGGAAAAGCACAGCAGGTCAGGCAGCATCCGAGGAGCAGGAGAATCGACGTTTCGGGCGTAAGCCCTTCATCAGGAAAGGCTCAATTACTGTATAGGGCCTTTATTGAGCTCTGAATTCAGTTGTGCATTACTTCAGAAGCACTTTAACACATTTTCCAGTATTGTCAGTCTGGCAGTCAAGCTATTGGTTTGGCAAGTTATTTGAAGTCAAAGAAAGCAGCCATCTCTCAACAACAGCTAACTCAGGGTGTCAATCATTCCTTATTGGCACTGATGCCAAGTAATTGGGAGAAAAAGAGATGGATCATAGATGAAACCATCTGTTAGTTGAACTGAAAAGTAATCCTTCACAAAACTCATCAATATCCTAGCTGATTCTCTCACAGCATGAACACTTGCACAAACAGGCTCTTTCTCTTTAAACAGTTGATGAGTGTTAACCGAACAGAACAATATCTATCTGTTTAAGTGCAGTTCTGAATATGAGTGAAAACATGTTAAGCCATATATAGATTATGAACAAACTAAGATGTCTGCAAAGTAACATGTTGTATTCTAAATACCATTATATTGTAACTGCTTTGCTATTGCTGCAGCTGTGTCCAGTTCCACATTCAAATGTGACTGGTGGCTCAGGCAAAATAAAATTGTGGTGAAAATGGAAAGAGAGCAATGAAGATTTGGGAAATAGAAACCAATTACATGCGCATATTGCAATGTGTGATTACACATACACATTTATAGAAATTCTGATGCAGCTGTGAATTAGCTGCTAATAGTCCAGGACTCCAATATTAACTTAAGTGATTCAGTTTGCTTTCGGGGAGTTATAATTAAGTCAACCCTACCACTGGTAAAATCAATCATTATTGCAAATTCATAAGCCACATCTAAAAAAGGATCTCACAACCACATTTTGTTTAAATTGTAGGTTTGGAAATCATCAACAGAACATTTTTATGCATTTAATAGATGTGTGATTTACAAATAATTGTACTTGAAAAGAAGCATTGAAAGAAAGCTTTTAGAAATATTGACAGTTGCTTCTATAAGTGATACTTAGGACTGAATCTTCCCAACCTCTGTATGACATGGGCATCCGGAGTCAGTTGGGAAAATAGGATGACATTGACAGAAGTGAGATTCTCTATATAGACAACAAAAAATTTCTCCAACAAAATTTTGAACAGTGAGATGAGAATGTTGCCAGTGATCAATTTATTAGAATTATTTACATTCACATGAATGCATCAGCATGCCATTACCATCTAATTCTGCCTCATTGATATGCAATTTCTTAATGTCCCATTCATTGGACAGATACTAGACCACAGCAATTTATCTGGTGACTCCAGCTCACCACTTGCTCCCTCAAGCCGCCCTCAGGACAGCAATCCCTAACATCTCATGACACATTACATGAACAACATTTGCCTGCAAATTTCAGCTATGGAGATTGGCAGCAGACACATGTACCCTCACAGTACTCTCAGGGCACTTCTGCACAACCTCTGCAAGGCCATTAGAGATGCCAAGAGACAATACTGGACTAAGTTAGAGACCCAAGCTAACCACAGGGATATCCACTGCCTGTAGCAAGGTCTACATAGCATAGCGGCTTACAAAATGAAGCAGAACAGAATTGGGGACAAAGATACATCCCTCCCTGATGGGTTCAATGCTTTTTACACTCTGTTTGAACAGAAGTTCAGCAAAAGGATGTCATCTCTTCCCTCAGTCACCAGTTCAGATCGGTCTTTTTGAGAGTGAACTTCATAGAAAGAGACTGGTCCAGATGGAGTCTCTAGCCATACACTCAGACACTGTGCAGATCAGCTTGTGAGAGTATTTGCTGACATCTTTAACCTCTCCTTGCTACAATCTGAAGTCCCCATCTGCTTCAAGAACACCACCATCATTCCAGTACCAAAGAAAATACAGTCAATTTATTTCAATGATCACTGCATGGTGGTTCTAATGTCTATAATTATGAAGTGTTTTGCGAGGTTAGTCATGGCTCATATCAACTCTAGCCTCCCAGCCTAACCCATTCCCTTGCAATTTGCCTACTGGCACAATAGGTCCAGCAGACAGAATTTCTTTAGCCCTATACACATCGCTGGAACATCTGAATGACAGGGACACCTATTTCAGGCTTCTACTTATTGACTGCAGCTCCACCTTCAACACAATAATCCCAACCAAACTAACCTCCAAACTCTGAGACTTAGGTCTCTGCTCCACTCTCTGCAAGGGGGTCATTGACTTCCTGACTCACAAACCACAATCAGTGAGAATAGGCAACAGCACCTCCTCCACAACAATCCTCAACACCAGTGCCCCATATGGCTACGTACACAGCTCCCTACTGTACTCCCTGTACACTAATGACAATGTGACCAAATTTCATCTACAAGTTCGCTTATGACAACATCATTGTAGGCCACATATCAAACAATGACAGGTCAGAATACAGGAAGGGGATAGACTGCTTGGGTGCCATGATGCAAAGATAACAATCTCTCTCTCAATGTCAGCCAAACTAAAGAGCGGATCATTGACTTCAGGAAGAAAGGAAGAGAGCATGCCCCTATCTCTATCAATGGAGCTGAAGTGGAGAGAGTGGAGAGCGTCAAGTTCCTAGGAGTGACAATAACCAACAATCTGTCCTGAACCACCCACATTGATGCAACAGTTAAGAAGGCACAAAAGCACTTCTTCTTCCTCAGGAGGTTAAGGAAATTCAGCATGTCCATAAGGACCCTCAACAACTGTTACAGATGCACCATAGAAAGCATTCTATCTGGGTGCATTAAGGCTTGGTACGGCAACTGCTCTGCCCAGAACTGTAAGAAACGACAAAAAGGTTTTGAACACAGCCCAGTCCATCATACAAACCAACCTTCTATCCATTGACTTCATCTACACTGCTCATTGCTGTGGAAAGGCAGTCATCATCAAAGACCCCTATCACTTATTTATAATCTCTTCCAATGTCAGGTAGAAGATAAAAAAGCTTGAATGCATGTACGAAAAGGTACAAGGACAGCTTCTTCCCCGTTGTTATTAGACTTCTGAGTGGACCTCTCAAATTTCAAATCTCATGTTGATCTTGCTTTTTGTGCGCCTTCTGTGCAGCCGTAACTCAAATTCCTCATTCTGTTCAGTCACCCTATGATCTTTGTATGGTATGATCTGCCTGTAATGCTGGCAAAACAAAACTTTTCATTGTACTTAGGTAAATGTGACAATGATAAATCACTTTGAATCATTTATAATATAGTTCTCCACTTAAATGCTGCACTTGGAATACACTGGCACCTTTTATTGCGACACTGCCACCAGGACACTTTGCGCACAGGGACAGGCATCCTTCTCATGGATTCGACAGGATGTATGTCAGGGCTCCTCTTCACCCTGAGTGCTAGTCACTTTCCCCTAATCTGGATGCTCAAGGCATCTTTGCCTTGCCTTCTTGCACTTGGTCCCTCAGCTGCATCTAGCTAACTGCCCAACCTCTTTCTGAGGGAAGTTATGGGTATGCTCAACATTCCTCAAGTTTAGCACACCTGTAAGGGGAAACATAAATGTTGAAGGGCTTAAATACTAGTGTACTTTGAGAGAGATCTGGCTGCACCTTCTTCCAGTAAAAAGAAATGTTAAAATTATACTCATTTAGGGCAGCACGGTGGCAAAGTGGTTAGCACTGCTGCCTCACAGTGTCAGGGACCCGGGTTCAATTCTGCTTGGGACATCGCGTGGAGTTTGTATGTTTTTCCTGTGTCTGTGAAGATTTCTTCCCACAGTCCAAACATGCGCGAGTTAGGTAGATTCACCAAACTAAATTGCCACATTGCATTCAAGGATGTGCAGACGTGATGGGTTAGCCGTGATAAATGTGGGGTTATGGGGATAGGGTGGGTCTTGCTGGGGTATTCTTCAGAGGGTCAGTGCAGACTTGGAGGGCCAAGTGGTCTCCTTCTGTACTGTCAGGATTCTGTGATTTAAAGGCTTGCAGTGCTTCTGACTTGCCTTGTTGTTTAGTGCAACACAAAGCCATGGAACTTCTCATGGTTATAGGCCACTGCACTCAGGAGATGGACATATTACAGTACAGTGCTATGTCCATATCACAGCTGCACCCTGTGCTAGCAGCTTATGCAGCAAAAACACTGCATGCTTCAACCAAATAGCCGTGTCTCAAAGTCAAAGTGAGGTAGTCCACTAACAGGCCTAACGAGACAGCCTTTAGTCAAGGGGTCCCAACACAGTAAGTCAAGCTTCTTGTAGCGGTTGGGTCAAGAATTTTGTATCACCAAGTCAAGGTCGTGGGCTTAATGAATGTCAAGGGGCATTATGAAGAATTGTTGTTGTGGTAAGGAAGTGAATTGTGGGCCTGAAGGCAGCATGCTAATAAGCCAAGAGGACAATAATTATGAAGGGGGAAATCAGGGGGAAGACCCTTGTGCATTGGACAATATTGCATGCACCACAGTAAACATCAATGGTCATAAGGACCCCTGACCTTGAGGAGAGAGTGGTGGCAGTACAGCATGATTGCTGGAATGACTAAGCTATAAGCTACACTAGCCACTGGAGAAAAGTAGCACTCCCTTAGGCAGGATTCTAAGATGGGATGACATTAAAGATGAGTAACCTGTTTATCTTGGTCCTTATATAGTTATATAGTACACGGAATGTGTACTTGTACTGCACTGAAGGATCTGCTGAGCCACCAATGTGCCATGAGAGGTGTTTATTTTTGTTTCCCCTCCCACTTTATGCCTTCTGAAGGGCAACTCCTGTTTGGTAGTACTTGATCAAGTGTATGGCCAGACCTTTATAATATTTTTTAAAAACCCAGCAAATTACTACTCACACCTACAAAAACAATCCTTTATTTCCTTTTTTATGTTCCTGAGAAATTATCACTTATCCCACAGATTAATTTCGGGTTTCTTCCACCTGTCCATTATGAAAGCAAAATATATAAGTCCAAATTAATGGTGTTTTTTTTTTAACTTTGTATTCTAAAAATTGCTGTTCTTTTGCTCTTTGGGGTTTTATGTTAAATTGCTGAATGTTTATTCCTTGAAGTGACCTGTTTTAGTCTGTGGACTGATGGGATTTTGAAACTACATAATAGGCCCACCAATGAAAAGGAAGAACAGGACAAATATGAACCAGTTGTGTCCCTACCCTCCCCCTCACTGTTTTGATCACACAGCACTGCCCTTTGATGTGAAGGGCAGTGTTTGTCACTGGCCACCCGGGTGTTTTCCTGTCTTCCTGGTGGTGGAATTTGAATAAAGATTTGTGCACTTTGTGTCTTTCACTGTGTCTCACACCTGCACACACAGGTGCTGGGGGGAAAAAAAAATAAGCACTACTGCACTTAGGTGGTAGTGTGGGGGTTAAAATAAAGAAAAAAAACCAGGAGATTCGTGTCTCACACCTGCACACGCACAAAAAGAAAAAAGAAACAAGAGTAAAAAAAGAGATGGACCAGTTGTGTGCTTGTCACTGGCCACTTGGGTGTTTCTTTTCTTCCTGGTTGTGGAAACTGAATAAAGATTCATGCATCTTGTGCCTTTCATTGTGTCTCACACCATGGGTGCTGGGGAAAAAAATAAGCACTACCGCAGTTAGGCAGTAGTGTGGGGGTTATAAAAAATGTGAAAAAAATAAAAAGAAATAAACAGGAGTGTCAGACAGCTGGCTCTGAAAAAGAATTAAAAAATGAACCAGTTGTGCACTTCAGTTAGGAAAATGTTTGCACCCCAGAAAAAGTAGTAGGAAGGCAAACACAGTTGATTGCAGTGCTAAATTGTTGATGAATAATCCAAACTGATTTCACAGTGAGACATTTCTGTAGCATGTTTGATTTTGAGCCAACTTTGGTTGCAAATTCCACATCTATCTGTCAACAAAACTGCCTACTTCTCCCTCCAGCATACTGCATGTCCCTTTTTCCTCACAAATGCAATCCTTATCCACAGGTTAAATCTCCCCCACACTTGATTACTGTAATTTCTTCCTTGCTATTATTCCATTCACAACCTTTCATTACGTTAAACGTTAAAGTATATAAAATCAAGTTGTTGAATCAATGCCACGCCTCTCCTATCATCCCTCTCCCATTCTTTTTAAGCTCAGCTGAAAGTAAAGTTCCCACATCCTACTCAGTTTGAAAACTCAGGCATTCATTGTTGCATTTCTGCACAGACTTGCACTTTCGTATCCACTATAATTTCCTCACACTGGCAACATAACTGTATTATGCTGGCCATTGATGTTGAGTTTAACAATCTTCCCATGTGATGACAACAGTGAGTATGAGTGGCCACTCACATTCTTCCCTCTAGCTGGATTCTCATGGAAAACAGGGTGCCATTTACTGCTCACAGCTAAATAAAACCTTGTTATGCTAAGGTCCTGCATGAGATTCACCAATTTGTTATGCTCCCAGATAGGATACCCTCAATACATTAACTTAATTGGCTTCCCTTCTGTATTTACCCTGCCCCTCAGTATGTCTCCACAAGGATATTTTTTTTAAAAAAGAGCTTATTCCTTGTGCATACATTTCACCTAGGTCTAAATTAATTTATGCTTTAAATGGAGATAGCAAGGACTACAGATGCTGGAAAGTCAGAGTTGACAAAGTGGGGAGCTGGAAAAAAGCACAGCAGGTGAAGTAGCATCTCAGGAGTAGGAGAGTCGATGTTTCAGGTCAGGACCTTTCATCAGGCCCGTCCCCAATCCTGACTTGAAACCTCAACTATCTTGCTCCTCAGGTGCTGCTTGACCTGCTGTGCTTTTTTCCAGCTCCATGCTTTAAAACAAACCAATTTAATGAGGCTTTCTTGAGTTAACAAAGAGTAAATTTATTAATCGCCAAACAAGGGAAAAATTAATAACACAACATACATTCATACAAAGTAGAAAAATGACGTGAGTCCAAAGCGGTGTGGACTTGTTGGGCTGAAGGGCCTGTTTCCACACTGTAATGTAATCTAATCTAAAAAAAAAATAAGCATTGAAAAAAGAAAGTTATATTGACAGACATTTCAGTTGTTCACAAAGAACAGAAAGTTGAATTTTGCAGCCATTTCAGTGGGGGTTACCAATAGCATTGATATTTGAATTGAACAATCAATTTCATAATATTGAGTTTGCAGATTTGTTGAGGTTCTGTGGTGAGGCATTTCAGACCGTCACATTCCAGGAAGCAATATATGACCTAATTCATAGAAGAAAAGTGATATCAACTTCTAACTTGGTTTATGGCACCAATGAAGAATCCATTAGTACCACAAGATTGCATGAGTGTTTGAGGATCCAAATTCATACATCAAAATTTGACAGAAGTATGGAATTTCCATTTTGAAGACCATTTAAAAGGTGTTAGGTGGGAAGGGAGAGTTTATAAAATGACAGGTGGAAAGTTTTGGGGCACCTCTTTGCTGTTCCCATCAGACAGAGGCTTACGTATCAACCCATTTACTAAAACAAATCAGCAACAAGAACTCATAGGTTAATATTCGGAGATACGGACAATTGGACATCACAAACAGAAAGTAAGGTCCAAAAGTAGAATTATTCAATATTTAACTTATTCAAGATATTATGCAATAAGTTTGAACTTTCTCCTTGATGTGCTGCATTTGCTTGATGATGGTAACAAGGTTGTTAAGGAGAGAATTCCAGTTTGTTGATCTTATGATGGTAAAAGAAATATGTTGAAGTTGTAATGATGTGTGACAACTTCCCATAACATCACTGCTCTTTTCTACCTTCATTGTATAGGTCACATGCTGAGATTTTGGCTGGTGGCAAAAACAGTGAAGCAATTGGTTTGATGGAATATTGCCACCATAACCTTTGTGATATATCTGAGAGCAGTACACTGGCTAATACTGTACATATGTTCAGTCGTAGGAAAGCTGCAGTCCATGCAGATCTTCATGACCATTTTCTATGCCAAATAAATATTTCTTCAATGAGTAGCAGTCCTGAGAGGTATAACCAACCCTGTTGCTACCTCCCTGCTAAATAAATATCAGCTACTTTATCAACTGTGGGAGTTGATACTCTGAAAATAGCAGGGACTGGGTTTCCTTAACTACTCTAGCTACTGGATTGATTGGCACAGCCCGCAATTTAATCACAGCATTCAAAATAAAATAAAATAATTCTGAAGTAATTTGATTTAGTTTAGAAAACAGATAGTAAGCAAATGCTATAACATTGTTAAGAATTACTAATCAATATTAGTCAACTATTACAAAAAGATTTTACCAATAGCTAAATAGATTCCAGAGTCAATGATATTGTGTCAAAATGAATTTTGCCTGGGAATTCCAAGAATTTGCAACAGACACTGCATCAACATTACATTGATCCTATGAAATCTTGAAATGTCAACAGCTGTACAATACTACGAGATAAATGGGTGATTCCAAAAGATACATTTTGTCTTCTTGGCTAAATCTTTCAAATTCCACTGTTTCTCCATTATGAGTCATAGGTTTCCTGGTTTTTATAATCTGGCCATTTCTGTCATTTTGGATACAGAAATATCCCTGTATGTTTTTTTTTCTCAAATGCATTCAATCCAATCTATTGGCAGCAGATCTTGGAAAGTGTTGTGGTATTTCCCATTAATAAAATTGCCAGCGAAGGTTTCTTCTAAAATAAATACTTAACTACTCTAGACAATTTGTTCAAGCTTACATGATTAGAAAAGAACGTCTTATTCTAACATGGAAATATTTAAGGTCCTGGTATTGTTTTCAGGTCAACCGGACCTCTGTATAGCCTAACTGTTTCTACTGCTGAACTATTTGGGGTTAATGACATATTTATGATTTTTTAGGGGGAAAGAATTTAAGTGTTACCAGCTGACTAACACATACACAGCCTAATCAGTTAGATAAATTATTGCAGAAGGGTTCAAGACAATGGTTGGCATTTAGAAATAGCTAGAAATTGAGGTTTCCTGAGTTAAATCATTAATTAACTAAAGTAATTCACTGAAATAAGTAGCGTTTGAATTTAAACAACTGCATGTCCAAAGTTGAGACAGATGATGTTGTTAATATTATGTATTTTCCAATAGGCATATACATAATTATTTTTTGGCTTTCTGTCCATGTGTCCATTTGTCTGATTCGGGAATAGTGTGGGGACAAGTTCAAGAATTGATTCACAAAATTCTGGTTACACAGTAGATACATTTTTAAAAAATGTTTTGTAGGAAATAAACTATAAAATCATTAAATACATATAGCCTACTTAAGATTGTTCCAAAGATTGTAATCTTCAAAGAAGGCAAAATAAACACCATTCACAAAATTTAGATCCTTTCTATACAGTAAAGCTTTCTGCCATCTGTTCCAAATAAAGTTCTAAAAATAATCTGTATGAATTTCAAGTATGTCCTGATCCAGACATTTTATATGCAAACTCTCAAAATACTTTCCTCAAAAACTCAACTTTGTCTGTGCAAGTGAGCATTACAAAGATACAGGGAAATAGAGAGGCAGGTCACCGATAGCAGCAAAAGAGATCCAAAATCAATTTTTGAATACATAGCTGCAATTATTGCATTATGAACATCACTGGGGATTCTAAGGGCAGGTGTCAGCACAGATAATTAAATACTCCATGGAACTTAATGAGTTTCACTCTCCCAAAATTATGGAGTTGCCAAGTGTGTAAATTACACATAGGATTAAGCATTGGATTCGGTATGGTTAAGTTTCTAGAATAATGTTCTGTGATGATGAAGAACATTGTAGTGTGAGTTTTATATCTGGCTGAGTGATGCCTGTCATTGCAATAAATATCCTGAACTTGACCCTAATTACTTGTGTCATTTAAACTTCCAGCCTGAAAATGTCTCGTCACAAGATCACATAGTTTTGTGATCACAAAGGTTTCTTCAAATGCAAATTATTGTGC
The DNA here is from genome assembly GCF_004010195.1 of Chiloscyllium plagiosum. Taxonomy (NCBI): domain Eukaryota; kingdom Metazoa; phylum Chordata; class Chondrichthyes; order Orectolobiformes; family Hemiscylliidae; genus Chiloscyllium; species Chiloscyllium plagiosum. The sequence goes on from NC_057714.1 coordinate 55,281,561, forward strand.
GTAGTTTATAGTGTTTTGAAAAACGCAATCAATGAATCATAGAGTCGCAATCAATGAATCATAGAGTCATACATCAGAGAAGAGATCCTTCAGCATAACAAGTCTGCACTGCCCAATATTCTACTACCTAAACTTGTCACACTTTCCTACACTAGGCCCATAGTCTTGAATACTATAACATATTTCAAGTGCTGAAACAAGTGTTTTTAAAGGTTATGAGGTTTCCCAGGCACTGCACTTCAGACTCCCACTGCCCTCTGGGTGAAAATGTTACTTTCCTCAAATTACCTCTTAAACCTCCTGCCTTTGACTTTAAAATTATGCCCCTTGTTATTGACCCTTCAACTAAAGGATCCAGCTGCTTTCTATCCACGCTATCCATGCCCCTCATAATCTTATAGATCTCCAACAAGATCCTCCCCTCAACCTTCTCTGCTCTGTTCACACTGATTTGGAGATGCTGGTGTTGGACTGGGGTATACAAAGTTAAAAATCACACAAAACCAGGTTAGAGTCCAACAGGTTTAATTATGCACAATGAAGGAGTGGCGCTCCGAAAGCTAGTGCTTCCAATTAAACCTGTTGGACTATAACCTGGTGTTGTGAGATTTTTAACTCTGTTCACACTGAGCTACCAAACACACCTACCAGCAGGGGGAGTTTGCTGGATTCTGTAGGACCAGTCTTACTGAAGAAGCCATTGTTGTCTGTACAATTTTAATCTTGGTATCTCAGACTGTTTTATGTCACAACAATTCTGCAATAAGAATAGAAGTGGCTAGAAACATTAATTTAACTAATTGAATTTAAATTCCCCAAGTGCGAGGTGGGAGTTGAACTCTCTCACTCTGGTTCATTGGTTCTTCGAACCAATAGCATTTTGTGATTTGATTTAATATTGTCACATGTTCTGAGATACAATGAAAAACATTGTTTTGCATGTTAACCTGATAAATCATACCATACAGAAATATATCAAGATAACAAAACTGAATGCACAATATTGTGTTATAGCTATAGAGAATGTACAGAGAAAGATCAGTTCTACTATATCAGAGATTCATTCATAAGTTTGATAACAGCAGGGAAGAAGCTGTTTTTGAATCCGTTGGTATCGGTTTTCAAACTTTTGTATCTTCCGCCCAATAGAAGAGGGTGGAAGACAGTATAGCCAGGGCGGGTAGGGTCTTTGATTATGTTGGCTGCTTTCATGAGAAAGTGTAGATGGAGTCAATGGAAGAAAAGTTGGTTTTTGTAATTTGACTGGGCTGTGTTCACAACTACATTACCACTATGCTCACTCGGAGCATATATGTATCCCATTTATTTACATATTCAATATAAATTAATCAATCCAATTTATGGTGCAACAAGGCTGGCACCAGAAGATGTTTACATAAATATTGGCAGCATTCTGAGCAATTTACAGGCAAGGCCAATTCACAATATAGTCAAGTTTGCTCCAAGCCTTCCCTTCTGAGGATGCAACATTGCTTACTGGGAAATTTGGTGCAATAACTGTTGAATTGAAACTAACACAAAGCAGTTTTTGCAGGACAATGGTAACTTCCATTACAGTTCTAACAAGTGTTTCCCATTAAATTGCAGTCAGTAACTGAAATAATTCTCTCATATCTAAATTGATGCTCATGCCATGGGAATAGAACATTTAAAGTAATGTTTTCCACTACTAAGACAGCCCCCTTTTTTTGTGTGTGTTCAGAACCTCACTTTCTGTAATTTAATATTATTTATTTCTTGTTGGCAACTAATGAATGAATCATCTCTATTGACATTGACATTTAATATTGAGCCTGTCTTTCCTCAAATTTCAGGCATTGGTGTCACTGAGTGTCTATTGTCGTCAAAGATTTCCTAAGGCAGGATTCAGGCAGATAATCAGTCAGGTTCATTATTTATTTTTAACCAACGTCAGTTTTACATTGAACATGAACTGGTCTGGCTCAAAAACTATGACTGGTTTGAGTCAAATATAAGAAAATTAATTTTCTTTTTATAGCATCATACCACTGAGTTGGCTTATCTCTCTTGGGATTTTTACGGAACTAGAACTTCCTTTGTGTTCTTTTTTACCACATTTGAATTAATATGTTTCTGGAAGCCTAAATAAAGAAAGATTTGATAGGTGCTGTTGCAAATATTTTTCTGAGTTTGCCACTGGGCAATTTAAATAACTTGGATATGATACATTAATCCATTAAAGTTGCGAATTTTGGTACTTAATAGAGAAATATTTTATATTTTTTCTCTTGTTTAATTTTGAGTGAATTTATAATCCTCTTGTTTTAGACAAAAATTAACCAATTAATTTCAGTTGACTCCATGCACCTCTATAGATAGGCATTTAGTAAAAGACAGCAGCTACTTGTGTTTCTATCATTAGCATGAAATTTGTGGAGATTCTTTTCTCTGATCCACAAGAATATATATTAGTTAGTCAGTCATGGATATGTCGATATTCTTGACAAGACCAAGTTATTGCCCATGCCTAAGTAAATGCAACAATTCCTTCATATTCATGTGGAGTAAACTAACTTGCCTCAAAACTGACACCTGTGATGATGGAGACCCGAAGAGGAGGCTGAGATGAATCATCCATCTGCCACATCTGGCTGAAGATGGTGGCAAACACTTCAGCCTTCTCATGCTAGGTTCTGTAGCCTCTTCCTAAAACTAAGTGTTAAATTATCCATCATCATTCATGATTAATGTGATACAGAGTTTATATCTGATCAGTTCTGAAGAAGAGTTACTGAATTCAAAATGTTCACTCTGTCTCTCTGGACCCTACACAGCCAACAATTGACAATGTACTTAGACAGCAGAAGTACAGGCCCACTGATTGATAAATGGTAGTATGGGAGGCTACCCTTGAATTATTGTGCCTGGATCCACTGATTGATGAGTGTGTTCATGGATTTCATTAAGGGCAACCCCCCCCACCCTCCCTCCCCACCCCCCACCAGACTTTGATACATGGCTGCCTGTTTTCTGCACATACGGTGTGTTTGCCATGTAAGATGCTGGTATATGGACCGGGTGTGTGATTGACGTAGCACACCCAAGTGCACCCCTTACATTGAAGACTGCTTAGCAACAAGGAAAGCTGTATGTTTTTGTAACTGTGCTACTTGGCATGACCAGGCAAGGAAGGGCACAGCAAGGTGTTTTAAACATACAGGAAGTGTTACGTGAAAGCGCAGTAAGAGAGCAAGTGAGCATCCCTGAGATGCAGCCTATTCCAATCTGTGGTCTGGATGCTTGTTCTTGTGTGCAAAGTGGCCTTACTCTAGCTTTTCACTGCAGGTTACTAGTGTGCCTTCCAAAGTTGCCAGTGCTTTGGAGAGATGCCAGGTTGGTCATGGAGCCTTGGCAGATGCCAACATCCATGGACAAATGGTTGTGTCCTGGACTGCAGTTTGGTTGTCAACCACATTGTTACCTAGGCGAAAGTGAGGACTGCAGATGCTGCAGATTAGAGTCGAGAATATAGTGCTGGTAAAGCACAGCAGATCAGGCAGCAGGAGAGTTGATGTTTTGGGTAAAAGCTCTTCATCAGGAAATGTCGAGAGAACAACATTGATATGATTCAGTGCAAGCAGGTATATGCTCTGGTTTCCTTGTCTTATTTTCCTGATGTCAAGCTTGTTTGCCAAGTTTGATAAAATGAGAATGTGAATATTAGTGAGGTGTGTACCATGAACAGGGCATTTAATAAGTGTTAATCTCCATCAGTTGGCATCTCACTGCTGCTTAGAGAGAATCTTGCTAGAAGTATATAAAATGCAGAAGTTGTTCCTGCTGTTGAAATGGGCCCTGCCGCAATTGTTGCCACGTATCTCGCCATAGTCCATTATATGACCCCTATATGATTCCATGCACAGTCACAATTCCTAAATTAGCCTGTGGCTGACCAGTCTGTGCCAGCAGATTGCTACGTGTTTTAGTGAAGGGGACTTTACATAGTCATTGAGGCTAAGTGTGGATTTGTCATATGTTAATGCTGAGAGAACTGATCTCTTTTAATTTTATTATATTTCATTGTAGCAGTTTCATGTAAGTGACTTCTGAACAAGGTTAGATCAGAGGATAATTAATTTTCAGCTGCATTTTGTAAGGCTGAAGTCACATGCAGGCAAGACTGGATAAGGACAACTGGTTTCTATTCACTGGAAAATATTAGAGAACTAGCCTTTTTTTAAGCAAAATAAATGGTAACCATAACTGATACTAGCTTATTGTTTCAGATTAATTCAATTAACTGGGTTCAAATTCATAAACCCCTATGCATGGATTTAGACTCCAGATTGTTGCAGTAACCTAACCACTGTGCTAGCATAACCCGATAGAAGCATAGGAACAGAAGTCATCTGTACTGCTCCTTCAGCCTGTTAGGTTATTCAACAACATTATAACTGATCAGTTCTTCAAGTTCCATTAATTCCTGTTCTCTCTCCTTGGATCAGAATGGAACAATTCCCCAGATTGGAAGAACATTCCCTGTAACTTTAGATTGTCATTCTGGTGGTCAGGATTCTCTGGCTGGTTACCTCAGTTACAGTGTCTGCTGGGTACAGGGATGGCCTGGGCAGAAGGCATACATTCTGGTGCTATGATGGTTCTTTACAGAAAAAGTTAAATACAAAATAGCTCTATCGACCTCACCTCTTGTACGCACTCATTGTTCACACACTCCCCCATTGGCATCCACCACCATCCCATGACAAGGTGAACAAGTTATACATGTAGCAAGTAGGCAGCCATTTATCCAAGTCTTAGAGGAATTGTCCTCAGTGAAGTCCATGGAGGTACTCATTAGTGAGGGGGTCCTGGCTTAGTAAGTCAAGGGCAGTCCTCCATGTTAATCCAGGTAAGGCATCTAGTCTTCAGGGGTTGAATCGGTCAGTGGGTCTGTTCACCTCTGGCTCAAGGAGTGAGCCATGGTCAGTCTGTTGGCTCCATACCAGCAAATCCGATGTTTCGGACTAATGTAGATGGGGAGATGTGGGACCACCAGTTAGTGGTCTGGATGTGTCTTTCAAGGCACTATCTATTTATGGAGGGACAGGTCACAGAAATTGGGTGTGGGAAGGCGTGTAGGCACTTGCGGCACAGAGCCTTGGCAGTTTAGCCATTCAGACATGAGGTTACATGCTCTGAGCAAGGGCACGGAGCAATTTTAAAGTGGGGCAGCAAGATTTTGAACAGGGTGATACAGTACATTGTGGCTGGCAAGGATGGAGGGGTCTCATTATGACCCTAGCTTCAGAGTGGCATTGGACGTGAATGACTACAACAGGCAGAGGCTTCTAATGTTAGTGAGAAGGGAAAGGCAATTGTAGGCAAATGGATCTGGGATGGCTGGGGTTTGTGGAAGTGTGAATCCCACATGATTGACAGGATGTCTACCAAGAAGGAGATGCGGATTTTTGGGGCCTCTCCAACACAGACTGATGCTGGGCGCCACTGGAAGAGGTGCGCTCACTTTCTCTGGAATTCAATACTACACAATGGGGAAGAAAATGACTGTGATTAGGATTGGCTTGAGTAAGTGATCCTCATCATTAGAGGTTGAGGGTGCAGCTTCTGGTGGAGCTGGGCATTTCTCTGCAGATATAGTCAGAGATAAATGCCGCAGAGCTTGCAAGACAAAAGAGTGCGAGAGTCCTCAGGGTCAGTTGCTTGAAGAGGTGTAGAATGATTAAGAGTGACAGCAGGGTCCATGCAATAGCAGCAGTGGAATGTAATATGACACTCACTTATTTTGTGAGACATAGCTGCTCCCCTGCCCTCACAGGAACAGTCCGAGTTTTCTCCTGTAAGGACCAGGATACTCTTCTTATCAGAGGCGAGGAGCTTGGTGTAGGGCACAACTCCATCTACACTGTTCTGGGTAGTCTTCTCACGTAATGAGAAAAAAGAGAGGAATGGCCAAGGTGACAGTGGTGTTGCAGAGCCATGCAAACATGATGGGCCGAATAGCTTCCATCAATGCTGTAACAATTCTATGATTCAGTGAGCAATCTTGGGTATCACAGCTGTTAGTGCTGGTGCATGTCGGGGAAAGGGGCTGAGGGACTGAGCAGGCAACACAGATGGCAAGCAGGGTTAGAAATGTGGGCAGCTGAGGGAGGACATGTGATGGAAGATGTTGCAGAAAATGGTGAGACAGGTACAGCCAAAAAATCTCTTTGGGAGGTGGGTGCAGTGGCAAAGATAAAAGTGCGTGCTCATAGCAGAGAGAAGAGTTTGGCACTTACCCTGGCAGAGTGAAAAATGCCATTGATCTTCTTTCTGCTTTCTGTTGACCATTCCTCTGCCCCTGAAGTCAGCACTAGTCCAAGTGGCAAGTTCAGACCAGGGTGACATAGTCTGGTAGCACAGCCTCCTCTGCAAAGGAAATCACAGTGCTATCTTTCCTTTCTCCAACACCTTCCAACAGCTGTTTGTAACTGAGCAGGGCAGCTTTGAAATGTCAATACTCCGAAAGATGGTGTTGGATTAAGAGATGCCAGTGTTTCAGGGAATGTCTGGGAAGTGGTGAGTTGTCCTGGGAGGTCTGAATGGTAAAAGAGTGTGGAAATCAGTTATGAGAGAGACCATGGAGATGGGTAGGTAGTCAATGCAGTGAGTTTATAAGATCAGGTGAAAGAATGTACTAGGACATCTCTATCTATTCAACAAATGTCATCCTTGATCATCCACCTTTACCTATCAATTTTTCTTGAACGTCATATACCCTTCAACATTGAGGAACAATCTTTGTAATTCTTCAGCCAAATTGCCATAATGATTGTCAGATTATATTTATTTACTTCAATGTGCCCTATCATTAATTTATTTTGCTTTGATGGCAGAGTTGTTAGTTTTTTAAAATTAACTTGGTAACATGTCGTCTTCATTGTTGGTGCATTCTTAGGCTCTATCTCTCTGCTCTTTCCTGTCTTTACCTCCCATTTCCTTATTTTATTTTCTCACCTTGTCTCTACTCTCTGATATACCACATTATGCGCAGTAGATCAGTTGCCCTATTATTTAGTTTTAAATCCCTTTCTACTTCCTGAGTTATGCAGTTCACAAGAACACTGGCTCCAGCATTATTCAGATGTGGATGATGCCAACCTCTCAGCCCCTACTTTCCTCGTACTGGTACCAGTCTCCCATGAACTGGAACCCACTTCTCCCACACCAGTCTTTAAGCTAGAGATCATCTCTAATTTTATGTACCCTTTACCAATTTGCATGTGGCTAAGGTAATAAACCAGAAATTACAATGTTTGAGGTGCTGCTTTTCAATTTAGTGAAAAGCTTCTTGTACTGTCTATGCAAAATCATTATTTTGGCTCTTCTTAACTAGTCTGTCCCTATGATGACATGACCACTTCATCTTTCCCCTCCCATATAAGTTTCTTTCCAACTCTGTGCAGGTGGCCTGAACTCTGGAACTGGGCAGAAAACACAGTTGGCTAGACTCTTGTTCTTTGCTGCCTAGAATGGTGTCCAAAGTTAAAAATCACACAACACCAAATTATAGTTCAACAGGTTTAATTGGAAGCACTAGCTTTCGGAGCGTCGCTCCTTCATCAGGTGGTGAAGGAGCGGTGCTCCGAAAGCTAGTGCTTCTAATTAAACCTGTTGGATTATAACCTGGTGTTGTGTGCTTTTTAACTTTGTACACCCCAGTCCAACACTGGCATCTCCAAATCATGAATAGAATGGTATCAATTCCCTCACAATAATATCCCCTGATGCTACCAAAGTGCTCGTTGTTCCCCTCACTTAAATGGCTTCCTGTGCCTTTGTTACGTTTTGCCATGCCAAAGGCACTGCAGTTATGCAATATTTTTATGATTTGGAGATGCCGGTGTTGGACTAGGGTGTACAAAGTTAAAAATCACACAACACCAGGTTATAGTCCAACAGGTTTATTTGGAAGCACTAGCTTTCGGAGCACTACTCATTTGACAGGTGGTTGTGTGAAGGAGCAGCACTCTGAAAGCTAGTGCTTCCAAATAAACCTATTGGACTATAACCTGGTGTTGTGTTATCTTTAAAAATATTTTTAAGTCACTTAAAGCATCCCAAGCTCAATGTCCGATAATTGTCTTAAACTGGATACGTTGCCAGCAGACAAAAATATGTACATTGATTCTACAATCAGCATCTCAGCAATTTTCCAACCTGCATTATTGCTGATGGGAATCTTCACCAGCAATATTGGCTTTTAAATATATTCAATCATTAACAAGTTAATGTTTCATTTGTATTATTAAACAGTGGCCGATCAGGCAAATTATGATTTCTTTCCTATTTTTAGGTTGTAAGTTTGCTCACTGAGCTGGAAGGTTTGTTTTCAGACCTTTCATCACCATGCTAGGTAACATCATCAGTGAGCCTCCAGTGAAGCGCTGGTGTTCTCTCTCACTTTCTATTTATGTGTCTTGGTCTGTTAAGGTAGATGATATCATTTCCGGTTCTTTTTCTCAGAGGTTGGTAAGTGGGGTCCAGATTGATGTGTTTATTGATGGAATTCTGGTTTGAATGCCAGACCTCTAAGAATTCCAGTACATGTCTCTGGTTAGCCTATTCTAGGATGGATGTGTTTTCCCAGTCTAAGTGGTGTCCTTCTTCGCCTGTGTGTAAGGATACCATTGATAGTTGGTCATGTCTTTTGGTGGCTAGTTTGTGCTTGTGTATTCTGGTGGCTAGTTTCCTGCCTATCTGTCCAATGTAGTGTTTGTTGCAGTCCTTGCAGAGTATTTTGATATGACATTCGATTTGCTGGCTGTTGGTACATGGTTCTTTAAGTTCATCAGTAGCTGTTTCAGTGTGTTGGTAGGTTTGTGGGCTCCCATGATGCCAAGAGGTTGGAGTAGTCTAGTAGTCATCTCTGAGATGTCTTTGATGTATGGTAGTGTGGCTAGAGTCTCTGGGTGTGTTATGTCTTCTTAATGGGTTTGTTTAAAAATCGGCAGACTGTGTTGATTGGGTACCCGTTGTTCTTGAATACGCTGTATAAGTATTCTTTCTTTGCTGCTCCTGGTTCCTGGGTGCTGCAGTGAGTTGTGGCCTGATTAAATAATGTCCTAATGCAACTCCATTTGTGGATGTTGGCATGATTGCTCCTGTATTTGAGTATCTGGTCTTTGTGCGTTGCTTTTCTATAGACAGTGGTCTACAGTCCTCCATTGAGTGTTCATTCCACTGTGGCATCTAGGAAGGGGTGTCTGTTGTTGTTCTCTTCCTCTTTGGTGAAATTTATGCCAGTAAGGAAGCTGTTAATCCTAATGTAGGTGTCCTCTAATTTGTTCCATTTTGTGTTGACAAACGTTTTGTCCGCACAATGGACCCAAAGTTTGGGTTGGATCTTGGGAAGGGCTATATTCTCATCTCTGCATCACTACTTCTGCTAAGAATCCGGCTATTGATAATCCCATGGGTGTCCCATTGATTTGCTTGTAGGTTTTGTCATTGAAGGTAGTGAGGCACAGGTCTACTAGCATGAGGATGTTGTCCTTGCTGATTGAGTTGGTGCCGTCTGGTGTTTGTGTCCTTGGTTCGTCTAGTTGTGCAGTCAGTGTTTCTTGGGCCAGGCTGATGTTAATTGATGTCAATAGGACCATTATGTCGAAGGAGACCATGACTTCGTCCTGTTCTAGCTTATTGTGTTTGCTGATGTTTAGGAAGTCTGGTGGAGTGGATACTGGCATGTGTCTTCTACTAGATATTTCAGTTTATGGTGAAGTTCCTTGTTAGTCTCTGTGTTGGTGTGCCAGGAAGTGAGACTATGGGTCGGGGATGGGGGTGGGGCCTAGTTTATACCTTAGGTAATTCGTAGAAACAAGGTGTGTTGGATCCATCAGGTTTCATTCCTTGAGATCTCTCTTGTTAATTTTGCCTGATCTGTGGAGTTTCTTCAGTATATGCTGTGGTACGGTTTTCTTGCTATGGAGTTGGGTCCATTGCCACCTGTTGGTAGGTGTCTGTATTTGTGAGTAGTGAGTTTGTCTTTTTAATATACCGTGTTCTGTTCAGGATGACGGTCATGCGCCCTTTGTCTGCCAGTAGGATTACAATAATTCTACCTTTTCTGAGTCCTTCAAGGTCTTTCCTTTCCCGTGTGTTTAGGGTATTCACTTCTTTCTTCCTGCTTAGTGTTAGTGCTACTGTCTGATTGTCTGCTGTGTTTCTTCTGTGAGTTTGTTGTCTTTCAGGGTTGATTCCAATGCTACTAGGAAGTCCTTCCCATCCTCATCTCTGTAGTTGTAGTTCATCCCTCTTACCAGGATGGCTTTTCCGTGTCTGTTAGCGGTTGGTCCAACAAGTTCTTAATCCAAGCTTCTGAATTGTCTGTCTTATTCTTTTCATGGAATCATAGAATCCCTACAATGTGGAGACAGGCCATTTGGCTCAACAACTCCACACTGACCCTCCTAAGAGTATTCCACCCAGACCCATTCCCCTATCATATTACTCTACATTTACCCCTAACTAATGCATCAAATCTACACACCCCTGAACACTATTGGCAGTTTAGCATAGACAATTCACCTAACATGCACATCTTTTGTGTGAGCTTGTCCAGTTTTTCTTATAGGGTTAGTTTTTTCTTTGTCTTGGTCTGCTGTTTAATGTTGATGGCTCGTTCTAACGTGTTTGTCCATTTCTGGTCAGTCGCGTTGGTGTACAAAGTCTTTTGGCACAAAGCTTCCCATTCGCATTTGTGGAGTCAGTTGTGGGCATCATTAATCATTTCTCACAACACTCTGCAGACGTTCTGTTTGGCTATTCTTTGGACTTGTGGGGTGTTGAGGGGTGGTTTGTACTTGACAAATCTCGGTAGTGCCCTGTTTCCCGAGGCATTCTCGGATGAAATACAGTTGTTCGCGGGTGGCACTCAGTTGGATGGCATTGGTTTCCCAATCTCGGGCCAGTTTGAGTGTATTATGCCCCCAGGTGTTTGTGATTTTTGAGAAGATTTCAGGTTGATGTTTAGGTTGTAAGTTTGCTATCCTATTTTTATTAGTCGGTATAACAAGGACAGATAAAATTTGTATTGACCACTTTAAATTTAGACACTTAGATTCTTTGCACATTCAATTTGATAATTTACAGAAAATGACATCTAAATAATGGCTTTAACAAATAAAAGTAGCAGGTATGTTAATATCAAATGATTTTTTTTTTAAACAGTTTCCATAAGGAAGGTTGGCAAAAGCACAAACTAACGATGGTCAATTCGACTGAAAAGTTATTTTTAGTAGCTGTTCTGCAATTTTTAACTGAACAAAAAAGATTACAATGAGTATTTTGGGTAGCCATGTTAGATAACAAAGTGAGTTATAATTATTTTGCAATGTCATCCCTGTGGAGTTTTACTTCTACTAACCATTGTTCATTTGTGTGTTATAAATATGAGAATACTGGATGAATAGTTTGGAGTAATTTATGGTGAATGATTCAGCTCCTGTTGGACCAGCAGTCCTTGACTTCAAAGTAACAGTTTCTTTTAAGAGCTCAGGCCTCTGAGAAATGTACCAGAGAATCACTTAGCCACTGTCAGAATCTCTTGAAACTGCCTGTGCGTAAATGTCCTTCTACTGTTTTTAGTCCTCCACTTTCTGACATCACCTTATGAACACTTAGAGGTTACCAAAGGTAAGTGGACATATATTGTGAAAGGTTCTTTGAGTAGTCCTTAATTGGAATAAATGGAACTGTGCTGCAATGTTATTCTAAAGTCAAATGATTCTTTCCAGTAATCACTGGTTTGCAATCAAAAGGAATTCTTCAAAGATTTCCCCTCAGCTGATGGTTTAACCAATCCTATTTCAACACAAATATACAACCAAAATACTGTGGGTGCTGGAAATCTGAAAAAAAAAGTCCTGGAAATGATCAATAAGTCTCACAGCAGTTGTGGACAGATAAATAAACAGTGTAAATATTTCAAGTCTGTGACCTTGCATCAGACTTGTCTGAATGAGTTCAACTCCAAAAACATTCAAGAAACTTGACATCATTCAGGAAAAAGCAGCCGACTTGATGCGCCTATTATCGCAAACATTAACTCCCTCCACCACTGATACACAATAGCAGCAACATGCACGATCTACAGAACACAATGCAGAAATTCATCAAGGCTCCTGAGATAGCACAGTCCAAACCTACAACTACCTCTATCTAGAAGGATAGGTCTCACAGATACATGGGAACACCACCACTTGCAAGTCCCCTCCAAGCCACTCACTAGTCTGACCTAGAAATATATCACCGAGGTTTCTTTTGTGTTGTAGGGTCATATTCTGAAACTCTCTCCCTAACAGTATTGTTGACCATCTATACCCCACACTCCAAGCAATGCACTGGTTCAATAAGGTAACTTACTGCACCTTTTGAAAGGCAATTAGGGCCATAAAGGCATATCAATGCTGGCCCAGCCAGTGAAGCCCACATCCCTTGAATGAATAAAAGAAACTTGTAAAACATAGAAGCGTCATAAGTTTTGTGCATGTGAAAAGGCAAGGATAGGAAGAAGAATTCCAAAAAAGAAATGCCTGCAATAGGATGAGGGGCAGGAGAGATTAAATGTCAAAAGATTTCATAGCAAAAGGACAAAGGAAGTGGCATTAGCACAATTAAAGAAGCAAAATATGTGTGCAGAGAAAGTATGAATTGCAGGACAGATGCTATCGGAAATATGGGAAATAAAAGAGAAAGGAGAGAGAAAAAAGTCAAAGAAACACAAAACAAAATGGGAGCAGAGGTTATGATCTAAAATTATTGCTTTCAAAGCTGAGCTGAGAAGGTTGTAAAATGCTCTCAGTTATTTTTGTTATATTTTGCCTGCAGCATGACAGCATGATTGTGCAGAAAGAACACTAAGGAGGACAAGTTGTTTAAAGAAGCATGAAACATCACTGGAGAGAGGGTCTCAGCAGGAGGCCAAATCCACCCACTTCAAAAAGTAAATCAGTTAATATAACCTCAGAGAAAGTTCTGCATGAGCATTTTATGAAGAAGGACCTTACTTGACCCAATCAATTGTTGCAGACAGACCTAAAACTTCAGAGTAGAATTTGGATGCCACTGCCAGTCGCTGTATAGAGGACAACAGAACATAGAACATTACAGCACAGTACAGGCCCTTTCGCTCTTGATGTTGCGCTGACCTCTGGAACCAATCTGAAGCCCATCTAACCTACACTATTCCATTCTCATCCATACGCCTATCTAATGACCATTTAAATGCCCTTAAAGTTGGCAAATATACTACTGTTGCAGGCAGTGTGTTCCATGCCCCTTCTACTCTCTGAATAAAGAAACTACCTTGGATATCTGTCCTATATCTATCACCCCTGAATTTAAAGCTGGCCACAATGGCCACAAAAGTTTTCACATCACATTCCTTTCAGGCCCGAAATAGGTGACAACTCTGACACCTTACAGATATAACCAGCCAGTGCTGCATTAGGAAGGTCATGATGCCCTGTGTACCTGGAAGGAAAATGCATTGCGTATGCTCTGGTAGGTAAACCATGTGCTTAGCCTCACCAGGATTGCAGCTTCCCAACTGTAAATGGTGCCACTGCCTGCATACATGCATTGCAACCAATATCAAAAACATTATTAAATTTTACAGTACAGAAGAAGGCCATCCAACTTATCATGTCCATCCCAGCTCCCAAAAGAGCCACTCAGCTAGTCTTAATTTCTGGCCCATCTCTGTAACCCACTAAATTCATCACTTTCGAATATATATCCCGCTCATTTTTGACACCTTCTATTGAATCCACCTCCACCAGCAGCACATTCCAAATCTTAACAGCTCTCTGAGTAAAGAAGTTTCTCCTCACCTCACTCCCAGCTTTTTTGCTGACACTCTTAAAATGTGACTCCTACTTACTGACATACCAACGACTGGAAACAGAAGATCTCTCTTTATTCTGTCAATATTGTTCATAATTTTGAATATCTCAATAAGTCACTTAATCTTCTCTTCTCCAAGGATAATAACCCAATATTTCTAATATTTCCTTGTATTTAAAATTTTTCATTCATGCTATCATTCTAGTAAATCTTCTTTGAACTCTTCAGGGCTTTAGCATCCTTCCTTAAATAAGGTACATAGAACTGAACACAATTTTCTAAATGCGGTCTGACCTTTGATTCCCAGAGGTATAGCATCACTTCCTTGCTTTTATACCCTATGCCTCTATATATAAGCCCAAGGATCCTACAAGCTTTATTAACAACAGTTTCAATTTGCCTGGCAACTTTCAAACATGAACCTGAAGGTCCATGTGCTCCTGTACTGCTCTCAAAGTGGTACCATTGAGCCTACATTATCCCTCTGTGTTTCTTCTACCAGACTGCATTACCTCACATTTCTCTGCATTGAAATTCATCTGCTGAGTGTCTGACCATTTGGCCGACTTGTCAATGTCCTGGTTAAGTCACACAGCATCGTTCTCACAATCCACTATTCTTCTTAGCTTAGTATCATCTACAAATTTAGAGATTTTGCCCTCATTTATACAAATCAGAAAAAATGAGGGTCCCAGCACTGACCCCTAGGGAACACTTTCAATTTGTCTCCAATCTGAGAAATGCTGAGTGTGTAGTTGATATAAAAGCTTCCGGGCACATAGTGCAGTGAAAGAACAGTGTCCTGCACCAGGCTTGGAAGTAGGTGGTTTGAGCAGGACACTTGAAATGAAAACTCCAATTTCCTCCATATGTAATTTATCTAAGTGAAGTGAATTTTGTAAACTATGGCCATGCCATGTTGCCCAGAGGGTCACATGTGACCCATTTGGGTGAGAGTGACAGATTTTTTTTTCCCTAAAGGATGTTAATGAGCAAAATTATTTATAAAGATAATCAACAATGCGTATAGAGTTGCGATTAGGTCAGATTTTATTCCTTTTTTTAAAAATTAAATTCACATTTCACCTTTTGTCATGGTAGGGATTCAAACTCTTGTACCCAAAACATTCAAGATAATTAGTCCAATAATATTATCACTAGGTCATTACCTTCCCCTTAATATTCTGCACCACTTCGCCAATTTTAAGGTGCAATTCTAATCAATTCAACAGCAAGCAGTAGAAGTCAATCAGAAGTTAACCTGAAAGTAGCTGATGATTCCTTTAAATGATGCTGCTGGTAGGGGAGCATCCTATCTGCTGTGAAACACATGTTCTGTTGCGCAAGGTTCAAAAAGGATGCTAACAGGAATGCTGAGATCCAAATGGCAATGTTTGGAGTTGAATTTATGCTACCACTTATTGACGTCATGATCTGTCCACTCTGCATATTTTTGGCACACG
This sequence comes from Chiloscyllium plagiosum, assembly GCF_004010195.1. Lineage (NCBI taxonomy): Eukaryota > Metazoa > Chordata > Chondrichthyes > Orectolobiformes > Hemiscylliidae > Chiloscyllium > Chiloscyllium plagiosum. The sequence continues at coordinate 55,296,914 of NC_057714.1, forward strand.
CTTCTTCTGTCAGCATGAATACTCTCACTAACGTAGTGCCAATAACAGCTTCCACCAAAATCCTGTGATATGTTTCGATGCATTTTGCAGTGAAAGTGGCAGTTATATCACTGAAAACTGTTGAACCAAATCTTGCAGCCATAGTTAACAATACTCTATGGTACTCATGGTCACAATGCTCCATTATCCCCAAAGTCACTCTGAAGTTCTATATTTTGTTACTCATGAGTAAACTAAACAGCCTTATTTGAAAATTAATGAATATTCAGACAATAACAGAACTTCAAACTCATTTCTTGACTCCTCTTGAGAAGACATTTTGAGATTCCAGTAGAAAGAATGTTGAAAAATATCATTCATGAAAAGTGCGGAATGTGGACTTACTTTCTCAAGATGACAGTTTTGGCATGAGAAAAGTTAGTCAAAATAATCCAGAAAATATTCTTTGTAAATACCATAAAGCATCTTTGAGTAAGGCCTGATCAAACAGCTGATAATTGAACGCTGAAGTTATGATTATTAACACAATGAAAAGCATTGAGAAACCTCTCAACAGTGGAATCTGGAAAGCAGTCAAAAAGTCGCGTGTGAAGAAGCTGGAAAATGTAATACACCACCTAGTAAAGAAAGATGAAGCTATGAAAAACAATCCCATCTGTAATATACTGCAATCCTGCCAGAAAGAAAAGAGAAAACATTCCAATTGAGTTTTTTTTCCCATAAAATTGGCTCCTGCTTGGAGTTGCTACATGGGCTATTCCCCACTGATGAATGGCTTGATTTTGGAATCATAGAAATATCAATGGCATGAGGAGAACATTTAGCCCGTCTGGTCTGTGCTGGTGTTACTTGTTTAGTCTGAGCTGTATCTGCTATTACTGTTTCCAAATTGGGCTCCGTTTTTCATCAGGAGAGTCTCTCCCGAAAAGAAAATGTGCTTTTAAAAAAAAACAGTTTTATGCATTTTAGACAGTTGGAATCTGGGCCTCACTGGCTGGGTCACTCGTCATTGCCGCCCTTGAAAGTTTGGTAGTGATCTGCCTAATTGAACCACTGCACTCCTTGGGATACCCATAGGCCCAGAGGATTATTAAAGAAAGGAGGACAAGTATTCTGACCCAATGACAGAGAAGGAATGGCAATTTGATGCAAGTTATGTCCACTGTTCTGCAGGATGGATTTTCACAATTGTGAGCCTAATGGTGGACAGCTCCATCTGTTCATTGAATAAAATATTTATTGACTTTAATGTACTTGTGTGAGATATTATTAACATAAAATGTGGTCAATGGGAAATATATGTTGGTACTGAGTTGGCATAGGGGCTATAAAGTCATGGAGATAATTGAGGGAATTTAGGGTTTGAAGGGCCATGCGAGATGAGCACAATGTGACATGCAGGCATGAGCAGTCATGGGTGTGAGTACTTTAGCATAAAATAGCTCACAGTGAAAGAAGGACTGTGGAAGATGAGTAGATATGCACAGGGTGACACAGAAAGTATTCGGGGCAATATTGGTAAATGCAGAAGCTTTGGTTGGTATGGATGATATCAGTAGCCACGGTAGTGTGGGTTGATGAACATAGGGTGGCAGAAGATGTATTAATGGATGTAACAATAGGTTCTGGAGCATAGGTTGGCATGAATCGAATGTAGGGAATGAAAGCACGAGGAGATTTTCTGTTTTATCTTTATTCGTAAACTCTGCAGAGATTGCCAGAGTCCCCAGACAGCTTTCTGGCAAGCCCACATCAGGAATTTTGTACATCCTGGGTTGACTTTCCCAACTCTTAACCCAGCCTAACCCAACTCCAACCCCAAACCAAAGTGAAGGCATCCATTTTATGTGTTACAGACTGTAGAACCAGGTTTTCTGCACTTTTGAGCTGGGAATGAAAACTGGGGCTTTGGCTTAGCTTTTACATCCAAATCATCCCTCAGTTTTATAAGGGTTGATGTTTATATGTGAAACAAATCATACTTGTGTCATTAGCTTTATTAATTTGGAAGTAATAAAAATGGAGCATTTTTGTCTGTGTGGTTTCTTTCTGCTGCACGGATAGATCGGTAAGCCATCTGTAAGAAATGGTCCACCTGGTTTTGCTGCAGAATATTCTTTTGCTTTACCAAATTCAATGGGCCTCTTGATGAGGTAGCATGGAAGGGTGGTAAGGGTCATGTGACTGAGTTTTTTTAAGGAATTCCATCGTCATTTGATAAAATATCACAGAATGGGTGCATCAGTATGATTGAGGCCCACAGAATGCAAAGACATGGGCAGATGAGCCAGGAAACAGAGTTATGGTTACCAGTTGATTTTCAGAGTGGAGAAAAAGATATAATGAAGTTTCACAGGGCTCATTACTCGAAAAACAAACAGTCATTCCTGATTATTATGCACAATCTAGATTTAGGAGCACAGAGCATGATTTGAAAATTTGCAAATAGTAGTTTGAAAATACAATAAACTGTGAGAAGGACAGTGCAGCACTTTGAGGGGACATAGACAGGTTGGTGGAATGGCTAAACACATGGCAGATGACATATTATGCAGGGAATATCAAAAGATAAAGAGACAACATAAACTAAAGGTACAGAAATATCTAATGGTTACGTATGCAGAAATCATTGAAAATGTCAGGGCATGTTGAGAAAGTTGTCAAAAAGGCATATGGAATCCTGGGCTTCATAAATTTAGGGCAGAATGTGGTGAAGATTCTGGGAGATTTCAATTGCTAAAAAGAAAGTCATCCCGATGACGTTGTTATAACAATTGACAATGCTTACATAGCCCCCAAAACACTATTTTTTATTTCAGATTTTTAACTGAATTCCAAGTTCACCACCTGCCACATTGGGATTTGAATTCACATACCAGAACATTAACCTGAGTCTCTGGTTCAGTGACATTAATTACTCATCAAATATTCAGTAAACGCTCATGAAATACATGGTAATGAAATTAAACTGTATTTTTGGGATGAAGTCTGCAGCAAGTAAGAAGCATTTGCATGTAGCAGGCAATATAGTTTTCCTTGTGGATTTGGAGAGAGCAGAAATTGTTTTCTTTTGATTTTGGGAACTTCATTAAACCAGAGAGAGGTGGCTAAGCAGTTGCACTGAGCTCTGGTGGTGCTCTCCGGGAAGGTCAAAATGTGGCTGTTCATGAGTCAGAGGATGGCTTCTTACAAAGCAAGTAGGGGTATAGTTGTCCAAGGGAAGGATCAGAATAATATAGCAAAGCCAATGTAAGACAAAGATAGATTAAGCCTGGCCGATTGAACAGCAAGGATGAATGAAAGTCGCACATAGGAACAATCTGTGAAATGACATAGGCCTACACGTACCACACACTGAGTAACTACTCACTGAAGATTCATGGTTAGTATCACTGACCAATGTCAGCTCTTTCAGAAAAACCACAGTCTTGTAAATAGAAGAAAACTTAATGACTTAAAACTCCATGCTCTCTTGAATTTCTATGCCACTAGTTCATTCCAGGTCTCCATGGGGGACATGTGTGATATCTCAGTCAATTGCACAAAGACGCATGAGGAAGTTCATCATTTCCATGTTTAAAAGAGGCAATGACTTTGCTAGAATCCATGTATTGTGGAAGCAGGCCATTTAGCTCATCAAGTCCACACCAATTCTCCAAGGAGCATCCCACCCAGACTCACATCCCTAAATCTGTATTGCCTGTGGCCAATCCATCTAACCTGTACATCTTTGGACTGTGGGAGGAAACCCATACAGACACAAGGATAATGTGTAAACTCCACACAGGCAGTTGTTTGAGGTGGACTTGAACCCAGGTCCCTGGCACTGTGAGGCAGCAGTGCTAATCACTGATCCATCATGCCATCCATTTTGTGTAACTTACCAATGATCCTGAAAACTAAGCAGCCGGAGCCAGCATTTGTCTCCGTAGCAAGGTTTCCACAAATATAAGGGGCAATTGATTGCACAAATGTGACACTGAGAGTTCCCTGGGAACAGCCATCAGCACTCATTAGCCAAAAGGGCGTTAATTTTACCATGATCCAGCTGGTCTGTGCACAGACATTAAGACAGCTCTCAGTCTTTTGCTGACAGTCAGGTACAACAATTACTAGCACCAACTGCAGGGTGGCTCCTGGATAACAGGGGATATCTATGCAAGTGTGGCTTACAAATGCACAAAGTCCAGCAGAGGAGAGGTACAATACTGAACCTGCCTCAGAAAGGACAGCAATAAAGCAGACAATTGACTGTGAAATAAAATGTGCCATTGCATTATCAGGCAGGGAGCTGCCATATGCACCAAAGACAGTCCACGGGATCATTGTAGTTCTCTACACCTCAAACAACCTTATGCAACAAAGAGGGGAGGAATTGCTCGCCAGAGAGTTGCAGTAGCTGGATTCATTCTCAGTCAAGGGTGAAGGGGAGGGATCAGAAGGCCCTGAGGTGTTATTTCATTCTTGATTCAGTTCCAGATGTTAGGCTGATGGACTTACATGACAGTCAGATCCACGAGATCCTCCTTGCATTGAGATTTTTTTCAGAGGCCCCTTCAGAATTTCTTAATTTCCACTCAGGAGATGGAGTGTCATGGCATTCACACTAGACCATCCTATAGGCCTATAAACCACAACCTGCCAAGCTGAGATTTGCCATTATTTCTGATGTTTCACAATAAATAGGGTGTCCAAATCCACACATCAGCCATCAATTAGGTTCCAAATAGGAATCAGAGCCTTAAAAGTACCTGAGTAAAAAACTGAAAGAATTACCGATGCTGTACATCAGACACAAAAACAGAAATTACTGGAAAAGCTCAGCAGGTCTGGCAGCAGGTGTGGAGAGAAGTCAGAGTTAACCTTTTGGGTTGAGTGACCCAGTACCTGTCTAGTTTCAAAAGTCCCAGCAACATGAAAAAGTAACACACTTGAGTAAAGTGCACAAAACTGTCAATTTTCACATAAACCTACAGTGTCTTGAGATGATTGGACACTATGCCAGAATTAGTGTCATTAGAAGACTTTTTACTTATGTTTCATTCCACACCTTAGTCTGACATCGAGATCAATAATTGACATTGGAGGCAGCCAGCTGAGTGCAAATCCTCTTTACTGAAAAGACCTTGGTAACCATCCATTGGTGATTGGAGACCCAGACGCCTCCAGCCTGCTGATAGTCACCTAGGCAGGTAATATCCATAGACACTGGCAGACAAGGAGGAGAAGTTGGCATCATACACTTAGGAGTGCACTGCAAGGATGGTCTGAGGCAGATTGCTGGAACTTCTCTTTCCTCTCATTATACCATGACTTGGAGATGCTGGTGTTGGACTGGGGTGGACAAAGTTAAAAATCAACCACCTGATGAAGGAGCAGCACTCTGAAAGCTAGTGCTTCCAAATCAACCTGTTGGACGATAACCTGTGTGTTTTTTAACTCTATCATTATGCAATGGTGTTATTCTGCCTCCAGAATGGAAAGAATGTCATGGTACCTTGTCTCTGTCTCACCTGACCATTGCGGTAGACAGCCCGTGGCCAGATGTTGAAATTTGGATCTGAGCATGTATCTGACAGACATTGTGTGTTTTGCTGGGCCTTGCTCTCCCTGATGGTGTTCAATCTTTCCATGGAGGAAGCCATATGCTCACATGTTGCATCCATGACAGCAATCAGGGATTGGGTGAACTGCTTCACCATTCAGTCAGGGATTTGCATGACCTTTGACATTTCTGCCTAATGTTGCCCTGTTTGTCTCTGCAATACCAGCAGGTGCCTTATGGTTACCTCCAGAGTCTTCCATCCATGCACTCTCCTGTAACTAGTATTATAACTTTCCTAACATGAACTGGCTCCCACACATTCCATCCACATGCTCTATTGGATAATGAAGCTGAGAACCCAAACAGCTGCCTGGAATATCTCTCCATGCAGAGTTTTACACTGTTTGGTGCCCTCCTTGGTGCCACATGGCAATGACTACACCATCTCACTTATTCTTGCAGGACATAAGAGGTCATTGGCCCCTCACCAGGAATGGAATGAGTGCTGCATATCGACCTCATGGACACTAACCTCCACAACACGTCTCCATCCAGGCTGCTTGGGTCAGGTGGGAGGGCCTCTTGGCACCATCTCTGGGAACAGGAACTCCCACAATTCCCGAATGGCCCGGAAGAGAAATTTCTGAATTGTTTATTCTCTGAATTGGGATCTTATTCAAAGAGAGTGGGCAGTTGGAGCAATGTTTCCAACTTTTCAGAAGGGTTTGCAGCAGCTGTTGAATCTTCAAAATATCCACTTACACAGCCAGATTGATCTTTCTGGATTGTAGGGAATATAAGCTGCTGTCCTGTGCACATCTTGTTCTGCCATCAGAACCCTCAAAGTTACCACAAGATTCCACCCATAGATTGCAAAAGTGAGGAGCCTCTGAAGATCATTGCTTCAGCTTCCACTGGAGCAGAGAGAAACTGTACATTTTAGTCGTGGAGTCGCGAGCCAGTGAACACAGATTCAACACATGGCAAGAGAACCAAAGGGGACGTAAACCCTTTTTTTTCTTTTTTTGAAAGCGATGAATGCCTTGGATCCAGAATGCAGTGACAGAGGCAATTCACTTGGAGATTTCAAAGGGAATTTGATAAGCTCCTGAAAGGGCAACTAGTTAAGTTGCTCTTTCAGGGAGCTAGTGTAGACTTGATGTGCTAAATAGTCTTATTTGCTCTGTAACCACTCTACGATTCTATTATGTCTAGCCTAATGTCTGAAGAAGAAGCCAAGCCATTCCACAGCAACAGCAACTTGAGCAAAAAGTATCCCATAGTGTTTTTCAGAAGCACAAGCAGACAAAAGTTAATTCTGTTCCAAGGAAGGAATTAGTCAGGTGTCTACAAAGTTGTCCAGGAAGGTGGGTCTTAAAGATGGTCAAGGACAGGGGGACGCCAATAAGGCTGAGGAAGCATGAGCAGAGCTGAAAATATGGCTGCTAATAGTGGAGCGAAGGGAATGAGGAGGTGGGGTTGGGGAGAGGAGGTTACAAAGGTGACTGGGTTTAGAGGAAAGTCGTGATCATAAAAGGTTACCGGGATGAGCAGATAACAATGAAAAGAAATAAAAATATTAGAAAGGAGTTCAAAGCAAGGCTAGGAATTTTCAGAGCGAACCATTGAGCATCAGCAGCCAGTATGGGTCAGTGAATGCAGCATTTGGGTGAATGCGATTTACTGTGAGCTGCAATATGAACAGCAGAGTTTTGGATGAACTGAAGTTTATAATGGGTGGAGGATGAAAGTTCAGTCAGGCGAGCATTGGAACAGTTGAGTCTGCCAGTAATAAGGCTTGGATGTGAGCTTAAGCAGCACAAATGCTGAGGCATGGGTGGAGGCAAGCAATAATATGAAGTAGGTTTGGAAGCTGAGCTCGAGGTTAAATAGGATGCTGAGATTGCAAATAGTTGATTCAACCTGAGACAGTGGCCAAGTCTTACATGGAATCTGTGACAATGGTTTGTGCTGGAGCCAAAAATGATAATTTTCTTTCTTCCCAAAGTTTAACTTCAGGAAGTTATGAGTCATTGGTCACAAAGACAAATACGATTGATCTTTGGTAAGTCTAAGAGGAAAAGGGAGAAATCAAGAGGAGTCTGACCAGTGCCTGCCTTTAATGTAAAACCAGAAAATATTTAAGTATAGAAAATAGGAGCAAGAGTAAGCTATTTGGCCCTTATTCAATACTCAATGGGAAATACTTGAATATTTTCATTGAATTACGGGAATCAGTCCAGAGAAGGTGATACAAGTCATGGGATGGTGAAGAAGAATTGATCGAGTTAGTTTGCAATTAATACTACCCTCTGGCATTGAGAGGGTGAAGGCACAGAACAGAGACTGCTTTGGAACATGCTGAGCAGGGTATTGGAAAGGCAGAGTGACTATTAGCAAAGTGTTGCATCTGCAGGAATACAGCATATGGGAGTTGAGATGAGCAGAGTATATATTACATATGGATAAAGACCAGTATGCTCAGGACATAATGGAATTGGTATTACTTGGAAAATAACCATCTGGAAGACCAAAGCTCAGATAAAAATTTGTTGCAGTCAAAACAGGAGACTGTTGTGAGAACTAGAGGGAAGGTTGTAATTGCAGGTCTTTGTGATCAACTGGTCTTTGCTGACTGATATGGAATGAAGGATTCAAAAACAAAATTGTGCAACATTTGATGTATAAAACCAATTGTTCTTACCTTCTGTGTTGCAATGGTAATTTTTAAAACATTTTTCTGCTGTGAAAATAAACTATTTTAATAATATCATCTCAAAGCCCATCAGTTATTTCAGGAATTTGGAAATAAGAAATAAAAGAAACTTTTAGTACATTTCTGACAGAAATGGACTTGTTTATAGTTGGCCTGAGATCAGAAGATCATTACAGAGAAGGAAAGCAACTCATTCAAATTACCTTACCCACCCAAAAGGCAAAAGAGAAATACTGAGGATGCTGAATATCGGAAATAAAAGTAGAAACTGTTGAAAATACTCAAGTAGACCTGGCAGCATCTGTACAGGGAGGAATCTTTCACCAGCATTCATCATCTTTTAGCATCCTAAAGGCCCTCACTTTAGCAGACAGATGTTTCTTGCAGTATCCTCGGCTTCTTACTTTATTTACATTAATTGTTTGTGTGTAAAGAATATTTTCTAACATCAGTTGTAAGTTTATTTTACAAGTTTGAATGTGTATCCCTTTCAAATTTACTTTCTCAACTCCTGCATTTACTTGGCATACTTCTTTACTGGGAGAAAGTGAGGACTGCAGATGCTGGAGAGTCAGAGTCGAGAGTGTGGCACTGGAAAAGCACAGCTGGTCAGGCAGCATCCGAGAAATGGGAGAATCAATGTTTCGGGCATAAGCCTTTCAGCAGGAAGGGCTTATCACTTTCTCCTGGTTGAAGCCTCTTTCAAGGATGCCACCTTTGAAGAGGTTCTCCTCCTCTCATTCCAGATGAAGAGCTTATGCCCAAAACGTCGATTCTCCTGCTCCTCTGATGCTGCCTGATCTGCTGTGCTTTTCCAGCACCACATACTTCTATATCATCAGTTATTAGACATCTCCCAAGATTTTCTCAACTTGCCTCAGAAATAGGACTTTGTCTCATGGGATCAAATTCATGGGTCTTCTTTAAACTGATTGAGCAACTGAATCTTTTACCTTGGAGACCTGAATATTCTTCCAGGTGAGACCAGACAATAAAGTTTACATCTTAAGGTTTAATTTCTATTGTTTCTGCTGATTGCTGCTGTGTATTTGTTTGCCATATTTAGCAGTGAATCAACTGAAACTCCTCGTTCAGCTTCAATCTTAGCTAATTCGATGCTTCTGATTTGTGCCATCCATTTTTCCGTCTTCTTTGCAGTTTTTTACAAAAAATTAATTTGTCAATGTTCTGCATATTTACATTCATTTTCAACATATGTTGCAGTTTCCATGCTGCCTCTTCTCATTTCACTATCAGTCCTAATTTGATAAGATTTATACAAATAAAGCAGATGCTGGAAACTTGGACTGAAAATAGAAATCCTGGTAAATATCACAGAGGCAGTATTTGCTGGGAGAGGAAGGCAGTATTAGCATTTGGGCCCAAGATAATTCTTCCTTAGATTTAAAGAGAGATTACAAGTGTTAAATTGCTAACGTTATTTTAACTTCTTATTGCCTGGTTGCCACTATGGACATTATTTATGACTTAATGTGAGTTGATAGCACTTTTACCAATGATAACTGAAGATCCTGAAACTGTACAAACACTTGCCCTTGTTGAAGGGACCAGCATTAACATAGTCAAAAGTGACACAGCAGTCCTTATCACAGATTGTGAAACTGGTTGCTTGTAACAGTCGGGTCAATTAGCATATTCCCTTCTTCTGTTTCTACTTAACTCTTTCATTCACACGCTTCTCAATTCAATAAAATGTCAGTGAATTAAACTCCCCAGACAATAGAAGCAACCTTTCAAAGTCTATCCTATCCTGCCCTTTGAGAATCATTTATGTTTTTAAGAAATCATCTTTCACGTTTCCAAACTCCAATCATTAAAACATTAAATTATTCAGTCTGACATCATCAGGAAACCCTGTAAACCCAGACGTCAATCTAGTGAGACTGCGCTGTTGAGCATCTAAATGCAAAAATAATATTCATTAAACATGGAAACCATAACTGCACAAAGTACTCCTGATGTTGTCACACTAAAGTTGTGGTCATTGTCTCAATATTTCTTTGTGCTCCAGTTTCCATTCCTTTCACATCATTAGCTATCAAATGTAGGGATTGTTGGATGTCAAACCTTTTCTGGAGTCATCACAAAAGTTAAAGATTTTGAAGACTATGTAAAATTCTCCAATTTATCAAAATTGATTTTCAGAGCAAGGCTCATAGAAAATATGGACCAGCTTTCTGTACTTAACAGAAGTTACTATTTATTACAAGTAATTAATGTCCAATTGCAGGTAAACAGTTATAAACTGTGAGCATATCACACTACCTATTAAGACTCTAATGCCCTTATAAACTCCTGATCACACAGACAGACAGACAAACAAGCTAAAACAGAGGGATAAAACAGGAAAGGCAATTTGTTTGACTTTGTTCCCAGGTCCTTCTGTCGTGGTGATCCTTGTGACTCAACTGTTGCCCAGCATATTGCTTCAGTTGTCTTTATCTGGGTAGCTCAACTGGTTTATAAGAGACACATGATTGCTTCTTTATTTTTAAAAAGTCTCTGTTATCAGGTAAAAGTTACAGCTGACAACAACTATTGCAGTAAAGATAAATTGGTTTTCTTCAGATTACAGTTAGTTTTAATAATAGAAAACAGAAACACCGCTTCTGAGCTGTGGAAGACCAGAACACTTCTCTCTCTGTCTCTCTGCAACTTGTTCCCAGCTCCAAGCTTTCAATTACTTGAGAACCAATCAGACAGTTGTTGACAGGCAAAAGGTCTCTGTCATCAAAATCTGCTCACTAGTCGATAGACCAATCAACTTTTCATTGCCACCCAGAGCTGCATCAGTACATTCTCTTGGCTCCAAATTATCTGTATTTCAAACTCTAATCACTGGTTGTTCAATTGATTGCTTACACAATGCTTAGTGTGAGTGTCAGGTTGGTGGTTTTCAAAATACACAGCCACCCTATCAAACGTCGGTTTTCAAGCAGCTCTTTTTCATTTTAGTCCACAGTTTATTTTAGAAACAAAAGGCAAATTAAAAGATACTGTGTTTACAAACACCTTCATTAGCAATTTTTCTTTTGCTAGCCCTTCCGTATGCGCAATGAAACTGTTTGGAAATCATGATTAGGACAGTGCAATGTGTTTCTGAAACATATTCACAGAATATTGTGTTTTTGCTACTAATTAAGTCAACAAATTGCCCACCTTTCTGCATCTTAATTAGGTGCCCCTTCTATGGATAAAATAAGGCCGGAATGGAGTTTGTGCATATGTGTGCAAGAATAAAGGTTGTATTTTGTGGTCTTTCTGTTACATTTTTGAAGGCTTTTGCAAGCCCATTTTTAAAATATAATACAAAACCTATTAGGGCCAGAGGTCCACGAGCCAGCTACAATTTTATTGTTTGTTCAATTTTATTATTCGTTATGTAAGCATCACTGGCTGAGCCAGCATTTATTGCTGAACACTAATTGTCTAGAGATCATATCATCTGCAAGTCAGGCTTGCAGATTTCCTTCCCTCAAGGGCATGAGTGAACCTGATGAGGTTTTGCAAAACTAAGCATTGGCTACATGGTTACTACTGGACAAACTTTTTGCTGCAGGCTATTAATGAATTCAAATTTCACCAACTGCCATGGTATGATTTCATGTCCCCAGTACATCAACCTGGGGTTCCAGATTATTAGTCCAGTGACATTACCATGATATCACCACCTCTCCAATTGGCCATGGCCATTCGTGAATTCCAGCACTAACATGGCTAAAGTTTACATGGCCAACAGGAACTGACCTCACTTGCAGAGGCACTAAAGGTGTTTACACCTGCATTTTGCAGGTTATCTTGTCCCAAAAGCTGGAATATATTCCAGCTCATTATCCATCAAACAGTAGGTGCAACCTTTCTCTTCCCTATACATTAACCAAGGTCTTCAGAGCAAGAGATCGTACAACATCTGCTTCATGGCAGTAGCCAGAAAGCCAGACAGCATTCGCTTGTTAAGACTGCTGCAAGCTTCTCAAAACTGGAGCAGGATCTGGATTTCTGGCTGCAATTCCTGGCAGATCCCTCCAAGCACATGTCAGATTTATGCAAATAATTTGAAAGCAGAGTTCTAGCTGAATTAACATTGTGCTGGGGAAGCTCTTCAAGCTTGACACCTTTTCTGGCCTGAACACAACCGAGACAATTTTTAACACTGCAAGTACCACCTTCTGTTTCGGTTGTGAAATCCAGGTTTATTGGAAGACACACTGCAGGAATAATATAAAAATGCTTCAATGATTCCTGAAAATTAGACAATCAAAATCTAGGATTGCCATCCCCTTTACAAAATCATAACATGAAATATTCTGTCATCACTTTAGTCAAGATACATGTCTGCAATCATCTGAACACACAAGCATTCTAAACAAAAAAGCATACAGTGTTTGGAGAAAGATAATTCCTCCTGTGTAAAATATCAGCCCAAACCTGTCACAGTTCTTGAGAAGAGTGTATTTATGTAACATTTATTCCTGAAAACGTCAAAGTAATTGAACACTATGGGACAAAATTTCTGAAACATTAGATGGGAATAGAACAACACACTGATGATCAGTGACAAAGAAGTAACAGCAGAAAGTAGGATGTATGCCACAATTATGATCCACACATTATCTGTCAACGTTATTTTAGTTTTATGATTGACTTTGGAACCTTGATTGACCTTAAAGTGCAGGTTCATAGCTCCTTGAAAGTGGAGCCCTAGGTAGACAGACAGTGAAGAAGGCATTTGGTATGCTTGCCTTTATTGGTCAGTGCATTGAGTATAGGGGTTGGGAGGCCATGTTGTGGCTATACAGGAAATGGATGGATCCACTTTTGGACAACTGTGTGCACTTGTGGTCTCGCTGCTATTGGAAGGATGTTGTGAAACTTGAGAGGGTCACAAAAGATATACAAGGATTTTGCCAGGGTTGGAGGGTTTGACGTATAGCGAGAGGCTGAATAGTCTGGGACTATTTTCTCCGAAGCATCAGAGATTGAGGGACGATCTTATAGAAGTTTATAAAATCATGAGGGGCATGAACAAAGTGAATAGCCAAGTTCTTTTCACTAGGGTGAGGGAGTACAAAACTAGAGGGCATAGGCTTAAGGTGAGAGGGGAAAAACTTCAAAGAGATTTAACGGCCACCTTATCACGCAGATGGTGATGCATATATGGAATGAGCTGCCAGAAGAAGTGCTGGGGGCTGGTAAAATTACAACATCTAAAAGGCATCTAGATGGTTATATGACTAGGAAGGGTTTAGAGGGATATGGGCCAAATGTTGGCAAATAGGACTTAGATTAATGTAGGATATCTGGTCAACATGGACGAGTTGGACCGAACAGATTTATTTCCATGCTGTTCAGCTCTATGACTCTATATATGCATGATATCTAATGACTCTTTGAAGAGATTGCTTTGAATTCCTTGCAGTTAGTAAATTTCAGTTTAACAGCTGTTACATTTCCAGAGGAGATTACATTTATATGATTAGATTACTTACAATGTGAAAATAGGCCCTTTGGCCCAAGAAGTCCACACCAACCCTCCGAAGAGCAACCCACCCAAACGCATTCCCCTATGTTTACCCCTTCACCTAACACTACAGGCAATTTACCATGGCCAATTCACCTAACCTGCACATCTTTGGACTGTGGGAGGAAACCGGAGGAAACCCACGCAGACACGGGGAGAATGTGCAAACTCCACACAGACAGTTCCCCGAGGCGGGAATTGAACCCAGGTCTCTGGCGCTGTGAGGCAGCAGTGCTAACCACTGTGCCACTGTGTCACCCTCAGGAAATAATAATTTGAATATCAGCTAGTTTCATGGTTAAAAAAAAGAGGTGCAATGAAGTTCAATTTATCTCTCCAACGTTCTTATGAACACCAGTTTGGTCTTGTCTATTGTATATGGGTTATCAGTTCAGGAAAGTGGAATTGAGGATTATCAGATCAGTCCTGATCTCATTGATGGAGTGGACTCAATGAGCTGAATGCCTACTTCAGCTCCAATGTCTTGGGGTCTTATATGTGCTTATGTTGCTAATTGATTGCCCAAACACACAGATTGAGTGAATACTTCAGTGCTTGCACATCAGAGTCATTACTTGGTAAATGAACAGTAAGAAAAGCTCCACTGCACTCCACAATTTTTGTATACTGTCAGGTATTTAGAACCAGTCTTATGTTTTAGCACCAATAGCAGTTTATCACATAATACCTTCATTCTTAAGGTTTGGACTATTATGTTTCCAGATAACTCCTTTCCATACATTGTGAAGCAATTTGAGCACAGATTTCTTAAGAAAATAATCTGTTGTTGCAAATTTAAAGAATAGCAGTAAACTACAATGAATGAAGAAGGAATATGTGTTATATGTGTTGATTATCAAATTGGCAATTCAAGATTCCTCATTCCATTGCCTTTAAGTTTCCCAGGTGGTTGTTTCTGAGAAGGAATTAGCTAAATCCATCTGGACTCACTGTATAAATCAACAGTATGCTTTAATGACTGAAGTCTGTCTCGGATTTTCAACAAGCCCATTTAATAGACATGTTATGAACATACCAACTGGAAAAGTGTTTAAAAACAGACTTGAGTTAAGAGGTAAATTAAATTTTAAAAGTGAACATTTATGACATATCTAATTTTTATCTATATGATTGACTTAAAATTTAATTTGGTTAACCATCTGAAACTTAAGGGTACAATAGACATAAGTTAGAACACCCTTTAGATATTCCCACATTGTGAAATTTTAATTATTCCTGGAAAAGAAACTGGAACAAAAATCCTTTTTACAATAAATGAAACCAACATTGATTATAATTAGCAACATATCAATTGCATAACCTCAAACTGAGAATCAATACAAATTTTTAAACTCATAAAATCTGTTCAGCAAGACTTATTAACACAGCTATTATTGTAATCAATCATTGCAAATTGCACAATTCTTGGATGACAGCCTTTTGCAGACGTGACAAAAGGGAAAGCCACTTTAACATACCTTGTCTAAACTTGCAAGATGACTGAAAAACTAGGTGAGGCTCAGAAAGAAAGATTTTCTTCAGTACAATTTGCAAATCTTTTGAGATTAACGGGCAGGGTAGAAGTGAAGGAATTTAACTGAATAGGCCCTCAGGGTGTTCATTGGCCAGAAAGCGTGGGGAACCGACAATTCAGGATTCCTTTATGCACTGGGGAGTTTTAATTCAACAGGCCATCAGGGATGTCACCAATCATTCCCTGCCTGGAGGCCAGCTTGATTGTGGCAGAGGGCCAGTCAGTGAATATAAGTATGTCCATGATGGTTGACGCATGTACCTTGCCTTTCAGGACATCATGTGCCGTATGCATACAATGTTGTGACTTTGCAAGGCTGATATTCTGCTTGGGTTTGCAAACTGCGAAAGACACAAGATAGTTGCTGTCATGTCCACTTTGTGATTTATAATAGGTCTTCATAGTTAAAATAAAATAACCCATGTTAATAATCAATCCTTGATGCAAGATTGATTATTAACATGAAATAACGAACAGCAGTAGAAAACATCAGGCTCATGAGGTCTATCGTGCTCAAGCAGTCATCGTGCAATTTAATCTACAATTGCAACACATGCACAGCAGTGTGAAATCACACTGAAGTGCACCAGACAACCTGCAATGTCTTTGGCCAGCACAACATGGAGAGCAGAGAAAATCCAGATTGCTGGTGAGCAACCAGATCCTATTGATGGTTTGGAGGTGCCAGTATTGGACTGGGGTATACAGAGTTAAAATTGAAAGTTAAAAAATCTCCTATTGAGAGGCCAATGTTACTCATTTGAAAAAGGCAATGAATCCAGGTATGGGCTGAAGAGATGTCAAGGAAGCTCAAAGGCATATTGTCAGAATGGCCACAAAATTCTCAAATTTAAATTGACTATTAGGAGCAGACTTCCTGAAAGAATTCAAAATATTTAAAGAGTATTGGAGGCAATGGTTTTTACATTCAGGCATGTCCAATGCAGAAAAGAAGCCATTACCACTGCTTAGCAATCAGAAACATGAAAATACTGTATCAAGATTAACAGCCACCAAGCTAAAAGATCACCAAAATATCACATTAGAAGACAAATTCAAGATCAGATTAAACTTCCTGATCATCAACTGGAATTAATGTCATTTAAACAGAGCTTGCAAAATCCATAGGCCACTTGATGAGATGATGTTAGGAAAAGGGCTCATTCTGTGTTTTTTTCAGCTAGGGAGTTCAAAAACAGAATTGCTCAGTTGGTGATCACATCCACTCCAATGGAAGCTTTCCAGTAAGATTTCCCAGACAAAATAACGAATTATAGCACTGAAGAGGTACAGAAGGATGGAAATAAGTCTGAAGTGACTTTTATAGGTCAACAAAGCTCATATGTTATAGCCACAAAAGGCCATTCACTGACCCAAACAGACGATGCGCAGTAAGTATCCCCAAATTATACCAAAGAATACCTCGTCTCCCACCAGAGGCAGCATGAAGTGATCAACAAACGAGAACCTGTCAATATCAGTGCCAAGATAATGAGTGAGGAGTACATGTTTCACTCAGTCAATCTTGTGGAAAACATAGATTTCATCACACTGTCAAAATTGTTTGTGTAAGTTCGAATTATTTGTCCTCTGAAAGCTGGTGACCATTCATTATTGGCTAAGATTGGTACAATGATACCATAAGCAGGATCAATTATACTGCAGTGCAAGTACAATTAATTCTCTGGGTGTCACAGATGTTCCATACATCAACCTTAAATGTATTCAACAATGGATCATCCACAACTCTTTGGAATAGAGAATGTCAAAGATTCACAGCCTTTTGAGTGAACAAGTTTCTCCTCATCTCAGTTCTAAATGATTAGCACCTGACCAAGACTATGTCCTAGGTTCCCCAGACAGAGGGAATAACCTTTCAGTGGTTAACCTGTAAAGCCCTTTAGAATCTGATGTGTTTCAATGAGACCACCTCCCATTCATCAAAGCTCTAATGGACGTAAACCCAATTTAATTACAGAAAATTTGATCATGGAACAGCCCTTTCATTCCAAAAAGCTATCCAGAAAATCTTTGATCCATCACCACCAAGGCAAATATATTCCTCCACAAATAAAATTCAAATTAAAAACAAAATGCACTCTGCTTAGCCTGCCAGTAAATCTGTATACAGTCACATCATCAAATAAGTAACCAATCCTTGATTGCCTTCAGTGGTTGTGAGTTGCCTTCATGAACTACAGCAGTCCCATCAGGTGACTGTGAATGTTGACATACAAATTTAACATATAAGTAAAGCCACTGCAGTGAAGTCAGGAAGGGATACACTTTTAAACACGGATATCACTGTGCACCAGAGGTACAAAGTTAAAAACCACACAACACCAGGTTATAGTCCAACAGGTTTAATTGGAAGCACACTAGCTTTCGGAGCGACGCTCCTTCATTAGGTGATTGTGGAGGGCTCACTCGAGCCCTTCACAATCACCTGATGAAGGAGCATCACTCCAAAAGCTAGTGTGCTTCCAATTAAACCTGTTAGACTATAACCTGGTGTTGTGTGGTTTTTAACTTTGTACACCCTCGTCCAACACCGGCATCTCCAATTCACCAGAGGTAGCGAGAGTGAACGTTTAAGTCGGTGGATCAGGTTCCAATCAAATGGCTTGCTTTGCTCTGAATGGTGTCAAATTTCTTAAGTGTTGTTGCGGCAGTACTTCACCAGGGTATTGGAGAGTATTTCACCATACTCCTGACTTCTGCCTTGTAGATAGAGGATGTGCTTGAAGTCATATAGCACGGAAACAGACCCTTTAGTCCAACTCATTCATGCCAACCAAGATTCCCAAACTAGTTCTTATTTGCCTAATTCATCACAAAATTCCCAACCTCCAACCCACTCTTGTAGCCATCGCCTTTATGTGACTGGTTCCTGTTCAGTTTCTAATCCATTGTAAGTCCCAGGATGTTGCTATTCAGGGGAAATCAATAATGATAATGCCAATGAGTATCAAGGAAATATGATAATATGCTCTCTTGTTGGAGATGGTCACTGCTTGGCATTTGTGTGGTATAAATATTATTGCCAGGCACTTTAAACAACCACACAAAAACCAATGTTACTGATTTCTTTATGTTTCAGAAAATATAAAAGTAACTGTATCAAACACTGTAGATGTTCATAGACAATTCAGAATACTATGCATAATGCATAATAGAGCAATAAATCATGACAAAAGACACAGCCTTTTTATCCATCTATTTAATAGAATATTAACACTTGCCACTTTTTAGCCTCCAAATTTTAAATTCTATATATAAATAAACGAAGTTTGCAGATGATGAAAAGAGCAAGCCATTTAGATCACTTTCAAGCAAGTGCTGAAACTTTGACTGCCTAAGGTAGATGGCTTATTTTAGAAGCAACAGAGGAATGGAGAGAAAGAAAGGGACAAGCAAATCGAAAATTATATCAAATTACAGCAGTGACCCAGCAGTTCCTGTTAGTATTTGTACTCCAGATGAACTTCTCATTTGACTTAATTTCATTCTGTCAACCAATTTGTCCTCATGTAGCTGTCTGCATTCTTCAAAAATTCTTCAAAGAGAGGAGAAAAGCCAGTAAGGCAGGGATTTACATTTTTAAACTTGACCTTTTCAGCATCACTTCCAAATAGGAACTGTGCAAATGGAATGTTGGTTGGGTATAGTGCCTTTTATTTGGCAACATTTTCCTAATTTAAATATTATTCTTAGCTCAGTAAAGCAAATAAAGTGTGCTTTCAATACCTTCTGCTCTGGTTAGTCCATTGGGTAAGAATATTATTGCCATTGCGATTATTTTCACCTTACACATATAATTTGCTTCAACCTTCACGACCTGTTCCTAAAGAAAGGCAAACTCGCTTCCCTCTTTACTGACAGTGATCTGGTGGTGTTGGTGGATGGGATGGTGGAGAGGAAGGCCATTCTTTTCTTTGCAGACTGCCTAAGGAAGCTACACCACAATACATAACCAGCCGAAAGTCAAATGTAACCTGGGCCAGTAGTCTGTCATGGATAAAGTTAGATGCCCAGCAATGAAGGTCGATGATCTTTTAGGCTCTGCAAGGATAAGTGATAACATCTTTCTGCTACCTTATCTTCACAGGGCCAGCATTCACTCTAACAATGCCATTACACACACATGTCAACAAGACACAAAGACTACAACTCTCATTATTGTATCCTGTTCACTCAATAGCTCTCAAGTACTCATCTTCCCAAACTACAAAACCTTCTTGTCCTCTGAACTTTCAACTCACGCACTGGGGACACCTCAATGCCTCTCCCAACTCCCACTGCTCTCACATCTATTTCCATCATACTCAATTCCTCCTTTGTCTCATTGCAGGAAGAATTGGCCGACCTATCTGAACTGCCTTGGCACAACAATCCTGACTGACCACAGTCCACCCGTGGACATATGTCTCAACAGCAGCAATCTGACTGATTTGCATGGTATCCCTGGATGGTTTGCACTTGACCTGTGGGGCTGATCACTGCCACCCCCACTGAGGACATTCTCGTTTGTGAGCCACACAGAAGATGGTGGTTCATAAGTCAATGCTGAAGTCAGAAATTGTGCGCTAAGAAAGCAATGTGAAGTATACAGAACTTTTTGGACTTCACTTTGGAGCTCATGAGCTCTTATGTCTTTTGTGCTTCTGCCAGCTCCCTTTCTGCACATGGTTGCATATGCAATCATGGATCTTAGCTGATGGTCTTAGCACTTACTCACACTGCACCTACTTGTAGGCTGTGTGGATGTCATTGCTTTTTATTGCAGAGGGAGAGGCAGGCAGTCCCTCCTGCTTTGGAGCACTAAATATTCAAGGGGATAGACATGTTGATTATCGAGGCAATGGACGGCTATCAGGAATATGCAGGAATGTGAACTTGAGATTAAAATCAGACCAGTCATGGCAGAGCGAGCCCAGGAGGCTGAGTGGCCTACTCTTGTTCCTTCATTGTGTTCCCGTACATTGCTCGACAGCATTGTGTTGCTTCAATGTCATACCAATAGAATGTGCCAGCAGCTTATGTGCCAAAATCTTTGCATGTGTGCTTCAATTAAATGGTCATACATGAAAGAGAAAGGAGACCAGTCCTTCATGGGGTCAATGAGGACTATGGTCAGTCAAGAGTTACCACTGCAGTCAATCATCTGGTTATAATCTGGTTAGGATCTTGGCCATAGTCAGTGAGGTGCTTGGGCATAAATAATTGGGAGATCGGTATCTTTACAGTCCCAGGATTTGGACACAGTCAGTCCCATAGGTCAAATGCAACTTGTGTAAGTCTTGGTCTTCAAGGCAAGTCAGTTAGGATGCTGTGCAGACTCAATCCAAAGCTATGCTCAGTCAGTTTTGGTGGGGAATGGGGGTGTAGTGGTGGTGCTGGGGGTTGTATTGTGTTGTTGACAGTGGTAGTGGTGGTGGTGGTGGTGGTGGTGGTGGTGCAGGTGAATCAAGATCTATCCTGGCATTTTGAGCATTCATGGTCTGGGTGCTTATCAAGGGCTAATCTGTACAGTGCTGGGAAATTTGGAAAGCTCAAGTCTAGGGTTGGGGTTCATTGGACTGATTGACTGAGAGAATAATCAATGTAAGTGGACAATTCAAAATCGAAGGATGGAATCTCAAATAGAGCATAGGTGGGGACAGGAAGCTTGGTGAGTGGAAGTTTTTACAAGTCTCAGTCATTTTGGAATCAATGTGGGGAGAATAAAAGGCAATTCCCAAGACCATAGGTTTGGGTGGTAACTTAGAGATATTCACAGTTATATAAAGGGAATGGATGGTAACTGGGGAAACTGAAGACTATCTGGAGCATGGCCATAAAGGAACATCAAGAATTGAAGATTGAATGGACTTGAAGCATTCACTCTGTTTTTTTCTCTCCATAGAATGCTGCCAGACATGCTGAGTTTCTGCAGCATTTTGTGTTTCAGCTATTAATTCAGAGACACAGGTAATGATCAGGGGATCCTGGTTCAAATCCTGCTTTGGCAAATAGTGGAATATGAATTTAATTAAATTCTGATATTAAGAGTCTAAGGACGAACACGAAACCATTGTTGATTGTTAGAAAAAAAACACAGCTGACTCAGTAATGTCCTTAAAGGAAGGAAACTGCCATCTTACCTGCTCTGGCCCACATGTAACTCCAGACCCACAGTAATATGGAGAATGCTTAACTGTCCTCTGTACAATTTGGGATGGACAATAAATGTGGGCCTAGCCAGTGACACCCATATCTTGTCAATGCATTTTTTAAAAGCTGCGATGTCTGTGCCAGATGCATGAGCTAATAATCTGTGGGATATGTCAAAAATGAAACAGGATTTCACTGACACTACTCCTGAACCCCAACATTATTTGCAATGAGTTGTCACATTATGTCTGACAGAGAGCTGGATGGAGACTTTGCAAGGTGGCCAATGTCATGCCTCAATAAGGAACTCTGAGGTATGTAACCTTCTTCAGATTTTTTGCTGCAGAACCAAAGTGCTTACGCTACATTAGAATAATGAAAATCTGGCATTAATCCACCATCCCAGCAACAGTTCCATAAAGAAGCTATGTTTTTGCATACTTGCAGTTCAGTGTGCGAATGTGTCAGCTCTAAAGCCTCGTCTCCCAGTACTTGGCAGATTATGTGATTCATAAATAGCAAAACCAGTGAGATTTTCACATTAGTGACTGAATAGATTTATTTATTCCCTCCTGAAGTGAGATCTGAGTTTTCCCATCAGGACCACACCTTTCGTAATAACAATGGAGCACCAGGGTCCAAGGGGCTGCATTGTTGGCTGCATTGTCTGAAATGGTGCGCAACTGTAGTAGCAGTATTGCAAAGATCTTGCAGTGCTGAATGCTTCCACTGTTTCTGTCATAGAATTCAATGAAATGGGTGCCAAAGAAGCCACTTGTAACGACTAATGAGATGCAAAATTCAATGTTTGTATGAAGAAAGCCAACATGGGCAATGACAAACCAGGTGCATGAACCTCACTAAATAAAACACTCTTGTACAAAATACATAAGAAAGGAAAATTCTGCTGTGAGTTTTATTTTATCTTTTATGAGTATTGTTTTTATCTTCATTTGCATCCAGTTTTGGTGTGTCTGTGATAGCAAATATAATCTCCAGGGCAAAGATGTGGAAATAAGCAAATTCTTTCCATTTTTAAAACTTGTCGCTCAGTTATTTAATATTGACTCACTCAATATGAGAGCAGTAAATATTACTTCTACATTCTGATACATTGATAAAGGACAATTTTAAGGAACCACCTTTTAACTGTCCACCATTCAGTTGCAGGGCGTGATTGCTCATGTGCTCCTGTCCCAGATCTTTTACAAATATATGATACTGAAAGATTAATGCACTTTTATTACAGGCCTTCACTGAGATGAATATATAGCAGAGCTCTCTCTACAGGCAAAGCGATCATATTGCAACATTTTAATTTATTTGACAGGTCTCACTGTAATATGTTAAAAGCAAGGCACTTCTAAAAAAAAGCAGGAGTCAGACCTCAGAACTACCAGGTCTCACGCTTGCAAAAATATAACCTTTAAGAATCCAAAGTTGTGCAAGAATAAAATTCCACAGTTCAAAACAAAAACAAACTCATGGCTGTGAACCTTTCATTTTCCTGTATCAGTCTACTATTAGTTGATAAATACCAGGAACTTTAAGAGAATTGTTATTTGGCCATTTAGTCACTAGCCAACCTCTCAGTATTATTAAACACATGGATTGACAGTTATATTGCAAGTCATTATTACATCATTAATGCATTCCAATGTGATGAGAAAGACAATGGTATTAATTGTAATAACTGGGAACTATTCTAATAACCCAGAATCCAATATGACATATAATTTGAATCTCATATCAAGGCTGGTGGTCTTAACAGCTGTAAATTCATAAGTTCCAGAAGCAGTGGGTTCATGTTAAATCTGTGCTTCAAGAGTCATGTCAAGGTAGGGTGGGTCAAAGCTGCCACTGGGACTATTGAGTCTAGACATACATATTTTTGTTAAGCCATCTAAAAAGATCTCTAATTCCTCGTAAAATTGGCTCTTTCTTGAGCCAATTTAAGTTAGAATTGTGTAATCACAGCTGTATAAACATAATATTCTTTATTTATGCCAGTTATCTGCTTGCGAGGTAGAAAATGAACATTGTTATAGGTGCATCATGATTGGCAT
Source organism: Chiloscyllium plagiosum (assembly GCF_004010195.1). NCBI lineage: Eukaryota > Metazoa > Chordata > Chondrichthyes > Orectolobiformes > Hemiscylliidae > Chiloscyllium > Chiloscyllium plagiosum. The sequence goes on from NC_057714.1 coordinate 55,320,470, forward strand.
GTTCTTTACCTTCCTATTTTTGAAGTTATTAGGAAGTTGACAGAGGCAAAATATACAGCAGTTTGCTTAGTAGCTCTCACGCATAATCAAAATAGATTTTTGTTTTGACAATAGAGGAAATTAGTCCTAATGAATGTTGACTTGTTGATATGCTAATGGTGAATACATTTGCAGACTCATTTTTGCCTTGATGTGTACTTAGATCACATAATGCACAATGCCTGATTATCATGAGCACAGTAGTGTTTATTTGGGCGCATTCTTATAAAAATCATTTGTATTATTAGCAATTAGTTCATACTTTACTTTAGTTCCCAAACAAAAGAAAAACTGGCTGACTTATTCACATATAATTTCTTTTAACATAGACTATGTTAAATGAGGGCTAAACATATCATTTTTGAAATTTCCTAATGAAGGGCTTTTGCCCGAAAGGTCGATTTTCCTGCTCCTCGGATGCTGCCTGACCTGCTGTGTTTTTCCAGCACCACCCTAATCTTGACTCTGATCTCCAGCATTTGTGGTCCTCACTTTTGCCTACCATTTTTGAAAACCTACTCAATAAATCCCAATGTTATACCCCACACATGCATTATGGTGTGCTGAGGGGAATGTAAAATTAGGTTTTAAATTTTAAAACAAATTAAACAATGATGCAGCCACTCTAAACATCTTCATGACACACACTGAACCACCTTTATGCAGCACAACCTGTGAAAAAGTGGGGGATAAGACAAAGATATAGGCACCAACTTCCAGGCTCTGATCAACAGCAAATGATAAATAGAAAAATAGGTTAGTGAATGGGCTTTTTTTAATTGGAAGGATAATAACGTGTGGAACAAATGTGTGGAGCAGACAGAAACATTCTGTTATTTGGGGATTCTCAGATCAAGGCAGCCAAATTTGAAAATTAATCTGGATGTTTGAACAGTGAAATTGGGAGCATTTCTTAGGGTCAGTAAAGGCTCGTAGAAGTATGGGATTAATTGTTACTTTCTAATTAAGAATGATAGGTCTACTTTCTAATTTAAGAATGATAGGTCTTTGATATCTAAATGTATTAAGGGACATTAAGATAAAAGTGTATTATAGGCCACTAAACTTGCAGATTAACCATGATCTCCTTTCTTGAATGGAGCAGCAGGCCTGAAGCACTAAGTGATCTATTACTCTTCCTATATTCTTCAATAATAAAAGTAGAGCATGCCATTGTCTGGGATATAAACCTAGAATCACCTGCCATGAAAAGGAGCATTGTTGAAAGTTTATCGGATTTTAAGAAAACATATAAGTTGAACAATTAGCCTATACTAACATATTGGAAGACGTATTTGGAACTTGATATTGAGTTTGTATGATTTTTGCAGTTAACAAAGGGCTATTAAAGGGATTTTTGCTGTCAAGGTCAGGAAATTTCCCAGCTCAGCAGATGCATTCCTTTAAAAGGGACCCAGTGTGCCATATTCTTGTTTCAGGGAGCAGGGGCAGGATGGTGTCCTGTTCATGTCAGCAACTGAGTTCCAAGGTAGGCTGGTTACTGTTGTAATAGCAGCAGTTTTGTTTTAAAGCAGATGACTGAATTTTATTTTGTAATGCATTTCAAAGCTTAGCATTGTTATTGTATGGCTCGGTGCTTCTGTGGTGCAAACTGTATGAGCGAACATGTTGAGTGGGGGAGCATTCTCGAGAATGCACAGAGTTGCTATGTGGACATGTATATGGCATGGGGCAGGGAAGGGACATGGATCAGGGACAGGTATTTTGTATGATCTTTCAACAGATCTTTCAAAAGGGTCATGAATTTAAATTGTGGCTCATGAATCCTCAAGAATCTAGACAACTCCTTGGAAATTGCAAGGGGAATATGACATAGCAGGTATCGGGGGGGAATCATCGCCCACTAACTATTTCTAAAAGCATCCAGAGTCAACCTGACTATGCAAGGATATGCCCCAAAGTATTTGGTTAACTCCTTTAGAAGTTTTAACCAAAAAATTATCTTGCACTCTATTAAAACCTCTATGTGATAAAAATGATGAACATTGTTAAGAACCAGTAGAGAAAAAAGGAAACGAGAAAAATATGGAAAAGTAAGATTGAAAACATTATAATTATTCATAAATAGAATGCCTGACTTTAAAGACATTGATTCAGCTTTCAAAAATTCAAACATATGTAGAGTAAGAAATCCTCTCGCTGTGAAATTCATAGTACTGAATACCTACTTACTGAATGGATACTTATTTTGCTCACAACAATATGCTGCTTTTAATTAGTTTTAATTAATTGCACCTACCTAGGCCAAGTCAGTAAGTTTGTGAGAAGATTCGTAGCTCGGGTGCTTGTTATTGTAGTTCTGTTCGCCGAGCTGGGAATTTGTGTTGCAGATGTTTCGTCCCCTGTCCGGGTGACATCCTCAGTGCTTGGGACCCTCCTGTGAAGCGCTTCTGTGATCTTTCCACCACTACAAATGCCGGAGGAAAGATCACAGAAGCGCTTCACAAGAAGTCAGTAAGACATAAATAAGTCAAAACCTCTTGAAAAGTTCTTACAGGCAGCTTAGGGAACATAGATGTCCTTTACAGAGTGTATTATCAATTAGCATAGTAAGGATACTTTGCATGCAGGGACAGGCATCAAGAGCATGGTTTGCATCAAGCTGGATCTCAGGATTGCTTGCTTGTTCTTTTATTGCTCAATTCATTTACCTGCATCCATTTCTTTTCTTGCCTCATTTTGCCTATTAGTGCAGCAACAGAACGAGGCAGCTTGATTTTCTGGTCAATAGTCCTCAGTCAAGGGGGTACACACCATGTTGCATGGAACTGTACTGACAGAGCAGATACATGGGAACACCACCAACTGCAAGTTCACCTCCAAGCCACTCTGCACTCTGACTTTTTAATAAATCCCCGTTCCTTCACTGTCGCTGAGTCAAAATCCTGGGAATCCATCCCTAAAAACATTGTGGTCCACCTGCAACATGTGGACTGCAGCAGTTTAAGAAGGCAGCTGACCACCACCTTCTCAAGGATAACTAGGAACAGAGCAATAAATGCTGGCTAGCCAGTGATGCCCATGTCCCAGTAGTCTATATAAAAAGATGTGTGTTACATCAAACTAACACCTACAGCATGTGCCAGCAGCTTTCGCTCTGAACACATTCCATGTCCGTCAAGCAGACAGCCACATCACAAATCATTCACTAACCACTACTCTTTGTTCCTCTATTTTTGTCACTCAGCCAATTTCCTTTGCGCATTGCTATTGTCCCTTACATTCCATGAATTAAAGCTTTGCCCACAAGTCTGTTTGTAACATTTTATCAAAGTTTGGAGTATGTCAAACAGCGCCCACATGTTCTATTGCCATAAAGTTTCATGTGTAAGTTCTGTTTGTGCCAGTATATCAAAGTTTTCAATTATAACCTTTGCCCTGCTAGAGTATGTATTTGCTGTAGCAGATCATTGAAAGCTGTAGGATTGTGTGAGTGTTTAGCATGAACACAAATACAAGTGACCAGCATAATCAATCTTATATTTAGTGGCAAGAACAGAAGTTGCTGGAAAACAGGTTTGGCAGCATCTGTGGAGACAAATCAGAGTTAACATTTCTGACCTAGTGACACTTCCTCAGACCCTTCCTCAGAATCCTTTTATGAAACTTTAATTCTGTTTTCTCTCCACAGATGCTGCCAGACCTGCTGAGCTTTTCCAGCAATTTCTGTTTTTTGTTTCTGATTTCCAGCATTTGCAGTTCTTTCAGTTTTACTTATATTTAGTGGTACCGGTTGGGCTTAACTTGCAAACTTCCTGAAATGATATCATCTTATTCTTCATCTCATCCCAGTTTGTTTGTGTTCTGTATACACTTGACAAGGTATCACCAAGCAGTTGCAAGAGCAACGTTTTAGAATGTCAAACTTTGCAAAGTAATTGCAACTACCTTTTTTGCAACAGTTCTGCACTTTGCAGTTAAGCCATTTCTGTGTCACTGTTTCCTGTTTTTGTCCTGTATAGTCTTCAGTAGGCGAGAAAATAACAGGCCATATCTCTTTAATTCTGGCATGCAGCAGCATCACTTTATTGCATCTGAAGGCCCAATTAATTCTAGGAGCTTGTGGAATAAACTAAACTGTTACCAATCTCAGAGAATCTAGTGATGTAATTGTGTTTAGTGAATAGTGTGCATTGCTTCAGCATGAAAACTGGGACTGAAAAATAAAGCCTTATATGATCATTCAGTTTGCAACTGTCCACTTCATGTGAATGCAGCATCATTTTTGCCTTCTCCATTCTCTGTAACTTTGGCACAGAAACAGACATCAGTACGCAGCATAGTGACCACAATAAACTGGACATGACCAAATAAGGCAATGAAAAACCAATGAGGAATTAGCAATCATCCATCATGGAAGTCATGCCTGTAAGGGCTCCACTACAGACTACTTCACTTCTTTGCCAACAGGCAATATATTATTCCCCACTTATTCAACAGCGGAGATCAAGTACAAATATCCCTGACTGTAATGATATAAATGGACTTCTCTATTTTTAATGAAAGATTGTGCAATCCATCAAGAAATTCTGAAATATCAGAAATTCTGCAAGATGGTCATACATCTTCTTTGTTGATCGAGAAGCACCTGTGTATCATCGCCAAAGACTCAGTGCCTATGTAGAACTGAGCATGGTTAGAGACAAGCTACAGCTGACACTGCATTCATCACCTGGTCCTGCTCATTTGCGAAGTACATCTCACCTTGTGCCACTCAATCTCCCTATCACTGAGGCCCCACCAAGGTGAGTGCATTTATTGGAGAATGGGTGTAACTTGTGGACAATGGTCCCTCGAAGCGCTGATCTGTGCAGAAGTGGTAAGACTGTGATTATGGAAGAACGTTGGTGACAGTGGCTTCAGAATCACACACACTGTTCCTTTGAAATGTATTTTTTGTGCAGTACATGCAGTTCGGACCCATTTCCAAAATTACAACACAATGCTTTCAGTTGCTTTTTGTTGCAGCCACAATTCTCCTTTAGCAATGGCTTGGCTTTGTGCCACCTTGTCAACCTCCAACAGTGACACACTCTCTCTGTCATTGGCATCAGGCTTGCCAGGAACATGGGTTCCACATTGTTCCAACAATACGACTGGGCATTTGGCACTCTTTTGCAATGAGTGATAGAAGACTGTTAGAAATACAAGACTCTTCTGCATTTGATGAATTCATTGTAAATACTATGTACAAGGTTTGATGTTTAATGATGAGTGAGTGCTAAATGCAAATGTGATGGATGATGAAGGGATCTTGTGTGACATTCCTCATATGTTGCAGCAAATAGTGTACCTTACTGTGGAAACGAAAAAATTATGACTGTTAGCTGAGATATTCAGGGTGTTCACCTTGCCAGTCCTGTAAGGGGCCATTGATGTGCATCCCGCACTGTACCCAGGTCCTATTTGTGACTTTGGCTGCTGACTTCCTCAACATCTATTTGGTCAATGCTAACTGGCCTCATTTTCCATCCTTTAGAAACACTGCTTGCTTTTCACTGTCCCATGCATAATCTTGAGAGAGACATCAGTGAAACATGTTAAAGAGCTTCTCTGTCTTATTTCCAATACTGACAAAACTATCTTTTCCCAATCAACATGACACTAATCTTAGTGCAGAGTCGAGAGTGTGGTGTTGGAAAAGCACAGCAGGTCAGGCAGCAATCGAGGAGCAGGAGAATCGATGTTTCCCTTGCTCCTCAGATGCTGCCTGACCTGCTGTGCTTTCCCAGCACCACACTCTCGACTCTGATCGCCAGCATCTGCAGTCCTCACTTTCTACAAATCTTAGTGAAATCTGCTAACTGGCCATTAAATCTTGTATTTTCAGGTGCTTACCTCATTTTACAGCCCTGCCATTGCAAATTGGATGGCACTCCAAGAGGCAAATCCTAATTAGACCTACGCTGTCTGATTACACTGGATGGGCAAAAGTGAGGACTGCAGATGCTGGAAACCAGAGTTTAGATCAGTGGTGCTGGAAAAGCACAGCAGGTCAGGCAGCATCCAAGGAGCAGGAAAATCGACATTTCGGGTAAAAGGCCTTCATCAGGAATAGAGCAAGAAGCCTCCAGGGTGGACAGATAATTTTCCTACCTCTATTCCTGATGAAGGGCTTTTGCCCAAAACATCGATTTTCCTGATCCTCGGATGCTGCCTGGCCTGCTGTGCTATTCCAGCACCACTCTGGATGCCCCATCTAGCATGCATCTGTGGTCCTGACCTGGAACTGAACCCACCAGCGGTGAGAATATTAAATTGGCAAGGTTTTGGCCTTAGTGTCCCAGCAGATTGATGTCCAGTGAAGTCAATAAATAGATACTGCATCTCTCTTACTATTGTTTCTTTCTTCTTAGGGGAAAGGCAGATAGATTCTTGAATTAGAGGTTATTGAGAATAGATGGGAACGTGAAAGTTCGAACACTAATGGATTCGACTTGATCTTATCAAATGATGGAGCAGGCTTAAACAACACAGTAGTCTTCTTCAGTCCTAATTTGTGCTTCTGTCTGTATGTATTCCACTCAACATATGAATCTCAAAGCATTAAATTTGATCGGGGAGTATTTGAACACATTTGAATCAAAATTAAAATCTCAGGAAGTGATAAATCCTTTGTTAATAATTTAAATAATACAGTGGGTGTGTATGATCTTTAAAATACTAGCTTTAAAATGTACTTTTCAATGATTTTATATGTCATCTTCTATAATCTGTATTAAATTCTTTACATTTGAGTTATTCTATTTATTTGTTTAGTCATCCTTTGTTCTCAATTCATTGTTCAGCAACCTGAAGTGAATGGTTCAGAGCAAGCTATGTTTTTACAGAAAAGTGACAAAAATGAACCCTAAGGTTACTCTTTTCTCTAATTTTTTCTCCTTGTCTTGTACAGTTTCCACAATAACAGAAGAGTTCACATGAAGAACATGTAGGCCTTCAAATTACCCTGAATAATGTTTGTCTTCACTTCATGGATGGTAATCTAGTAAAGTAGATCACAGGCCTTTTCTGGAAACCATTTAATTTTTAGTCATTCAAAATGAGTAGGCAGATGATCTATTTGCCAAATTATTATCGTTGTCGGGAGAAGGAAAATTTAATGCATTGTGAGCAACACTCTCCAGTTAAGTTTAGATGAAATTCCTTTGCCTGCTATTTTAAGAAACATTAACCTGTCCATTATGAATGGTTAACAGCTTCCATTAAAATGCAATGGTAATAAATTGCATTAAATTGTAATAATATCATACAGCATTATTTAAAAACCTTCATATGCTGACTTGCTTAACAAATTCCAATTGTGATGTTAACTACTCCACTACCTTCCGCCGGACGTGATCTGAAACAGGAACAAACCTGATATTGTAATATGTTCCTAATACTAATGTGGGAGTATTTTGAGATATATTATTGTAGAAAAAGAAGATTTTTCTTTTAGAAAATGTTTGAGGTTACTGAGAGAAAGCAGATTTCATGTATTACAAAATCCACTGGAACTGCTAGAAATAATTCGTACCATGGAGCAGATTTGATGTTAATTGAATCATACATGAAGTGAGCAATATTCATGTGTTAAGAGTCAGCTTAGCTTTCTCAAACAGCTGTCAAGCAAATGGAAAGATCAGAGGCTAGGAGCCAAGCAGACCCAGAACCTGGCAATTGGAGATAAACATGTTCCCACAATAAAACAAATCACAAAACTACAGATGCATGTTCCTTCATGAGTGTATAAAAATGCACAGTTGATTATTTATGCTGACTTAAATTAAATTATTACAAGCTGGCAAAAAGAAGAAAAATCTAAACTGATCCATGTCATGCTGCTGTCTATCATTAAGATGGGGTCGTCATGCGCATTTTGTATTTTATAACTTCCTGGATTTACTTGGCAATTCAGACTTCAGATCATCAGAAATCTGATCCATATTTAAACAGAAAATGTACTATAACTGCTGCACAGGAAAAGCAATATCACATTTCAGAACATAGCAGAAGCAAATGTTACATTTTGGATGTTTAAAAATATTGATGAGTGGCCAGTGAATCAGGCAAAAAATACTCGTCAGTCAATTTAGACTTCTTTGGAGAGCGCGTGACTGTACTGTAGCTATCTATAGTTTCGATATTTACAAAAATAGACTGGGTAAAAAAGAATCTCACAATATCCAGCCCAGTGAGGCAGATTTAAATATCACATGCAGCCTAATTTTTATAAGAAAGACTACGTATCATTGCTAGCTTTATAAGGAGCAGAATTAATATTTGTTAGTTTTTATGTTTACTTCAATTGCCATAAATTGAGTAATGCTAGCAGCAGGATGTCTGGTTCAATAGTCTATACATGTATGTATGCATAACTTTTATGTAAATATGTTTTCCGGGACATTATTTATACAAATAGTAAACACAAAGTATAACATCACAGATGTGATTTGTGTTGAAACTGGTACTTTATTTTTCCATTCTTTCAGCTGCAGTCTGTAAAACTGGGAAGTTTCTTTGAGATATATTACACCATCATCATCCTGTGGAAACTGGAGCTGGCAAAGATGCAGCAAGTCTTTGATTTCTAGGTTCTAGGCTTGCTTCATGTCTGCCAACTCTGGTTTCCACAAGTTGATGATCATGTCATACATCTCACTAAAATATCTCCTTTTAACAAGCCTTTGTCTGAACAGATGGAAAAGTAAATGACTAACATCAAAAAACTTCGCATTTCTATCCTGTTATGCTGTGATGGATTTATCGAAAATACATCTGTACAAATATTCCTTAACTAGATATCAAAGTCAAACAGAAAATTGACTTCTGTAGCTTACAGTTTTGCTATGTATTTCTTTTAATAATACATTTAACAAAGCTACAGTACTCCAGGATATTGTTTCTGAGTGAACAACTAGTCTGGTTCATTGATGGGACATGAGTGAATTATCTATCACAGGGGAAGCAGGGATTCAGTCATCTGTAAACAAAATAATTTAGCAGTCTGGATAGTCTCAGCTCAGCTAGTTTACCAATGCTCAATGTTGACAATCTAATCAGCTCTCAGCACTTTGGTTCCAAAAGAACCCTAATATATACTTGAGGTCCCTGAGACATTACTGTTCTAGTTGATTCTCTAAGTTTAGAACAATAGGATATGACATGAAAAAAAATATACCGGGACTCTTGTGGTTCGGTGATAGTGTCCCTACCTCTGAGCCAGGAGGCTTGGGTTTAAGTCCCACCTGCTCTGCAGGTGTGTAATGACACCTCTGAAGAGGTTGATCTTCAACATAAATTACACCTGCAAACAGATAATAAGAAAATATTTTAGTGCATTTTCTCAACAATTTATCTTGATAATCCTAAAATGGATTCTTTTGAATGTCAGACACCCGTAAATGAAATATAAAGGTTTATTTTTAGGTACTGTGTATTGAATCGTGCTTAGAAGTCCCAGGAATTAAGAAAGGTTAAGAAATCAAGGCTAAGAAATTAACATCAGAATTGGAGTTGTGTTTTTCAGACATGGCAGCAACGGTTTGACTAGTTAATGTTACGTTCCAGTAGGCTTGAAAGAACTCCCAACTGTCAAATTGGTACAAGTGGGCTTCCTATAGGTGTGGTTCACAGAGTAAAGTGAGCAAATAATTAGTTCTATGTTACGTAAAACTATTTCAGCAGACATACATATACTTTGTCAGCAAAGATCATCTTTGTTATCATGACACTTTCAAATGGCTTTTACCTTAACATTTAATATTTTCAATGTTTACATAAGCATTCATTTTAGAAACTTCCAAACTAGATGTAGGCTTCTCTCGCAACACTGAAGGGTCACAGAGTTTACAAGCAGTCAGAGAAGGGGCTTTCCTGACCTTTGGTAGTATATTTGACAATACTATTGAGGGGGAAGCCGGGAGACAGGAATTCTTGGCTATCTGATCACAGTTGGAGCAAGGGCAGTGTTGCGGCTGGCAATGTTAGTTTTAAAAAGTTTCTATTTAGGGCCCTGAAAACATTGAAATAATTGTTTTGTGATTGGCTCCTGGGAAAATACTGCCTTCCTTTAATAAATATCACAGTTGCAGAAATAAATGTTCCACTCTGGTAAATAAGCACAAGGTTACTTTATGATGATTTCAGCAAAGCTCATGCAGCAAGTTTTATTTCTTTAGGTAAGTATGTAGGGAAGGGGGCATGCAACACTTTCTTTGCATATGACAGGACTTACACCTATCAAATGCTTTCATGAATCATCTCAATAAATTTATTTATTCTATGTCCCAACATTCCTTTTCATGATAAGAATCTGAACTGCGAAATGGTTTATGTTCTTATCATGTTAGAATGAAAATTAGATTTCTCCACACAGCTTCCAACATTTTTAACTCGATAGCAAATAGTATTTATGTAAGCAGTGATCTATTTTTGAACAGTCAATGTAAACACTAGGACAGTGTCCAACTCTGTCTCCACTCTGCCTCCTGGTTTGACATATTTTTTAGGTTAAATTCATAGCTTTTATTTGAAAGGATGTTTGAAAAACAATTAAATCCACCAGGCAGTATACATTTAAATCATTTTGATAAACACAACTGAAATAATGTTACACCCACGAGACTCAATTTCTCTTCTTCACTGAAAAGTAAAGAATTGTTTGGAATTTGTACATGATTAAAAGCTGTCAGATGCCCATAATCGCTATTGCTGTGTAGAGACTGGTTCATGCATGCCTGCTGGCATGAACTGGGCAGAGAGTACAATCCTTGTACTCAACATGTAATGCCTTGGTGCAGTTAGACCCAATTTTAACAAGGCTTATGACTTGTGAATGTCTTCCAGGTGAAAACTACTGTTCATCACACAAGCACTCATCCTGCTCCTGGTAAGCTCAGGAAGCCATATAGTTTAGGGTACTCAAGTGAAACAGGTATTAGGTTCATATGCAATGCAAATTAAAAAATGTAACACCCTGTTTCAAGCTCCTTCCTGTAATTGGCTGGCACTTGAGCAAAACATGACTCATGCATGTTGCTATCTGTTCCCTTCAGCACAGATCAGCCAAAGCATAAAACATAGGGGAATTTGATGTATTTTGCTGACCTGACTGTAGAGTCAGAAGAAACAATCTTGATGGTTTACTTGCTAATTAGCTGTCATGTATTCTTGGTTACTTAGCGTTACCTGAGAAAAACTTTTGAAATGTACCCTCTGATTTTCCTTCAAACAATTTGTAAGATGAGGCAAAAATTCCCATGAGAACTTCCTGAACCTGGGACAGGAGTTTGTGGAATTCACATTTGAACTAAGAGTCACTGAGCTCTCTGGCTGAGACAGACCTTAATATGCAAACCTTGGGGCAGCTGGCTGGAACAGGGCTTTAGCTTTTAAAGCTAAAGGAAGATCCCCACAAATGCCTCAGCTAAAAGACAATGAACACCAGCCTGCAGAACAAGCAACTGAGACATTCTGAAGCCTACAAAAATACAAAACCGTTCAACTTTTAATCATCTGTTCGGACACAGAGATACAGAACATTCCACACCATTGTACGACATGCAAACCTATTTTCCTTGAATAGGAAAGACTTCAAACTATTGGCAACAAGTTAACCTACAAGAAAGTCAGGACTGCAGATGCTTGAGATCAGAGTTGCCAAGTGTGGCGCTAGAAAAGTACAGCAGGTCAAGCAGCATCTGAGGAGCAGAAGGGGTGTGTGTGGGGTGTGAAAGGTCGAGTGGACAGGTGGGAAGGAAGATGGACCAGTAGGAGAGTTCAAGAGGGCAGTTTTGAGTTGGAGGGTTGGATCTGGGTGAGGTGGGAATAAGGGGAGTGCAGGAAACTGATGAAGTCGACGTGGATGCCACATGGTTGAGGAGTCCCAAGGTGAAAGTTGAGGCGTTTTTCCTCCAGGCGCTGGGTGGCTTGGATTTGGCAGTGGAGGCGGCCCAGGACTTGCATGTTCTTGGGGGAGTGGGAAGGGGAGTTGAAGTGGTCGGCCACAGGACGGTGGGGCTTTTTGGTGTGGGTGTCCCAGAGATGTTCCCTGAAATGTTCCATGAGTTGGTGTCCTATTTATCCCCAAAGTAGAAGATACAACATCGAGAGCAACGAACACAATAGATGACATGTTTGGATGTGCAAGATAGTCTCTGCCGGATGTGCAAGACTCTCTTGGGGCCTTGAACGGTAGTGAGGGGGGAGGTATAGGTAGACTATCAAAGACATATTTCCCTCCCAATCCCTTTCAGCATTCTGCAGAGACCATTCCCTCTGCAACCTCCTCATTATGTCTGTGCCCCTCATCAACCCACCCTCCACTCCTGGCACCTTCCCTTGCCACTGCAGGAGTTGTAAAACTTGCACCCCCACCTCCATGCAAGGCCCCAAAAGATCCTTCCACATCTGGGAGAGATTTTCCTGCACATCTAAACACCACATTTACTATGTCCATTGATCTTGATGTGGTCTCCTCAACACAGGGGAGACAGGATGCCAACTCATGCAACATTTCAGGGAACATCTCTGGGACACATGCACTAAACAAATTCACTGGGCTGACCACTTCAACTCCCCCTTACACTCCAGCAGGGAGATGCAAGCCATGGGCATCCTCCACTTCCAAATCCAAGCCACCTGACACCTGGAGGAAGAAGATCTCATTTCTGCCTTGGGACCCTCCAACCACATGACATCAACGTCGACTTCACAGGTTTCCTTATCTCCCCTCCCCCCACCATCTCCCTTCCCCCCACCTTATCCCAGATACAACCTTCCAACTTGGCACCACCATCATAACCTCTCCTACCTGTCCATCTTCAATCCCACCTATCCGCTCCACTCTCCTCTCTGACCTATCGCCATCACTCCTTAGCTGCATCTACCTATCGCTTTCCCAGCTACCTTAACCCCACCCCCCCACCCTCTTATTTATCTCACAGCCCCCTTTCCCCTGTCACATTTCTGATGAAGGGCTTATGCCCAAAACATTAATTCTCCAGCTACTCGGATGCGGCTGGACCTGCTGTGCTTTTCCAGCAATACATTTTTCAACATTTTAACCTACACCCATTTAAGAGAAATAATGGACATTCAGAACGATCAGAAACACACGCATTTTAACTGGAGAACCATCCACATCTCATCTAATACTCAGGAAGCTCATTCAGCCCCAAGAGGAGGAACAACAGTGCAGTGATCAAATCCAGATTTGGTGGGAGATAAGGGAAACTGACAGTCAGTATAACTGGGGAACACTGAGTGGGAGATACGGGTAATGACAGTGAGTATAACTGGGGAACCCTGAGTGGGAGATAAGGGAAATAGCAGTGAATATAATTGGGGAACACTGAGTGGGGTTGATATGGGAAACTGACAGTCAGTATAACTGGGGAACACTGAATGGGAGATAAGGGAAACTGACAGTCTAACTGGGGAACCCTGAGCGGGAGATAAGGGAAATAGCAGTGAGTATAATTGGGGAACACTGAGTGGGGGTGATATGGGAAACTGACAGTCAGTTTAATTGGAGAACCCTGATCTCTGGGGTTTGTTCAGCATGAGGTCTGGCCAGCATCGAGACAATCCACCACAACCTGTCACAGACTCAGGGAAGGAAAAGGAGCGAGCAATCTTCTCAATCATGAACCTCCACGCACTGATGAGAAGTGACTGTCGAGCCGAGAAACTGAGTGGGGACAGTGTCAGTGACATCCACCACTGTCCAAGCCAACAGAAGCCACTTCGGGGGGTGAGCATAAGGTCATCGAGTCTCTCTGTCCCAGCTCAGTAAGATAGGGTAGGAAGGGTAGGCTTCAGGGCAAATGGTGTCAGGCATTCCCCAAGGAAGGGAAACAGGATGTGACTCCAGGATTCGCATTTACTCTCTCTCTCTCTTTTTCTCCTGTTATCCGGCTCTCTGTAATTCAAAACCCACTGTACCAAGTCAGGACTGCAAGGGTTAACTGGGGTGTTAGTAGCTGTCAGATAAGTCTCACTTCACTTGATGCATAGCACTGTTTTATTTTTCTAAATATTTATTTTCTTGTCAGGGATTATATATATTCTCAATTTTGCTTGGTTTTAGTAAAATCAGAGTTTCCTTTGCCTCTGAAGCATTTGCCTCCTGTGTTTTTTACCACGCCATATCTCACTATATAAGCCCAGTGTCAGAACCAGGGCTGTTGCACAATTAAACAACTAGCACTCCCTACAAATTCTTAAACCAATAGTCCAGAACCTGCAAGGAACAAAAGAAAATTATTCAGTAGTACAACTAACTAAATCGTATTAATTAACCTTTGGAACTGAAAACATGCCCCAATCTATTAGATGGTAACTTAGGTTGGGGTAAATATCGGAATGTTGGAATAGGAGTAGGCCATTCAGCCCCTTGAGTCAGCCCCACTGTTCAATAAGATCAAAACTGATCTGTAGCTTAACTCCACATACTGCCTCGGGCCTTTATACCTTGATACACTTGCTTAATAGAAAATGGTCTCAGATTTAAATTTAATAATTGAATAAGCTGTGCCCATCATTTGAGGAAGAGTTCCAAACTTCCATTACTCTTTGCATGTAGAAGTGCTTTCTGACATTTCTCACAAATAGCCTGCCCCTAATTCTTAGACTATGCCCTCAGTTCTAGAAGCATCAATCCATGGAAATAATTTATCTTTATCTACCCTGTCTTACCCTGTTAATATCCTGAAGACCTCAATTAGATCATTCCTTAAACCTTCTAGACAATCAAGGCCTAATTTGTCTAATCTCTCTTCATAACTGAGCCTCTGAAGTCCAGGTTCAGTTCGGAAATGCTCTTGATGTATGGTAATGTGGCTAGTCCTTTAGATTGTGGCATGTCCTCGTTCCGTTATCTTTCCCTTAGGCATCTGTTGATGAAATTGCGGGGGTATCCGTTTTTGGCGAATACATTGTATAGATGTTCTTCTTCCTCTTTTTGCAGTTCTGGTGTAGCCAAAGGACTAGCCACGTTACCATACAGCAAGAGCATTCTTGAACTGACAGCCAGACTACTGTGACCACTAGGACTCATAACAGCACACAAACCAACAGCCACACTCAGACAACAACTCACCAGAATGAAGGACCTGATACCCAGCATGAGCAAAACCAATGTAGTGTACAAAATCCCATGCAAGAACTGCACAAAACACTACACAGGACAAACAGGAAGACAGCTAACGATCCGCATCCATGAACACCAACTAGCCACAAAACGACACGACCAGCTATCCTTAGTAGCCACACACGCAGCTGACAAGCAACATAAATTTGACTGGGACAACACTACTAGTATAGGACAAGCCAAACAGAGAACAGTCAGGGAATTCCTAGAGGCATGGCATTCATCCACANNNNAGGGGATGAAACGTCTGCAACACAAATTCCCAGCTTGGCGAACAGAACCACAACAATGAAGGATTCTTTTGAAATTGCACCAAATTCTCCTTCTGGTTTAGCTCAGTTGGCTGGATGGCTAGTTTGCAATGCTAAGTGATGCTAACAATGTAAGCTTGATTTCTGCTCTGGCTGAGATTACCACAAAGGATTGTTTTTCTCAACCTCTCCCCTCGCCTAAGGTCTGGTGACCCACAGATTAATCCACCACCAGTCATCTCTTTCTCTAATGAGACAGCAGTCTAATGGTCTGCTAAGATGGTGGTAGGTTTACATTTATTGTATATCTGTATTCAACTCTTCAGTAAAGCTGTAAGTTATATTACTGTCTGTTCTGCAGTGACCTAATATAAATTTTAAAACTCTATTTCTTTGTATGACTGGACCTATGCATTGTTTGCTGAGCCTTCCTGCCTTTTTCAGGATTTTCCTGCATTTTTTAAAGATCAAGATGGTGATTCACAATCTTTACCAGGGGTTTCCACCAAGGTAGAATTAGAATTTGTGTTGTTGAAAATTTATTTTAAACAGTTCAAGTTTCTGTTGCTGAAATGTACGCTGGAAATTTTTTAGGAAATCATTGCAAGTTATTTATGATGCCACAGTGAACTTTTATCTGTAAGTTACAACATTTTACAATTTCCATTGGGTTTTCTAATAAAATTAAATGTAACAATATAAAAAGAGAAAGAACATATTAGGATGCATTATTAAGCTGGCTAAGTTGTAATCTTTGATCAGGAATTCACATGGTGCAGCCATATGTATACATTGTCCTTACAGGAGTTGGTCAGAGTCTGGGTCTTCTATATCCTAGCCCAGTCCCAGAACCTGTCAACGGTCTCGATCACAGAAGTTAAGAATGTGATGGAAAACATTTTACTTTTCCAGGATGGATTCAATTCCAACAGCGCTTAGGATATGAGATGCCATCCTAAATTCAGCAACTTGCCTTTAGCATTAGCACTTCCATTGCCTTTTGTGCTGGACACCCTCATCCATCTATTTCACTTCCCAATCCTATCCCTTTATTGACAGCATCCAAACTCCTTCTGTTGCAAAGTGGAGTCGCTGGACTGGAAACATTAACTCTGTTTCTGTCCCCACAGATGTTGCCAGGCCTGCTGAGTTCCTCCAGCACTTTCTGATTTTTTTATTTATGATCTCCAATATCTCTTGTAATTTGTATTTAATACAGCTGCGTAGTTAATTAGAACATCTTCTACCTCTTTTAAACATTCATTCTTCCACTAGCAGCGGATAAGAGCAACAGTGTGTACTAGCTACAAGACCTGCAGCAACTCACAAGGCTCTTTTGGCAATAATTTCCAAACCTCCAACTTTTTGTCCATTCGAAGAAGAAATGTAGCAGAGGCATGCGAACATTACTGTTTGCAGATTCCTAGCATGGAAATCCACAGTCCTTCCATAATCATCAATTCGTCAAAAGTCCTGCAATTCAATCCTTAACAAGGATATGGGTAAACCATGCACCACACAGATCGCTAAGTTCAAGAAGGTGGCTCATCACTATCTTCCCAAAGGCAATTAGAGATGGCTATAAATATTACAGTTGTCACCAATGCCAACAACCTGATGACAGAATTAAAACATGAGGGCATGCAAAGGCACATGTTGGTGTGACTGACCTTTATGCCTTAATTTATAACCTCTATGTAGTGATTTTTAGTTATGTTATCACAGAGTATACCTCTCGTCATTTGTATTCAAATTATTCTCTGTGAGTTTTCCAGTAAATAACTGTTTATTTGTGTGGGTTTGGGAGCAGTAGGAGGACCCCACTGTATTCTATATTAATTGTCTAATTGCTCCAAGAAGGGAATTTTACTCCATTTAGAGGGCAAAGCTGGTATATAACCAGGGAACAATGAGCATAAAACTGTGGGCAGAATTGGGAGCAGTCAATCAGCTCTAATATCAGAGAGCCATGCCAGCCTTCCAGAATAGCAGAGTTTGTTCTTGCAAGCGGGATCAGGGAATGGCAGAAGGCCAGGTTATCTTTGTGGGGTTCAACAGAATCTTCTAGGATGAAAGCATGCCCCAAAGTACTAACACAACTGTGTTTAGACAGCCAAACCACAAGACTTAATCATTTTTAACATCACATTGCATGTCAAAGTTCACTAAACTTGAAACCTTCTGCTTTGGGTGAGTGTTTATTGTTCAGGTATCCATTGAGTTTATGGTCACAGAATTTTAATAAGAATCTTAATAAGAAATGTGTTCCATTTTTATTCATCCTCATTTCAAATTCTTTCATGCCTATAAGTTATACATCCTGTCAAAATTCACTGGAAACATTTCCATAAATTTTATTGGGTCATAAGTTTTAAATGTGCTCTCGGTAAAATGAATAATCATTGGTGTCAAATTGAGGTATTAAACATGATGTTGGCAATAGGGTTTAGAACAGTATTATTTTAATAATAGGCTATGATTTCAAGAGGAGAAAGTGAGGGCTGCAGATGTTGGAGATCAGAGCTGAAAATGTATTGCTGGAAAAGCGCAGCAGGTCAGGCAGCATCCAAGGAGCAGGAGAATCGACATTTCCGGCAAAGGGCTTATGCCTGAAACGTTGATTCTCCTGTTCCTTGGATGCTGCCTGACCTGCTGCGCTTTTCCAGCAACACATTTTCAGCTATGATTTCAAGACTATGATTTAAGCTGCATTTTTGTAATTACTCGTAACATTATTAAAAGAAATGAAAATGGATTCATGACTATTGACTCGAAGTGTGTCCTTGTATCCTGCAAAATATCTGATGTTTTAGCTCCCAGGACATATTTTAAAGGTTTTTGAAATACTCTACCATAGGAGTTGAAGTCGAGATTTGCACCTTTTCTAATTCTGAGGTTTTGAGACTTTCATTATTGTTGGAATTAAAATCTTTTTGTTTGGATGAGATTTTTTTGTTTGCTGTGGTGAGATATGTATTTAATAAAATTACAAATAATAGTGAACATATAGACATAACCTGTAACAATTCTAGAATGTCAGCAATTCTAAGTTACTTCCTCGGCTTCACATCAAACCTCATTTTTAGTGATATATCAAAAATCAAATTGTGAAAATGCTGACATATAGAACAATTTTTTCCAAAGGTTCATCAATTCTAGGTGGGCCCCTCATTTGATGACAACAAATTGAAAATCCTGGACATAGGTTTGCTTGCTGAGCTGGAAAGTTCCTTCCAGTTTAGCGAGCAAACCTACATCCAGAACCTCAACCTGAGCTATAAAGTTTTTCAAAACTCACTAATATTGAAAATTGTGAGTAGTGCACCCAGAATTTCCCACTAAGCAATCTGCTGAATGTGAGCTCTAACCTTAGGGATCAGGCCTTTGAAATCTTTCCCTATGATACTTATAAAAAAATGGGTCCTCTGGATTTTCAGAGGATGTTTATAAACTTGATGCGTGGATCATTTTCTGTAATTTTAATCTAGAGTATCAGACATCTATTGGATTATTGCAAATGTAAATATTGACCCAGATATTACAACAATTGCATTCTGACCTAATCAGAGTTCATCAACCTGTGGCCAAAACAGGCTAGATGCTTCTCCAATAGTCTCTTCACACATTAAACAAACTCTAACTCAGACAAAATTATGTTCTCTTTAACTTATCTAAGTTTTTCCCAGTCACTTACTATCCATAGTTTAAATAATTTCCATGTCAATTTTATCCCACTGCACACCACAGCAAAAAACCTCAACCTTGGGCAAAAATTCCTTTATATTGCACCTCTCCCTCAGTCTCAACCTTTTTCTAAGTCCATGTCTAAATTCATACCTTTCTCTCTTTTCACCTACTCTGTGAATGAACTCATCCCTGCCTTTGCCCTTCCTGTTTCAGACACAAAGCCCCTCCATTCAGGTACGCCTTTGCTTTATCCTTTTACCTTGTTACAGGGGCTTTTGCCAATTTCAAGAGCTGACCTCAAACCCATCTCTTCTGTCACCTCCTTTAACATTTCCTTTATTTTGTAGCTGTTGTTTTCTCACTCTCTTGGCAAAGCACTTTGGAACATTTCTAGCATTTTCACTAAATGTGCTAATTACGAGCATATTGTTTTGTTTTAATTCTATAAATCTCAATTGTACTCTTGCTTTGTAATAATAGAAAAAAAATAATAAGTTTGGACCTTTCAGTCATAGGCAATCATTCCATGAACATGTTTGTGTTTTATTGATATTATAATTAAATTCAAAGGACCTTTTCCTCTTAACCTCTGTCTTGGATACAAAGGCAGCAATATTTTCCATCAGCGCTACAATTTTACTGGCACTGTGCCAGACTGATCGCAGCTGGAGAATTTAAATGATTTACATCTGTTTGTGCAAGATGCAGCGCAGTACATCAAAATAGGTAAGTGGAGTAAGGCAAATTTTAATGGTATGATACAAGAACTTTCAAAAGTTGATTGGAGTAGACTGTTCACAGGTAAAAGGACATTTGACAAATGAAGGGCATTCAAGAGTGTGATGATGAGAGGTTAGAGGCATTTTGTTCCTGTTAGACTGAAGGGTAAGGCTGGTAAGATTAAGAACAATGGATGAATAAAGATAATGAGGTTCTAGTCAAGAATAAAAGAGCATTGTATTTTAGATATAGACAACTTGGTTCAATTAATCAATATAGAGTGTAAAGGCATTCTTAATAGATAAATCATGAAGGTAAAGAGGGGATATGAGATAGTATTGTCAGGTAAGGTTAAAGATAATTCAAAGAGATTCTATAAATACATTAACAGCAAAAGGGTAACTAAGAGAGAGGGAAGGGCCTCTTAAAGATCATGGATGTTGGCTTTATGTTGAACCCTAGGAGATGGGAGTGATATTAAACAAATATTTCATGTCAGTTTTTACTGTGGAGAAAGAAATGGAGTCTATAGAATGCAGAGAAATAAACTTTGATGTTTAAAAAAAAACAGTTCACATTACAGAAGAGGAATTCTGGCAGGTCTTATAAAATATAAAGGTGGATAAATCTCCAGGACCTGATCTAATATATCCCAGAACATTGTGGGAAGGAAGAGAAGAAATTATGAGACCTCTTGCAGAAATATTTGCATGATCTATAACTACGATAACTGGAAGGTGGTTAATGTTGTACCTTTCTTTAAGGAAGGCATTAAGGAGAAAACGGCGAACTATAGACCGGTGAGTCTGACTTCGGTTGTGAGTAATTTGTTAGAGGTGATTATAAAAGATAGGATTTATGGACATTTAGAGAGTCAAAACTTGATTAGAGATAGTCAACATGGTTTTGAGTGAGGAGAATCATTGAGTGAGATTTTTAAGAAAATTACCAAAAGATTTGATGAGGGCAGAGCAGTAGACGTTGTTTATTTGGATTTTAGTAAAGCCTTTGACAAAGTTTCACATGGTAGACTAAGAAGTAATGTTAGGTCACGTGGGAGTCAGGATGGCCTTGCCAATTGAATACATAATTGGCCTAATAGCAGGAGACAGAGAGTAATGGTGGAGGGTTGCTTTTTGGACTAGAGGCCTGTGACCAGCAGTGTTCCACAGAGATCGGTTCCGGGTCCGCTTTCATTTTTCATTTATATAAATGATTTGAATGAGAATATGAAAGGCATAGTAGTGAGTTTGTAGATGACATGAAAATTGGTGGCATTGTAGATAGTGAAGAAGGTTTTCTAAGATTACAAAGAGACCTTGATCAAATGGGTTAATGGGCTGAAAAATGGCAGATGCAGTTCAATCTGGATAAATGCAAGTTATTGCATTTTAGTCCAACAAACTAGGGTAGGGCTTAAACAATTAATGGAAGGGCCTTGGGTAGTGTTGCAGAACAAAGGACCTAGGGGTGCAGGTACAGAATTCTTTGAAGTTTGTATCACATAGAGACAGGGTGGTAAACAGGTGTTACCTTTTCATTTGGCTTCATTGCTCAGTCCTTTGAGTATAGAAGTTGGAAAGTCATGTTGAGGTTGTACAGGACATTCTGGAATATTGTGTCCAGTTCTGGTCACCCAGTTATAGAAAGGATATTATCAAGCTGGAGAGGGTTCCGAAGAGATTTACTTCAATGTTGTAAGCTATGGAAGGTTTGAGTTAAAAAAAAAGACTGGATAGGCTGGGATTTTTTTCAGTGGAGCATAGGAGGTTTAGAGGCTATCTGATAGAAGTTTATAAAATAATGAGAGATAAAGATAGAGTTAATGGTAGTTGCCTTTTCCCTAGGAAGGGGGATTTCAAGATTAGGGGCACATTTTTAAGGTGAAAGGAGAGAGATTTAAAAAAGACACAAGAGGCAAATGTTTTACACATTGTGTGGAATGAACGTCCTGAGAGATTGGCAGATGCAGGTATGATTACAATGTTTAAAAGACATTTGGATTGATACGTGAATAGGAAAGGTTTGGAGAGAAATGGGCTAAGAGCAGGTAAGTGGGAGCAGTTTAGTTTGGGATTATGATCGGCATGGACTAGTTGGATCGAAGGGTCTGTTTCCTTGCTGTATGACTCTCTGACTCTACATACAAGACAAACCAGGCAGTATATGATAAACAGGCACTATTTTTTTTTGCAACCTTGTCTATCCTACAGACATTCTTGTTAGAACATTAATGTAGACTTTCAAGAGCAGTAGGGACTTGGCAGAATCAAAACAACTGAGATCTGGTTAACACCTGTCACAAATTTGAACCAGTTAGATCAGTCAGTAACTGATCGTGACCATGGTTCCAGATTCAAGTCAAAGCTTCAAGTGTGTAACGCACTGGACTTAAAGCTCAGTTATCAAATCAAAATATATTGTGCTATAACAACCAAAAAGCTAGTCAGCTGTATTTATTCTATTTCCAAATTAAATAGTTAGAGAAAAATCATCTGCAACTAGATTTCAGGCCCCTCTGAATAGAGAAAAGTCCCAACAAAACATATTATTGCCTATTTTTTTTTCTTCACTAAAACTGTATTGTTTGTTTCTGTGTATAAGGAAAGAAATTCCTTCCATGTGAGACCATCAATATGGAGATGGAAACTTTTGAAAGCTTTGTGTACAGTTGCTCACAAAGCCCAAAATAGTCTGCAATGCATAGCTAACAGCAAATTAGTTTTAGATGTCATAATTATGAGGTTTATAAGATGATTGTGTGATTATGTTTTGGGACTGTGGCTTTAAATTTAAAGTAAGATGAACAGTCATGTGACCAATGATGCGAGTCCTCAGGTACACCTACAGTTCAGTATATCACCCTGTCTTGAAGAGTTACTGCTT
The DNA here is from genome assembly GCF_004010195.1 of Chiloscyllium plagiosum. Classification (NCBI taxonomy): domain Eukaryota; kingdom Metazoa; phylum Chordata; class Chondrichthyes; order Orectolobiformes; family Hemiscylliidae; genus Chiloscyllium; species Chiloscyllium plagiosum. The sequence goes on from NC_057714.1 coordinate 55,343,210, forward strand.
GAATTCTCTGACCAGAGCCCATTACTGAAAATATGCTTTTGAGCAAGATCTTGTGCCAAAATAAACACAGCAAAGAAAGAATTGACACCTGAAAGGTACCACATCAACTCCTCACCACCCAAAATATATAACTTGCTCTGTGCTGGCACAAATGGTCATGAAAATATTAATGGGTAGTGGCAGGACATCTGTTAAAGTGAGGTAGGAAGTGGCGTTATGGTCTCAAAAATATACTTCACTTTTGTTAGGTAGAAATCTAAGCATTTTGGCAAGGAGTGTTCAGTTATTGGCAGCCTGGTGAAAAAAAGAGCATTTGTTTTCAAGAGGTTGCATGTGATGAAATGAGTCATCTTTCACTTGTTTTATCAACTGATATGAGGTATCCAGTGGCAACTACAATCATTCCATTCTTCAAAAAAACTAAATCATTATTTATTATTTTCTTGTGCACTACTATGATCAGACAGCTTTCACAAAATTGGCCCAACCAGTTTACACTGCACTTAGACCTTGCTGTATCTATCCTCATCTACTCAATCAGCATGCCCCCTTTTATTATTTTTTTCCACAATATTTATAGTTATCATCCCTTAAATTTGTCTATGTTGTTCACTTCAGTCTCACGCTGTGATAATGAATTCTCCATTCTCAATTGGGTAAAGTGGTTTCTTCTGAATTCCCATTGGGATATCTTGTTTGCAAAATGGTACCCAAACCACAGCCATGCTAAATGTTACTTTGGTGAGGAAGGATGGCAGGAAGGTACATTGAAATGATGCCTTACAGGCAGATGAGAAAGTGCCACCTCAGCATGGCTGGCACAGTGAGAGCTGACTGCCTGAGAAGCACCAGCAAGCAGTTGAGGGAAGATGAAAACTGTCCTCATGAAGGTGACCATTGTATCATGTGTTTGTGCTCTAACTCTATTTAGTTTCTCAAAGTACTATGTCTTATGACTGATGCACTTTCTGTCAGAACTCCTGACTTACAGTTTAATAGGTATAAGCATTAATTTTAAATCCCATTAGAGTTTGTGCTGTCTTCTGCGTTCTTTCTACAGAGGCATGTGACACTAACAACATCATTACTTCATGATACATCATCATCATTGTACATTCTGTTGAACTCTCATTACTCGACTGTAGACAGCTATTTTCCAAAATGACCACACATGCTATATTGTGTTATTTGTCATCTCTAACTATATTGTGGTACAAAGGGTTGTTTAAGGTAGTTCATTGTCACCAATTCTCCTTTATCTTGGGCCTTTCTAGTGGTTAGTGGTACATCTAAAGAGATCTTTGATTACAAGGTTTATCGCATGATAGCATTAAGTACAACTACATAATGGGCCTGACCACTAGAAGCATAAGAAGCTCATAGAGATACATCCGTTCCCTCTGAAAGTTGAGAACTCCTTGTCAACTCCTATTAAGAGAATATCATGCTCTCCCCATCAGAACCTCAATTCCCCAAAACTTTCTTTTATTCACTCAGATAATGTGATCTTATTGCCTGGGCTAGCATTTCATGTCCATCTCTAAGTTGCTTTTGAGAAGTTGATGGTGAACTGCCTTTTTGAATCACAGGAATATACTTCAGCAAAATTGTCCCATCAAGTATGCTGTGCCAATCAATTGGATCATGGCTGAACTCCTGCAATTGATTTCATGTATGTCCATGCACATTACTGTCAGGGAGGGAGTTCCAGGATTTTGACCCAATGGCACTAAAGGATAGAAATATAGTTCAAAGTCAGCATGAAGATTGGATTGGAAAGGAGATAGTAGGTGATTGTGTTCCCACATATCCTCTGTCTTTGTCCTTTTAGATGGTAGTGATCATCATTATAGAATGTGCTGTCGAAGGAGCCTTGGTGAATTTATGCAGTATGTCTTGTAGATGGTAAACAATACTGCTACTGTGTGTCGGAGGTGGAGGGAGTGAATATTCACATGTGTGCTATCAGTCAACTAGACTGTTTAGTC
>NC_057714.1:55345697-55373456 GCF_004010195.1 Chiloscyllium plagiosum
TTACTCATTCCTAATTACGCTCAGAGAGTAAGAGTGGGTTGCCTTCTTGAAAGGGTTATAGTCTCTGTTGAAGATACTTTTACATTGTTCTGAGGAAAACAAATTCTAAGCTTAGAGCAAGTTTTGAGAGAGAGAGAGAAAGAGAGAGACAGAGACAGTTAAGTTTCAATATGACTTGGTTTCTAAATTCTGCAATTGGAAGTAATCTTCTGGTGGCCTCCACAAAATCATCCCAGTAGCAAATCATCAGGATGGACTACCACTTCAATGAAGGGATATTCCTCAGTAATGATGGCTTGACAGCCTTTACTCCCCATTCTTGCAGAGAACGTCTCCATTTTGAGGGGCCTAGAAATCTCCTACCTACTTTAACATGACCATTGGTGAGGCAATTGTCTCAACGCAGCAATGGTTTCTCCAATTATTCCTCCTGCCTTCATGTTTGTCTGTCATGCTGCATTGGACAGCATTCCCTGGCAAAGTTTCGTATTTGGTCTCCTCCAGGTGGAGGTCAGTGATGATAGCCCCTCCATATCTTCCCAACAAGGAGGGATCGAGGCTGGTGCTGGAATCATGCTGAACAGGAACACTTAGCCCTAGTCCTATATGAGATAAGCCCAGAACACAAACTGATCTAAAAAATGGGACAATTTCAGAGAGATGTCAATTGCTTAAAACTTCTATCCAATTTTGTTTAATTCAAAGATTATCATAACACCAGCTAATTCTCCAAAAACCTTTAATTTTATTGTTAACCGGGAGAATGAAATCATTATGATCCTTGTGCATTACAGTAGAAAGCCAATGGTGGAAGTTAATTTATAAAGGAATGAGGAGTTATGTTATGATAAACATCCCTGAAATGCAATGTATGTAACCAGCTAAAGTCTAAGCCAAGGCATCCATTGTAATTCATTTCCTAAGTTTCCATCTAAATGGATTCAGCCTCCTTTCCAGATTCTTCATATTTCACAAGAAAAATCAAATCCAGGCACCGTAATTATTTACATACCACTGATGCAGGCCACAAAGGCCTCAGGCTAGGAAGAATAAGTAGGAATCAAGAAATGTCATATACTCCTTCCCAAGGAGGGAATTTCACACTTAAATCCATGAGCAGAAAAAAAGGTGAAAGTCTGCGCAGATTGCTTACATTAATCCGCTAAAGGAACAATTACACCAAGTTGGTCCCAAGAATACGGCACCGAAAATCATCTCTATTCAATTTTGAATTTCTATTAGTAATCAATAGAATTAAAATCCTTACAAGAAAATCCTTTTAAGATATCCTTTTTCTTCTGTATAGATTTGTACTTGGCAAAGTTTAATCGTCCCTCCTGACTTGTATTTTAGGGAGAATTCGAAGTGCCGTTCCATTGGGTAAAACAGCCTCAACTAACATTAACTCTTATGTTTGTGTTTTGGAAGCTCTGAAGTAAGCACTGCAGTCACAACAATGTATGTATAAAGAAGAAATATATTTACTACTTAATTTATACTTTTCAACATCATGATGTCCCAAAGTGCCAATGTGATATCTTTGACATAAAATTTCTCTTGTACTGCAGAGAAAATATTGCAGCCATGCTCTGCATTTTAATGTTACTCAAACTGCAATGAGTTAAATGGCCACACAACTTCTGTTTTGTGATTTTGGTTGGGAAATAAGCAGGGCACATGGGAAAGGCTGAATAGCACTATGGGACTTTGCTTGACCCTGATTCTAACCCTAATGCAGGGCTTGAACCCATACATTCCTGAATTAGAAGCATGTGAGCCTGAGTTAAGGTGGATGGCAGCCTGTCAACAATTTATGAAAGTTGGTGGTGGGGCAGTTAGGCAAAAATCCATAGACCTTTCACAACTTGCTAGAGGTCAGACTGCAACTAAACAACATTGTGAAGAGTTCTTATGGCCTCTTTTTGCTAAGCAGAAAGACTGAAGCTGCTTAATTTTCTTTCTTCCCAAGAGTCTCATGAATATTATGAAAGTCCAGCTAACTCTGCACAGATCCATAGCAACTAAGATTCTTCTGGTCTTTTGCATAAGTGGATATTCTTTATATGTATATTAGATAGTGAACATCAACAAGTTTTACCACAAAGCCAGTCCTATCCTCAGCAATATTTACACATTTTACATTTTCTAACACTGTTAATAATAACTGTATTATTAAAGCCTTCAATTAACTCAAGGGATTAATGTTGCAAATTCTTTCTTAGTATGACTCAGCACTTCATTATTTCCCATCAGGAGAACCCAGACAAGGTGTAACTGGAGGACGGAACAGCAAATATTGTCGGGACCTAGTTATATTGGTCTGAATTTCCTGGATGGCATCCATAAAGAAGGTTTTTGACACAGGATAAGGCCAGCAGGAAAACATTGAGTGTTCTCATATTCCATGGGTGGTGGCACACTTTGTGAGGCCAATCAAACAATGGAAATGGAACCTATTAGGTGCTCTTTGCCAGGGAAACTTGATAATCTTGAGACAAAGAGAAAAATCTAAATGCAGTTCCATTACAAACGGGAGCTATTAGAAGTTGGCATGTTATACTCAGGTTCCCAGTTTTCAGCAACTAGTGTGTATGTTAACTGGTTCAGGTTTCAGTCTTTCCACTGCTTAGCTTGTGCAAATTATGCCCAATCCAAGACTAGTCAGTAGAGATCTCCAGCTGGACAACAGACACTGCAGCATGAGAATTTTGGCTGCAGACAGGAGACAATGGAGTTTTTTTTGTCTGCCTCTTGCATCTCTAGACATGGAATCTAATCAGGCTATATGTCTAAAAGACAGTCCAATAGCCCCACTGTAAGGGGATAGCCTGAGGAATGAATGGGATGTTGTGGGTGAGGTGCAGTCAGGAGAGATGGCTGGGACAGAGAATTGCATGTCAGACTTATGCGTCAGAGGCAGTCTTAACAGCTGAACCTTTCATATGGAGATAAAATTGACATTTTTTCTCTATTTTTTCTACTTTCTTTTCATTTCTGGATGTGCTACCACATATGATCAAACAGCTTTTCCAAATCACCAGTTTTTTTTAAACAATCAACAGTATTGTGTTTCCAATTGTTCAAATTACATGCAAAAAAAATTGAGATTTTACTGAGTAAATTAACTTAGGTTCAATTTTTATCAGTTCACTTTTTAAATGACGGAGCTCATCTCTGGTAGAGGGAGCTCTACACTGCAGCTGAACCTGAAAATGCTTCATGATGTGATTGGATAAGAGCTGTGGACTAGTTCCCCAACATTGCCTCCTCTTGCCTTGCTGTCATTTGGTTTGTTGATTGAAGGAAACAGACAAGTTATTTTTAAATTAACACCAATTTATTATCTTATAATTTTATTACACTTCAAATTTGTTAAAATGACAAAGGTGCCACCACTAGAGGTCACTGTTTTCCTTACTTTCAACGTGAGATGTTAGGCGGCAATGCTCAGTTTGGAGAGGAGCGATCCATGCTAAAAAAGTATCACATTATGAGGCTAAATATTACTTGCAATGTCAATATTGCACCAAGGATGGAATAAAATGAGACATGAACCTAGAGTTAAAATTTGCCTGCGCTAAGATGACTCATAACACTTGCTCATACAGCTGCTAATGGCCCATATGATGGAGATTCATCTTGACTCATTGCATCATGCCTTAAAACTCAGCATAAATGGCACAATATCTACGTATGTATTTATGGGCACAGTAAATGATTTTATAAAGGAAAATGTAAAGCATTTAGAATCCAAAGGGTGAAAAATGTGGTAGACGAGGTTAGTCTATTATCAGCAAGTCAAACAAATCAAACAGAAAAGATCCTTAAGATAAATGTAAAATAGTGCTTTAACTAGATTGAGATCACAACCTAACAATTGGATATATGCTTGTCAGGAATTACTCCACAGTCAAAAATTACTGCTGTAAGAGAATAAATGAGAGATAATTGTACATTAGATGCTTAAGGACAACATTAATGCTCTTAAGATGAGGCCACCTAATAATGTGAAATCAATTATACAACCTGCACAAAGTAATTTCTAAATAATTCCTTGGTTTACACAATCCTCATGTGCAGAAATTATTCATTTTCAGGTAGATTCTTTTGTCATTTTTATATTTATTTGATTAATTGATTGGGAATTAGCAATTTAACTTAAACTCAGAAGAATGAGCTTTGAGTTCCATTCCATTTCAGCATGCCGTAATATGATGCTTCATTGCAATATCGAGGGAGTGCTGCAGTGTCTGTGCTGCTATCCTTCAGCTAATGGCTTAAACAGAAGTCTCATCTATCTGTTCAGATGAATGTCAAAGATTCTATGCTAGACTGCAGATCCAGGCATGAAATTTCTCAGACATGTTTGACCAACATTTATCTCGAATAACAAAGAAAACTGGTTAAGTGGTCATGATTCACATTGCTGTTTGTGCTCTTGTCCTGTGTACTCACGAACTCCCACAATTACCTACAACAAACAAATTATATAACTACAACTTTTAATTAAATAATTGAATGTGAGGCACTTTGGGATATTACAAGGATGTGAAAGATGCTAGTTGTATGAATGTGGCTTCATTTCTTTTTACAAGCCAAGAAATTCAATGCAAGCATTTTCTTTGTAAGATGTAAGGAATTTTGAGACTTTATTTCAAACACTTTTCCAGGGTTGTGCAGGCAGCCCCCGCTATCCGAAAGTAGAGCATTCCCAGGAAACCTTTCTTAAGCCGAAAATGGCATAAAGCGATGGTGCATGATTTATTTGGGAAAAAGTATAGCTGTTTTTTGTTAAAGCGAAAATCCTCTTTGGATTTGTGAAAACAGGTAGTTATGTAGGGCTTTTGTAAAAGCAAAATTGTGTAAAGCAAACATTAAAAAAATTTGGGATATCTGTATATAGAAGCCTGTGTTTCATGCGGTCCATACTACACCATATATCACTCAGTGGAATTTATTTCTGGAACAGTACACAAAATGTAAAAGTATTCAATTTTTCAATAAAGTAATTTGTTTACTTTCACAAGATGTAGTACTCATAAACAATGATTATATAAATGCTCAATTTACATTCTGGAATTGAAATTCACTGAAAACTTAGCACTGCCAGTTCTCCAAACAAATGATGATCCAAAAGCATTTAGTAATGTTATCAAACCATTTTGAAGGATTTAATTTATTCTTGTCTCTTCAGACTCCCAAAATGATACTCTGGTTGTGTTTTGCAATCAATTGCAGAAGAAAATTGTGCTTGATGAGTATATTGTGTAAAGTTCAAAATGGTCCCAGCTATTACTTTTGCTAAGTTTTTTTTTGAATTTGTCATGAAAAAAAAGACTCACAGAAGCAATTACATAAGTTAGGAAGAGCACAGCTGTGCAGTTCTGTTGCGCAGAATATTATCTGGTGGGAATCAAACCAAAATGAAACTCCCGATTGAAATAATTTTGTAACTGTAATGCTCTGTCAATTAAGTATTGTGTGAGACAATATGAAGACACAACATTTCCCTCTCACATGCAATCTCATTTCATACATTCCCATAAACTAGCTACAATTTATGGCAACACTTGGCCAAACTAACTGTTCAGAGTGTCATCAGTAACGGCATTCAATTGTTTTAAAGACAGTTCAAACAAAGGCAGCAATTAAGTGAAAAGGACAACACGTAGCATCTAATTCCTAGGAGTATATGTGTCTGATCCTAGTACTCAAGTAAGATGATATGTAATCTCATGGTAATGGATCATCTCTCAGTCCAGTAAAAGAATGTCACTGGGTCATGGATGTAACTCAAAATTGTGGAACACAAAAGAATTCAATTTGGATTGACAGGTTTAAAAGTACTGACGTCTTTTACTTACCCTTGAGCAATGGTTGCAGTCAATATCTTGAACAAATATCATTACCACAAGTCTAAGAGACTTAGCCTCCTCCATACTCAATTGAGTCACAGAATGGTTTACAGCACAAAACAAGAGCATTCAGCCTATTGTGTCCATGCCTGCTATTTGCAAAAGCAAATCATCCAGTCTCACTTACTGCTCTTTTCCCAAAGCACAGAAAATGATTTACTTTCAGTTGCTTATCTGGCTCCATTTTGAAAACCTTAATTCAACTTGTCTTCACCACACTCTCAGCTGGAACAATTTGATGCACTAAAAAAGTTCATTTCCATGCCCTGTTGCTACTTTTGTAATTTCTTAAACTGTTGTCCTCTGGTTCTCAAATCCTCCAACCAACAGGAGAAACCTCCCCCTGTTTACTCTGTCCAGACTCTGCATGATCTTGAATACCTATATCCTCTTACCCTTTCCTTCTCCAACAAAAATAATCCCAGTTTCTACAATTTATCAGTGTAACTGAAGTACCTCCTTGCTAGAATTAAACTCAAACTTTTTCTGAAGTCTCTGTAAAGCCTTCAATTCATTCCTAAAGTGTAAAATCTAGAAACGGACACAATATTCCAGTTTAAGCCAAACTAATCTTTACATGTGTCATCATAACTTGACTTGCACTTATTCTCTAAACATTGATTATAAACCTTTGGATCCTGTATTTCTTATTCATTACTTTATCAAATTGCACTGCCTTTAATAATTTGTACACAGAGTCAGAGAGATGAATAGCACAGAAACAGACCCTTCGATCCAACTCATCCATACCAATCAGATATCCTGACCTAATCTAGCCCCATATCTCTCTAAACCCTTCCTATTCATATACCCATCCAAATGTTGCAATTGTACCAGCCTCCACCACTTCTTCTGGCAGCTCATTCCATACACACACCACTTTGCACGAAAAAGCTGCCCCTTAGGTCCCTTTTATATCTTTCCCCTCTCACCCTAAACCTATGCAGTCTAGTTCTGGACTCCCTCACCCCTAGGGAAAAGACTTTGTCTATTTGTCCTATCCATGCCTCTCATGATTTTAGAAACCTCTATGAGGTCACCCCTCAGTAAATCCTCTCTGAACCCTTTCAAGTTTCACAACATCCTTCCGGTAGGAATGAGACAAGAATTACATGCAATATTCCAAAAGTGGCCTTACCAATGTCTTGTACAGCTACAACATGACCTCCCAACTCCTACACTCAATACTCTGACCAATAAAGGAAAGCATAATAAATGCCTTCTTCACTATCCTATCTACCTGTGACTCTACTTTCAAGGAGCTATGAACCTCCACTCTAAAGTCTCTTTGTTCAGCAACACTCCCTAGGACCTTACCATTAAGGTGTATAAGACCTGCTAATATTTGCTTTCCCAAAATACACATATATCCCTAGGCCTTGCTGTTTTGGCACCCTGGATTTTATTATATCTCTCTTCATTTTTTTCTACCAACATATATTTTTTGGCCCATTTTTGCATTAAATTTCATCTAATAGATGTATTTTGCCATTACACCAGACAGTTTATGTTCTCTTGAAACCTATCAGTATTCTCCTCACATTTCCCACTATTTCCAAAATTTGTATTTTGAAATTGTGCCCTAAGCATTAGCACCCTGATTAGGAATATAGACCAAGAAAAGCAGTAGTTCCCAGCAACAATCCATGAAAAATTTCCCATGCATTCCTTCCTCTAATTCAAAGGGCACCATTCACTTCGACATTCTCTTTCCTCCGCCAGCTTCATATGCAGGCTGCCACTGATCCTCAGACACTGAGTACAAAGTTCATGTTCATAAGCAGCAAGGCGTGGATAACTTCCGGGCTTATGCTGATAAGAGGTAAGTAACATTCGTGCCACACAAGTAGCGGATAGCGGTCATCTCCAACAAGAGAGCATCTAACCACCACCCCTTGACATTCAATTAATCCCCCAACTATCAATATCCTTGGAGTTACCATTGACTGAACTGAACTGCAGTAGCTATATGCATATTGTGGCTGCAGGAGGTCAGAAGCTGGAAATGATGTGGCAAATGGCAGACTCCCAACTCCCCAAAGCCTGCCCACAATCTACAAGACTGAAGTCAAGAGTGTGATGGAATATTCTCACATGTCTGGATGAATCACATGCATCTCCAATATCACTCAAGAAGCTTGCCACCATCCAGAACAAAGCAGTGCCCTTGACTACAATAATCCTACCACTGTTATACAGTGGTAACTGCGTAGATCATCTACAAGATGCATTGAAGCAACTCACTGAGATTACTCCAATAGGACCTTCAAAAACTAAGACCTCCACCATGTAGAGGGACAAGGCAGTGGATACATGGGAACATCATCACCTGCAAGTTCCCCTTCAAACCACTGATCATCCTGCCTTTGATATATAATGCCATCCCTTCATGGTCACGGAGTTAAAATCTTTTAATTCCCTCCCTAAAATACCTATGGGTGTGCACCTACTCTTTAATGGTTGTAGCAATTCAAGAAGGCAGCTCACTGCCAACCTCTCAAAGGCAAAGGCAATGAGGGAAGGGCAATAAATGCTAGCTTTGCCAGAAACACCCACATCGCATGAATAAATAACAATAAAAGAAGATGCATGTTCTAAACAACTTCGATATCTTTGAACACAAATTAGAGAAGAAGCATCCAGGAAAGTAACCACTCAGAGCATCACTGAATAGAGCATGTGGAAGCCAAGCATAAACAGTGGAAAAAATGCACAGAATCAAGAGCATCCCACCCAGCCACCTCCTCAAACATAAGTCATCCTTGGCCCTGGTGGATTGCCAGAGAATAAGTGTCTGTGAGAAATGTACAACAACTGTGAAGCCCTCAGATCTATTGACTTTGTTCTGGTTTTGATTTCAATCATACAAACTCTCCCATTCTTTAAAGAAGCCATTTGTTACCCTGCCTCTAAGATACAACACCTGCCCTCAGTGGAATATTAGAATGAGCCACTGGCGTAGAAGCGTAATGCTGATGTAACTTTTTATGATACTAGGTTTGGGTTTACCTCCCAGTCACAAGAGTTGCAGGTCATTTTTGTATAGACCTAACAGGTCATTCTCTCTGCTTTTCTACATATTCTCATTGGCATTGCCTTTCCAGCATCTGTGGATAGCTAAGGCAGAAGTGGTTGTCATTGGGATGTTTCATTGCATTGGTGTTGCTCTTGGTCCTCTTTCTCCTGATTGCCTTCAGCACTTGACCCCACTAATGGTGGTGCCTCTTGGTGTCCTGGCCACATATGCCAAGTTCTATCTTTCCTCTGAGCCATTTTTTTTTATCTCTGACAAAGTTTTTATGAACTCAATGGGCGACACCAAATCTACCTGCCAATTTGGCAGCAAACCCTAGATAAGCCTGCATCCTACAATGAAGATCTCACTTTTTCCAAATACCTTGTGCCTGTGGCTAAATGGATCGAGAGGAACTTGGTCTAATCTTGCTCCCAGAGTTGCCCTCACCTTTCCCTTTGGGATTCTGTACTTCCTTTTAGTAACTGCTAACTTCATCTCAGTGGTACCTGTCCTTTCTTTTGTAACACTGTACCTCCCCACAGTACCTGCAGACTTCCTTTAACTGACCTCAACCTGCCCTCAATGACCCTAACTTTTCCTCAGTCATACTCAACCTTCCCTCTGTGATCCTTGACCTCTCCAAAGTCATTCTCAACCTTCCCTACAACAGTTCTTGGTCGCATCTGTCTGCTTTCAAGTAGTGACAGACAGCCCCAAATCCCTTAGCTTAAGGATTGACCTTCCAGCTCACTCCCAACTTGAATCAATTGTGAAAGTTAAGAGAAAGTACGTCTCTTAGCAATTCAGGTAACATTTATTTGCTGACATTTGTGGTTTAGTAAGTATTTGTTGCATACATCACTATTACAAATTGGTTTTCCATCATATGTCGTCATCAGCATTGCTCTCCTGTTTCCTCCACACTACTGGGATAACTTGTTGCTCACATTCCTCTACCTCTGATCCTTCAGCAAACACTAAATTCCACCCTGCAATTCCAACTTCAGTTCATCGCAGTCAAGCTAAAACTTAGAGTAGGATATGTGTAATGGCAGCTCACTTATGCAGGGAAACAACCTGTCTTTCTGTAAACATACGTAGAAGAAATCTAAAGGAACACTTCAAGATTCAGTGGTCAGGAGGCTCAGATATCCTCAATTTACTGGAATTGTTTTTTTTGTTGTCTGATAATTATTTAAATCTATGCCCTGGTAAGAACTCAGCTGGGTTTGCAAAACTACAAAATTATCAATATTAAACATATAAATACAACTAAATATTTCCAATCCCACCAATAATAATAATAAACTATAATGCAAACATTTAAAGTTTAAGTATTTTCTGTAAACTTTATCAAGTGTCCAGTTCTAGTCACCCAGTTAAAGGGAGGATATGATCAAGCTAGAGAGGGTTCCGAAGAGATTTAGCAGGATGTTTCCAGGTATGGAAGGTTTGATTTTGTAAGGAGGGGTTGGATAGGCTGGGACTTTTTCACTGGAGCATAGGTTGAGGGGTGAACATACAGAGGTTTATACAATCATGAGAGGGGTAGATAAGGTGAATAGCATTGATCATTTCCTGAGGGTGCGGGAATTCAAAGTTAGAGGGCATATTTTTAAGGGGAGAGGAGAAAGATTTAAAAGGGACCTGAGGGGTAAGTTTTTCACACAGAGGATGGTTTAAATGTGGAATGAACTGCCAAAGGGAAGTGGTAGCTGCAGGTGCAGTTGCAACAAGTGAAAGACATGCAGATGTGTACTTGAATAGGAAATATTTAGAGGGATATGGGCTGAACGCATGCAGATGGCACTAGTTTAGTTTGGAAGACCTGGTCAGCATAAATAACTTGCACTGAAGGATCTGTTTCCATGCTGTATGACTCTTTACTCACTCATATAGTGGTAGAGTCAAAGGTCAAATTGCTGTTTTCTACCAACAGGCTATGAACAAACTTGGAATTATTTTCTCAATGAGGGTGGACTATTAGTGCTTGATTAATGAGGCAGCCAATAATAAAACATGTTGCAGGTTCAAGATATTTTCAATGTTAATTGCTGGGTTCAGAATATAGAGGGAATGATGGAAATGTTCAGCTGATCCCCCAATGTGATATAAAGGGAAGACAGGTTCATGGATCAGGCATAGATTCTTTGTCCTTACTCACTTTATCATTCTCAGTTCTGAGACGGTTTACTTTACAACAAAATTCATCTTTGTACCTTCTAGACAGTGATGAAAATGCGTAAATATTTTCTAATTTTAATTTTGTTTGCATTTTTTCTTATGACCTAATATTTTGAACAAGGTTTCTGTACAGCTGCATTGAATAGTAAAATTTATGGTAAAATGAATCTAATTTAATGTCCATTTACCCCTAGCAGTATTTTTCTCTTTTAAAATTTCTCAAAAATTACAAGCAGCATTTTACCAGCATTAAAACTCTTTAGTCATCAAGAACAATCTTGTGGGAGGTAGCCAACTAAGACAAAATTTTCTTCATCCAAATAAGGATTGCAAGACACTCATTAGTTGTGCCCACAGTGTTCTACAGATATTAGCCTAACCAGGAGAGGCCACTTGAAAATGGAGGTGCTCTCAGAATCCAATTGAAAGTTTAAAATTAAAGATGGCAAACAGAAGTTATGGCCAACTGTGTGGTGGGGAAACCTTTCCACAAAATTGATGATGGCATGATGGTTCCAGATGAGTCCTTGATGACCTTGCAAATCCTTTGTTAGAGCAATGAGGTATTTGCCCAAGGCGCACTCCTGGTGGCTCTCATCCTCTGAATTACAAGGTTCTGTATTGATGTCCCACTCCAGTGTTTAGTGGCTCAAACCATAGCTGACATTCCAGTATATTAAGGAGGAAATGCTGTAATGCGGATGACCATTTTTTGCAAGAGAATTTAAATAAAAGTCCCTAGCACAGATGCCAGTCCTCAGCCAATTTGATTCACTCCACGTGACATCAAGAAATGGTTGGAGACACTGGGTACTGCAAAGTCTGTGGATCCTGACAACGTTCCAACAATAATGCTGAAGACTTGTCCTCCAGAACTTGCTACACTTGGTCCAAACAGACAAAAAAGCTGAATTCTAGAGGTGAGGTGAGAGTGATATCAAGGTCACAGTTGATCAAGTGTGGCATCAAGGAATTCCAGCAAAACTGGAATCAATGGGAATCAGAGGGCAACTCTTGATGCTTGGAGTCATACCTGGGCACATAGGAAGATGGTCGTGGTTCTTGGAGATCGGTCATCTCAGCTCCAGACATTACTGCAGTAATTCCTCCTGGTAGTCTCCTTGGCCTAACCATCTTCAGTTGCTTGAATGACCTAGCATCTGTCTTAAGGTTAGAAATGACGATTACACAATGTTCAGCACCATTTGTCACTCCTCAAAATACTGAATCAGTCTGTTCAAATGCAACAAGGAATGCACAGTATCCAGACTTAAGCTAAAAAGTGCCATGTACCATTCATGCCACACATATTCCAGGCCATGACCATCTTCAATAAGAAATAATCTAACCACTAATGGCATTTCCACCACTGAATCCCCAGGAACATTGATCGGAAACTCAATTGGACTTGCCATATATCCACAATGGCCTCAAGAACAGGTCAGAGACAAGGAATACTGTAGTCAGTAATTCACCTCGTGGCTCCAAATCAAGAGCGGGATGTATGCCTAGATGAGCGCAGCTCTAACAACATTCAAGAAGCTTGACACCATCCAGGGCATGACAGATCACTTGATTGGCATCACATCCACAACCATTCATTCCCTCCATCATTGCCACTCGTAACAGTGGTGTGTACTGTCTACAAATGTACTGCAGAACTTCACCGTAGATCCTCGCACAGTTCCCTCCAAACACACAACCACTCTCACCACCACCTTTCAAGTTCCCTTCCAAGCCACTCACCATACTGACTTGGAAATATATTGTTGTTCTTTCACTGTCACTGGGTGCAAATCTCGAGATTCTCTCTCTAATGGCATTGTGGGTCTACCTACAGTGCATAAATGATAGTGGTTCAAAATGGCAGCTCACCACCACCTGTTAAGGACAACTATGGCCAAGCAATAAATGCTGACCCAGCATGTGATGCCCATGTCCCTCAAGTGAATAACAAAAATCTGTCTGCAAAAAATGCAAAAGGGACCCTATGGCACTATTTCATAAAAAGTAGAGAAGTTATCCTGATTAATACTTATCCCTCAATCAACATTACAAAACAAATTAAATGGTCATCATTTTGCTGATTATGGGTGTTTGTTGCTATGCAAATTGACTTCTGCATGCATTTCCAAAAGTACTTCAATAGCTGGAAAGCACAATAAAACATCCATTGGTCATGAAGAGAGCAATGTAAATGTAAGTCTTTCTTAGCGGGTTTTGAGAAGATTTGTAGCTCAGGTTGAGGTTCTCGATGTAAGTTTGCTCGCTGAGCTGGAAGGTTTGTTTCATCACCATCAGAGGTAACATTATCAGTAAGCCTCCAGTGAAGCACTGGTGGTATGGTCCGCTTTTTATTTATGTGTTTAGGTTTCCTTGGTTTGGTGATGTCATTTCTTGCAGTGATGTCATTTCCAGTTCATTTTCTCAGGGGGTGGTAAATGGGATCCAAGTCAACGTGTTTGTTGAAAGAGTTCTAGTTGAAATGCCTTCTAGGAATTCCCGTGCATGACTCGTGCCTGGCTTATTCTAGGATGGATGTGTTGTCCCAGTCGAAGTGGTGTCCTTCGTTATCTGTATGTAAAGATACTAGTGAGAGTGGGTCATGTCTTTTTTGTGGCAAGTTGGTGTTCATGTATCCTGGTGGCTAGTTTTCTGCCTGTTTGCCCAATGTAGTGTTTGTTACAGCTCTTGTAAGGTATTTTGTAAATGACATTAGTATTGCTTGTAGTCTGTATAGGATCTTTCAAGTTCACTAGCTGCTGTTTAGTGTGTTGGTGGGTTTGTGGGCTACCATGATGCCAAGAGGTCTGAGTAGTCTGGCAGTCATTGCTGAGAGGTCTTTGACATAGGGGAGAGTGGCTAGGGTTTCTGGACGTGTTTTTTCTGCTTGTTGGGGTTTGTTGCTGAGAATAATCGGTGGCATGTGTTCATTGGGTACCCGTTCTTTTTGAGTGTACTGTATAGGTGATTTTCCTCTGCTCTGCGTAGTTCCACTGTGCTGCAGTGTGTGGTGGCTCGTTGAAATAATGTTCTAATGCAGCTTCATTTGTGAATGTTGGGATGATCACTTCTTCTTTCTTATTGAGAGAAGGCTCCAATGGAGTTCTGGCCTGCTGCTGAGTTGCTGCTGCAAATAGCTGCTATACCCAGGATTCAGAATAGGGAGAGATGGTGTTTAATTTAGATAAAATGTGAAGTGATGCATTTTGGAGCAGGACTTATATACTTAATGGTAAGATCCTGGGGAGTGCTGCTGAACAAAGAGATCTTGGAATGCAGGTTCACAGTTCCTCAAAAGTGGAGTTGAAGGCAGTTAGGATAGTTTGGTATGCTTGCCTTTATTGGTCAGAAATTGAGTATCGGAGTTGGGAGTTCATGTTGTGGCTGTACAGGACATTTGTTAGGCCACTTTTGGAATATTGTGTGCATTTCTGGTCTCCCTCCTTTTGGAAGGATGTTATGAAAACTTGAAAGGGTTCAGAAAAGATTTACAAGGATGTTGCCCGGGTTGGAGGATTTGAGCTATAGGGAGACACTGAATAGGTTGGGACTATTTTCCCTGGAGCATAGGAGGCTGAGGTTTGTAAATCATGAGAGGCATGGATAGAGTAAATTGGCAAGTTCTTTTCCATGGGGTGGGGAAGGTATAGGTTTAAGGGGAAAGGAGAAAGATTTAAAAGGGATCTAAGGAGCAACTTTTTCACGCAGAGGATGGTGCATGTATTGAACGAGCTGCCAGAGGCATCTGGATGAGTATATGAATAGGAAGGGTTTAGAGGGATATGAACCAAGTGCTGGCATTTGAGTCTAGATTAATTTAGGATATCTGATCAACATGAACGAGTTGCTGTACATCTCTATGACTGTATAACAAGGAAATGTCAGCAGCTTCTGAGAATAGCCCATTAATTTGAACTTAATTGTACAATTTGGCTTTCAGTCTCAAGCAATCTTTTGCTTCCCATGACAGTACATTTTGAGAAGTTTACCCAAGGGCAAGACAGTGTCAGGGAACAACTTGCTAAATTGCCAAAAGGAAAGATAGCCATGTTGCAGTTATAAAGGCAACTGAAGAGAGGAATTCTAAAAGGTACCTCCTGACCAAACTGGAAAATGTTCATTTACTCCATCTGTTCAAGAACAGTCAGATCAAATAAATCAAATTAGATCTTCATCAGACTACTGCGCCCAGACCACTGTATCCTCACCAGAACTAAATCAATGAAGACATTGCTGGGTAGAAATGAAAACTGTTAAAGGTAAGAAGTCACTTATAGCAGAGGTGTACAGGACCCTAACAGTAACCATGTGGTAGGCTAGAGTATCAAGGAAGAAATAATGGGAAATTGTAAGAAAGTTATGGTGATAATTATGGGTTATTTTAGGAAAAGCCAAAAATAATAAAAACAGATACTAAGAGTTTCTATAGATACTTTTTAAACGAAGAAGTGCTAACAAAGATAAGCACTGGACCCATAGGAAGTGATTTTTGGGGAATTGATAGTGAAATAAGGAAACACCATATAAATTAAACTGGTGTTTTGCATTGTTATTCACAATAGAGGATTCAGGTAATACCCCAGAAACAATTATAGATCAGGAAATGGAAAAGAGGTTCTCAAAAAAAGAAATCCATAATCACCAAGTAAGTGATAGTGCTCAAAATATTGGAGCTCTGGGTTAACAGTACTGATGAGCAATCCTTTAGTCTTAAACAAAATGGCTAGTTGATGCATTCATTTTAATTTTCCAAAATTCCCTAGATGCAAAGATGATTCCATTAGACTGGAAAATAGCATTATAACTCTCTTATTCAAAAAGTGAGGGAGACAGAAATTGGGAAACAAAAGCTCAGGTAACTTCACTATCATTGGGAAGATGCTCAAAACTATTATTAAAAATGCTAAAGTAATCAGGCTTAGTCAATTTTTTTTTACAAAAACAAAATCATGTTCAACCAATTTATTAAGTTCTTTGAAGAAGTAATGTGCTGAGGTAAAAAGCTTTTCAGAATAGATAAAAAGTTCTCACTGTGGTCAAAAGTTCTCAAAGAAAATAAAAGTTCATGATGTAGGGGAAACATACTGGCATGGATTAAAGATTTACTAACAGGAAATAGGCATAAAATGTGCCATTTCTCTTGGCCCCAATTTCTTGTTATTTATATGGAGAAGGTATATAGTGGTGTAGTGATAAAGTTACTTGACTTGCAATTAAGAACCCAAGATTAATGTTTCAAAACCCATCATGAAATTTGAAATGGATTTTGTTTAAAACTGGAAATACAAAAATGCTAGTCTAATACAACAATATAACCACTGCTGATTGTCATAAAAAGGTACTTTAGCAAAAGATATCTTGCCTGGTCTTCGCTAGATGTGATGCCAGACACATTGAAATCTGCTCGACTTTTAATTGCTCTCTGTGTAATTAGTCATAGTCAATGAATGCTGGTCTAGCCAATCAAAATCACGTCCTATGAATGAATTTTTAAAAATGGAAAAATTGACCAAAGATATGGTTACTAAATTTACTGATGACACAAAGATAGGTAGACAACTACATTCTGAACCAGAACGTAATGACATCACAAAAGAATATAGACAGGACATTTAAGTAGGCAAAGTCATGGCAAATGGAGCATAATGTAGAAATGGCCCCTTTTAGGCAGAAAGACTATTTAAACGATGACAGGTTGTAAAGCTCTCAGATGCCAAGGGATCAGTCTGCATGATTTACAAAAGGTTAGTCTGCAGGTACATCAAGTATTTAGAGTCATAGAGATGTTCAGCACAGAAACAGACCCTTCAGTCGAACTCGTTGATGCCGACCAGATATCCCAAAATAATCTAGTCCCATTTGCCAGCACTTGGCCTATATCCCTCTGAACTCTTCCTATTCATATACCCATCCAAATGCCTTTTAAATGCTGTAATTGTACCAGCCTCCACCACTTCCTCTGGCAGCTGATTCCATACACATACCACCCTCGTGTGAAAAAAGTTGCCTTTTTGGTCCCTTTTATATCTTTGTCCTCTCACCCTAAACCTGTGCCCTCCAGATCTGGACTCACCCACCTCAGGAAAAATACCTTGTCTATTTATCCTATCCATGGCCCCTCAGGATTTTATAAGCCTCTCTAAGCTCACCCCTCAGCCACCGTTGCTCCAGGGAAAATGGCCCTAAACTATTCAACCTCTCCCTATAGCTCAAATCCCTCAACCTTAGCAACATCTTTATAAATCTTCTCTGAACCATTTCAAGTTTCACAACATCCTTCCTATAGGAGGGAGACCAGAATTGCATGCAATATTCCAAAGTGGCCTAACCAATCACCTAAACAGCTGCAACATGATTTCTCAACTTTTGTACTCCATGCTCTGACCAATAAAGGAAAGCATACCAAATGCCTTTTTCATTATCCTATCCACCTGCGACTCTACTTTCAAGACGCTATGAACCTGCACTCCAAGGTCTCTTTGTTCAGCAATACTCCTGAGGACCTTACCATTAAATGTTTCGGTCCTGCTCTGATTTGCTTTTCCAAAATACAGCACCTCACATTTATCTAAATTAACTCCATCTGCCACTCCTCAGCCCATTGGCCCATCTAATCAAGATCCCATTGTACTCCAAGGTAACCTTCTTCACTGTCCACTGCACCTCCAATTTTGGTGTCATCTGCAAACCTACTAACTGAGGAAAGCCAATAGAATGTTTTTGTTTATACATATACTATTATCGTCCTCATATGATATGGGCAGCATACTGGCTCAGTGATTAACACGGTTGCCTTACAGCACCAGGGACCTGTGTTTGATTCCACGCTTGGCGACTCCCTGTATGGAATCTGAATCTTCTTCCTGTGTCTGCAAGGGTTCCAGTTTCCTCCCACTTCCAAAGATGTGCAAGTTAGGTGGATTGGCCAGGCTAAATTGTCCATAGTGTCAAGGGATAGCCATGGGAACTGCTGCATTGCAGGGATAAGGTAGGGAGTGGGTCTGGGCTGGATGCTCTTCTGAGGGTGGTTGTGGTCTTGTTTGGCAGAATGGCTTATTTCTGCACTGTAGACATTCAATGCTTATACAAGGAAGGATGTAACAGTTGAGGTGAGAGTGATTATGCTTGAAATCAAGGCTGTAACTGACTGAGTGTGGTAACAAAGATTTTCCTTCTCTGCATGACATTCCCTCCATCATGAAGTCAGAAGTGGGAATGTTCATTGATTGCTCAGAGTTCTGTGTCATTCATAAATCCTCAAATAATGAAGGAGATCATGTTCAAATGCAACAAAACATGCACACTATCCAGGTTTGGGCTGACAAGTGTCAAGTAACATTTGCGCCATGTAGGCGCCAAGCAATGACATCTCTAACAAGAGAGAATCTAACCATCAGGAGAAAGTGAGGACTGCAGATGCTGGAGATCAGAGCTGAAAATGTGTTGCTGGAAAAGTGCAGCAGGTCAGGCAGCATCCAGGGAACAGGAGAATCGACGTTTCGGGCATAAGCCTGAAGAATTCTCCTGTTCCCTGGATGCTGCCTGACCTGCTGCGCTTTTCCAGCAACACATTTTCAGAATCTAACCATCACCCCTTTGCACTCAATGGCATTACCATCACTGAATCCCCCACTGCCAACAGCCTGAGGATTACCATTAATCAGAAACTGAGCTGGACTAAACATATAAATACTATAACTGCAAGATAGGTCAGAGGCCAGGAGTGCTGCAGTCAGTAACTCACTGATTCCTTAAATCTGTCAAACATCAACAAGACAGAGCACTGGAATATGTTTAATACTCCTGATTTGCCTGAGTGAATGCAGCTTCAACAAAACTCAAGAAACTTGACACATCCACATCCCTGCGTTCCTGATGAAGGGCTTTTGCCCGAAACATCGATTTTACTGCCTGAACTGTTGTGCTTTTCCAGCACCACTCTAATCTAGACATCCAGGTCAAAGCAAACCTCTCCTTGTTCACAAACATACTGCTATTATTGAACATTGTTGGAAGGAGTGTATGTTCTGAGTAGAAGATGTATTACAAAAATTCACCATGGCACCTTAGACAGCACCTTCTAAACCCACAATCACTACCATCTACAGTCAAGATTTACACCAGCTGCATATTCCTCTCCAAGCCACACACCATCTTGAATGGAAAATAAGTCACAGTTTCTTCATTGTTGCTGGGTCAAAATCCTGGAACACCCTCCCTAATAGAATTGAGAGTCACTTAAACCAAATGGACTGCAGCAGTTCAGGGATGTAGCTCAACATTACCTTCTAAATGGCAAGTAGGGAGGGACCTTGGCTATTCTTCATAATGGGCATGAATAGGGCGAATAGCCAATGTCTTTTCCCCAAGGTATGAGGAATTCAAAACTAAAGGGCATAGGTTTAAGGTGAGAGGGAAAAGATATTAAAAGGACCAAAGGGACAATCTTTTTATGCAGAGGGTAGTGCATGTATAGAATGAGCTCCCAGAGGAAATAGTAAAGGCTGGTACAGTTACAACAGTTAAAAGGGTTTAGGGGCATTTGGGCCAAATGTTGGTAAATGGGACTAGATTAATTTAGGATATCTGGTTGGCATGGACGAGTTGGATCGAAAGCTCTGTTTTCATGCTTTACAACTCTATGACTCCATATGTCTATAGCTCAGATCCTGTGAGTGAATTTTTAAAAATGCTTTGGAAGCAATTCAGAAGGTTTACTAGAATGATACCAGAAATTAGGAATTTTAGACACAAAGAAAGTAGAGAGACATTGGGCTTATTTTCATAGAACATTGAACAGTACAGCATAGGAATGGGCCCTTTGGTCCACGTTGTTGTACCGAATAGGATGCAAAATTAAACTAATCCCTTCTGCCTGCCCTTGGTCCATATCCCTCCATACCTTGCATGTTCATGAGCTTATCTAAAATTTCCATAAATGCTCCTGTCATATCAGCCTCCTCCATCACCCCAGACAACACGTTCCAGACTCCTGCCACTCACTGCGTAAAAAAACTTGCCTCTCACAACTCCTTTGAATTTTCCCCCACTCACCTGAAACGTATGCCCCACAGTATTAGACAGTTCAACTCTGGGAAAAAGATTCTGACCATCGACCCGATCTCTGCAGCTCATAATTTTATACACTTCTATCAAGTCTCCTGTCAGCCTCCACCACTCCAGAGAAAACAATCCATGTTTTAAGCCTCTTCTTAAAGCTCATACCCTCTAATCCAGGTAGCATTCTGGTAAACTTCTTCTGCACCCTCTCCAAAGACTCCACATTCTTCCTGTAATATGGTGACCAGAATTGAACACAGTACTCTAAGTGTGGCCTAACCAAAGTCTTACAAAGCTGCAACATGGCATCCTGACCTCTTGCACTCAATTCCCCACCAATAAAGGCAAGTGTGCCATACACCACCTGATGAAGGGTTTATGCCTGAAATGTCAATTCTCCTGCTGCTCAGATGTTGCCTGACCTGCTGTCCTTTTCCAGCACCACACTCTCGACTCTGATCTCCAGCATCTGGAGTCCTCACTTTCTGCAACTGTGGACTTGACCCCAAGATCCCACTGTACATCAATACTGTTCAGGGTCTTGCCATTAACTTTATACTTTTCCTTAACTTTTGATTTCCCAAAATGCAGTGTCTCACCCTTACCTAGAATAAATTCCATCTACCATTTCCCTGCCCATATCTGCAATTAATATATATCCCGCTGTTTCCTTTGACAACCTTCTACACTATCCACAACACTTCTGATCTTTGTGTCATCTGCAAACTTACTATCCCACCCACTCACATTTTCATCCAAGTCATTTATATACATCGCAAACAACAAACTTCCCAGTCCAGATCCCTGCAGAACACCACTAGTCACAGAAGTCCAGTCAGAGAAACACCCTTCCAACATGATCGTCTTTTATGGGCAGTCCAATTCTGAATCCAAGCAGTCAAGTCACTGTGGATCCCATGCATCTTAATCTTCTGAATGAGACTACCATGATGGACCTTGTCAAAAGCCTTACTAAAATCCATTCAGACAATATCTACTGCTCTACCCCCATCGATCAGATTTGTCACCTCCTCAAAAAATTCAATCAAGTTAGTAAGACATGGCCTGCCCCATACAAAGTCGCACTGACTTTTCCTTGGAGCAGAGAAGATGACCTTATTGAGGTGTTCATAATTAGGAACAATTTTGATAGATTAAAAAAGAATATTTTGCTTCCATTAGTTGGTATGTCAGTAGCTAAGGGTCACAACTTCAAGGTTGTCAGAAAGAGAGCTCGGTATTGAGATGAGGAGAAACATCTTTGCTTAGAGAGTTGTTAGAATTTTGAATGCTTTGTCTGGAGAGTGGAGGAGGCAGATTCCATACGTGGTTTCTAAAGAGAGCTGGATATATATTTGAAAGTGATTAATTTAGAGGGCTACAGAGATAGGGCTGGTGAATGAGTCAAGCTGGATAGCTCTTTCAGGAACCAGTACAAACAAGGATGAATGGCCTCCTTCTGTACTGTGAATTCTATGGTTCTACTAATTCCTAGAAAGGACATGCTGTCTTGTGAGGAAAATTAGGAACCAATTAAGTTTATATATTGTAAGGAGCAGTTTGATTAAAATATTTAAATTCCTGAGGGGTCTTGACTGTGTGCATGTGGAATATATATTTCCCCTTGCAGGAAAATCTCTATCTGGGGGAGCACTGTTTCAAAAGAAGGGATTGCTCATTTAAAACAAGAAGAAATTGTTCCTCAAAGGAGGATCATGAATCTTTGCAAATCTCTTCCACAAAAGGTGGTGGAGTAAGGGTCTTTGCATTCTCTTTTAAGGCAGAGGTAGACAGATTCTTGAAAAGCATGGTGATAAAAGATCATGGGGAGGTTTGAATCTTATTACTGTCAGATCAGCCATGATCTTATTGAATGATGGAGCAAGTTTCATGGGTTTCATGGGCTGATTGGTCTATTCTTCTTTCTAATTTGCATGTTGACATGTGACCGTTCATTGTTTGCTAGAAGAACTCAAATGCGCGAGCAGTACAACAATTGCAGCTGTGATAAAAAGACCAAATCTGGAAAATAATGGACATCTGGTAGGAAGAGAAAGCCCAATAACATGCTGCCTACCATAGCATGCAACCAGCAGGGTGATGTATGTTAGTGTCAATCAGTGAACTACCATCAACTGGAGAAAGAAATCAATATAATCTGGAAACCATAGGCTCCAAAGATATTGCAGCTGAGATCTTTAAAGTTGGTGGAAGTTTACTCATGTCATTCTCATGCACTCATCTGACATATTAGGGAGGTGAAAGATCTCTTCCTCCCACCACCACAGTCAACTTCAGCAATGCAGCCATTAAATTAGCTTCAACTTGGGAGGTAAATCATGCTACAGAAACAACCTACATTTTTCCCCTTTGTACCATAGAGTAGAAAATCCTGACACATTTCCTCCTGAATTGCCCAGTGCTTCATCTGAACAAATCCTTCCATTGACACCATGTGGATTTAACTTTTCCAAAAGAACCTCTGCCAAACAAATCCAAAGAAAAATTGTGATTAACACCACGGCCTCACCATTTAATTCCTAATCTGAACAAAGCATTTGGTTGCAAGGGTCTATAGAATTGTGATTTGGATTTCCCAGAAATGTCATCTGCAATTACTTCAACTGTAACTCTATTGAGCAGAAGATCTAAATTTGAGTCTTCAAATTCCATGTAATGATCAAGCAGCACTGCGCAATAGCCCTTATACTATTTATAATTCACCTATTCATATATGAGGCTATTTAACACTTTAAAGATCAACTGCATTCTGGTGAGAGTAAAGCAACTAAGTGGAAAGTTCTTTGAAGTCATTCACTTTTCTGCCAAAACAAAGCTGCCTACTATATTCATATATACGTTTGCAGAAACCTGCAGTATCATAGCCCATGCTAAGCCAGGTTTCCAAGCAACTCCCAATTTTTTTTTTCCAATTCTTTCACTGGATGTAGGTGTTACTAGCAGCCAGCCATCATTCATTGCACTGAAATGGCTTACTACGCCATTTCCGAGGCACAAGAGTCAGCTACATTGCTGTAGTTGTGAAGTTATACATAGGCAAGACAAGAACATAGAACATAGAAAAGTACAGCACAGAACAGGCCTTTTGGCCCATGATGTTGTGCCAAGGTTTAATCCTAATGTAAAATAAAATAACTTAACCTACGCACCCCTCAACTCACTGCTATCAATTTGCATGTCCAGCAGACACTTAAATGTCCCCAATGACTCTGCTTCCACCACCACAGCTGGCAACACATTCCATGCATTCACAATTCTCTGCGTAAATAACCTACCTCTGACATCCCCTCTATACCTTCCTCCTAATATCTTAAAACTATGACCTTTCTTACCAGTCAATCCTGCCCTGGAGAAAAGTCTCTGGCGATTGACTCTATCCATTCCTCTCATTATCTTGTACACCTTGATCAGGTCATCTCTTTTCCTCCTTCTCTCCAGAGAGAAAAGTCCATGCTTATTCAACCTCTCTTCATAAGGCAAGTCTCCAATCCAGGCAATATCCTGGTAAACCTTCTTTACACTGGGGTGGCACGGTGGCACAGTGGTTAGCACTGCTGCCTCACAGCGCCAGAGACCCGGGTTCAATTCCCGACTCAGGCGACTGACTGTGTGGAGTTTGCACGTTCTCCCCGTGTCTGCGTGGGTTTCCTCCGGGTGCTCCGGTTTCCTCCCACAGTCCAAAGATGTGCAGGTCAGGTAAATTGGCCATGCTAAATTGCCCGTAGTGTTAGGTTAAAGGGGTAAATGTAGGGGTATGGGTGGGTTGTGCTTCGGCGGGTCGGTGTGGACTTGTTGGGCCGAAGGGCCTGTTTCCACACTGTAAGTAATCTAATCTAATCACCCTCTCCAAAGCCTCTGTATCTTTCCTATAGTAGGGCGACCAGAACAATATTCCAAGTGTGGTCTCACCAGGGACTTGGAGAGCTGTAGCAAAACCTCCCGGCTCTTAAACTCGATCCCCCTGTTAATGAAAGCCAAAACACCATATGCTTTCTTAACAACCCTGTCTACTTGGGTGGCAACTTTGAGGAATCTATGCGCTTGCACACCCAGATCCGTCTGTTCCTCCTCACTGCCAAGAATCTTGTCATAAATCCTATATTCAGCATTCAAGTTCGACCTTCCAAAATGCATCACTTCACATTTATCCAGGTTGAACTCCATCTATCATTTCTCAGCTCAGCTCTGCATCCCGTCTATGTCTCGCTGCAGCCTGCAATAGCCCTCGATACTATCGACAGCACCTCTAACCTTTGTCATCTGCAAGTTTACTAACCCACCCCTCAACTTCCTCATCCAAGTCATTTATAAATTCTACAAAGAGCAGAGGCCCAAGAACAGAGCCCTGTGGGACCCCACTCAACATTGACCTCCAGACAGAATACTTTCCAACTACAACCATTCTCTGCCTTCTGTCAGCTAACCAATTCTGAATCCAAATAGCCAAATCTCCCTGTATCCCATACTTCCTGACTTTATGAATGAGCCTACCATGGGGAACCTTATCAATTGCTTTGCTGAAGTCCATATATATACATCCACCACTCAACCATCGTCAACCTATCTTGTCACCTCCTCAAAGAACTCAATAAGATTTGTAAGGCATGACCTGCCCCTCACAAACCATGCTGACTGCCTTTAATCACGCTATGCTTTGCCAAATAGTCATAAATCCTATCCCTCAATTCTTTCAAAAACCTTGCTGACCACATACGTAAGACTGACAAGGTTGGAAGATTTCCTTCCTTAAAGACATTTGTGAGCCAGATAGGTTTTCAGAGCAATTGGTGATAACTTCATGATCACCATGAGCACAACTAGTATTTTCAATTCCACATGTTTTACTTAATTAAATTTAAATTCTGTGAGATTTGAACTTGTGTGCCCTGAGCATTAAATTATTATTTCATTGACATTTCCTTTGGATCTCTGTCTTTCTGCATACAAAGAACTTGGCCAGTCCTTAAATATGTAGCAGATCCAGCTAGTCAGCTAAATATTCTACCTCCCATATATGTTGAAGGGACAACCTGAATATGTTGAGAATTTTCTTCTTGCCTCAAAAGACAACCATTGATAAGAAAATCTAACTAGAATAATTGAGTCAGTTCAGCCATATACAAACTTCAGCAACGAATGTTTCACAAAATAAACCTCCATAAGAAAGTAAAGGTCCTACAGAATACAACAGTTGTCATCACTATAATGGGAACCGTCAAAAAAAAAGCAGTAGGGAGTCCTTCTTGAAGCCAGTTCCAGAAGCCTTCAAGGAAAATCTCTAACAAAACCAACTGCCCAAGACTGGGAACTGCATAGATGGCGGAAAAGCCTCTCAATATTATTTTCTCTCCGCTCAAAAGGCTAGCATTCCAGAGGAGGACAAAGGAAACTTGACAAAGACACTCTGAAGCTCTCCTTGAACCTGGACAGCATTGGCATGAATGATTGGGAGGAGTTGTCTGCCAATTGTTCAAAATGGCAACAATGAGTCAACCATGCTGCATCACACTTTGCGTTCCAATGCTTTAGTTAGTGACATCACAGAAGGAAAAAAAATGGAAACAAAACCTCTCCACGCTGTATTCAACAAACTCATGAATGTTCTGCTCCACGTACTCAAAAGTTCCATAGGAATGTTCTGTTACAAAAAGCTCAGACTCATGAACTTGAATAGATATCATCCTCAAATAGATGGACAATGCTGTCAATGGCACCACCATTGTTGCTACCTCCTTCATGTAGATTTTGATCATATTCTGTCAGGACAAGAACCTGTGCTGAGAAATAAACTAACTGCTATCATGCTATTTGAGGACATTTTAACTCTCATTAGTGACAACTTGAAATCACAGAAGCAAATGTTTGTTACAGCATAGAAGGAAGCCGTTTGGCCTATCATGCCTGTGCCAGTTATCAGAAGGGTCAATAAACCTATTGCTATTTACGGTTTCACCTATTAAGCATACATTTTTCCTTATCAGATAATAATCCAATTCCCTCAAACAATGTTCCCACTAAGTTGAATGGCTGCATGTACAACCATTCTTGATTTTTCACACATGCTGATTGGAATCGGCATGCCAAGCATGGTATCAACTTAAGACTTCAGAAGTTGGTGCTATGCACAGACCTTGGAAGTCCCAAGACTATAAGAGGAAACGCTGTTGTTAAGTGCCTTTATTGAACCTGCTTTTTTGTTTTCTGAATTAACTTATGAGAGTGGGCTTTTCTGGCTGGGCCAACATTTATTTACTATCTCTACTTACTCTTGACAGGGTGGTAGTGAGTTCCCTTTCAAACTGGTGCAATCTGTATGTTGTAGGTTGTAGGTAGATCTGCAATGTTGTTAGAGAGAAAATTCCAGGATTGTGACCCAGTGACAATGAAGGAATGGAGATACATTTTCAAATCAAGATGGTACATGGCTTGAAGGGGAACTTGATAGTGGTTTAAGTCCATTTGTTGCCTTTGTCCTTCTAGATAGTAATGGTCATGGCTTTGGGAGTGCTTCTTGTTATGAAGTTGAAAGTGTGTACTGTACCTTTAAGAGTGAGTGAATGCTGTTTTGCACTAAACGTTTACACGCATCTGTCATATGACTAACTAGCAGTCTCTAAGTATACTGGAAATTGAAAATATATAACATTTGGTTATGAAATAGATATCTAAATAGCCTACTGTTTTGACAACAATTCAATTTTAACCAGTTTAAATTATGCCCCAGGATACTAAACCCAATTGAGTTTAAATTTATTGTTCTTGCCAACATCAAACCAATGAGACTATCTGATGTTGAAGGTATTAAAAAAAACCAGGAATTTTGAACACCTGACCAAGTAACTGTTATCAAAGAGGATTGTTATTCAAAAACGGTCTCTATCAAAAGGTACCTTTCTCATATGAAAAGTATTCCCAGTAAAAGAAAGACTACTCAGGGAGATCTTGAGCCAAAAGAAGACAGACACTGAAAACAACTGCAGCTGTATGGTTTTGAAATTAAGTTGATATAATTTTAATAAGTTTTTTTATTGGAAAGTATATTTTTATAAATTTGCAGGCAAATTATAAATAGTTAAGAGAAAGGAGGGCTTAAAGTTGTGAATAGTTGTTTATTAATGTTCACTTTTAGAGTTAAGGAATAAATTGATTTTTTTTAAATAGTGGAATTTGGGAGTTCTCTGTCACTCATATTTCAACAGACTATGATACAAGGTATGCTTTTCTGGGTGTTTGGTTTAATTAACTGAAGGATCACTGCCATGTCGTAAAATTCTAGAGATCTTTGGTGAATTTCTTACCACATGGCTCCCTGCACCACATTATAAGAAGTGTTAAAGACTGAAGGACCTGGGGAAGCTTTAATATCTGTTGACTGAATGCCCTGAGGATGCATCAACCTCAGATATTGTTGCAGACACAATGCAACTGTCTTAAGTCTATTAGATTCTGCAGTATCTCTGTATTTTCTTCTTCCCTGAAGTACTTTTAGATTAGATTAGATAACATTACAGTGTAGAAACAGGCCCTTCGGCCCAACAAGTCCACACCGACCCGCCGAAG
>NC_057714.1:55373582-55374890 GCF_004010195.1 Chiloscyllium plagiosum
AACCCGGGTCTCTGGCGCTGTGAGGCAGCAGTGCTAACCACTGTGCCACTGTGCCGCCCACAGAACTCTAACAGAAAGTGGTAATTCCATAAATGCGTATAAAAGATAGATGGAAGAAAATTAGACTTAATCCCTGGAGAAGATCAAGGGTAATTCTAGTCAGTGAATGGGAATAACCGGACATTGATAATCAGATTATCATTCAATTCTGAGGTGCATTGATTTGCTTCCATTGCCTTTCCATATTCCCATGGATAGAATGATTCAATAATCCCAGCTGAAGACAAACAAAACAGTATTCAGGGAAATGAGATTCATTTGGACCCCATGCAGTCCCGTTCAAAATCATAGCCATTTATTTGGGAATCAAGTCAGCACTACTCAAAATCTATGGCCGCACCTTTTGGAATGCTAACACATACTATGATAGGCCTCTCACTAAAATAAAAGTTAAATTGAAAAATAATATTCTTGGAGGTCCCATTGTATCAACAATAATAATAATTAAATCAAAACCCTCATGCAGGCTACAACAAACTGAACTTCTATTTAGCGATTTTCAGTATCACCGTTCCTTTCCAGCCAAAATTATCATCTTGCTAAAAACAGTAGTCTGAAGGAGTAAATCACTGATAAACATTAGAACGAATTTCAAACATCAAACCACATTAGACAATAGGTGCAGGAGTAGGCCATTCTGCCCTTTGAGTCTGCACCACCATTCAATATGATCATGCCTGATCATCCTTAATCAGTATCCTGTTCCTGCCTTACCTCCATTTCCCTTGATTCCACTATCCTTGAGAGCTCTATCCAACTCTTTCTTAAATGAATCCAAAGACTGGTCCTCCACTGCTCTCTGGGGCAGAGCATTCCACACAGCCACCATTCTCTGGGTGAAGACGTTTCTCCTCATCTCTGTCCTAAATGGTCTACCCCATATTGTTAAGCTGTGTCCTCTGGTTCTGCACTCACCCATCAGCGGAAACAAGTTTCCTGCCTCCAGAGTGTCCAATCCTTTAATAATCTTATAGGTCTCAACCAGATCCCCTCTCAGTCTTCTAAACTCAAGGGTATACAATCCCAGTCGCTCCAGTCTTTCAGCGTAAGGTAGTCCCGCCATGCCAGGAATTGACCTCGTGAACCTACACTGCACTCCCTCAACAGCCAGAATGTCTTTCCTCAAATTTGGAGACCAGAACTGCACACAATACTCCAGGTGTGGTCTCACCAGGGCCCTGTACAGCTGCAGAAGAACCCCTTTGCTTCTATACTCAATCCCTCTTATTATGAAGGCCAGCATGCTAT
>NC_057714.1:55375136-55472697 GCF_004010195.1 Chiloscyllium plagiosum
GCTTTCTGAAAGTCCAGGTACACTACATCCACTGGATCTCCCTTGTCCATCTTCAGAGTTACATCCTCAAAAAATTCCAGAAGATTAGTCAAGCATGATTTCCCCTTCATAAATCCATGCTGACTCTGACCTATCCTGTTATAATAGACTCCAGCATCTTTCCCACCACTGAGGTCAGACTAACTGGTCTATAATTTCCTGCTTTCTCTTTCGCTCCTTTCTTAAAAAGTGGTACAACATTAGGCACCCTCTAATCCGCAGGAACTGATCCTAAATCTATCGAACTCTGGAAAATAATCACCGATGCATCCACGATTTCTCGAGCCACCTCCTTCAGTACCCTGGGATGTAGACCATCAGGCCCTGGGGACTTATCAACCTTCAGACCTAACAGTCTCTCCAACACCAATTCCAGGCAAATATAAATTCCCTTAAGTTCAGGTCCTTCAGCCACTGTTACCTCTGGAAGATTGCTTGTGTCTTCCCCAGTGAACACAGATCTGAAGTACCAATTCAATTCTTCTACCATTTTTTTGTTCCCCATAATATATTCCCCTGTTTTGTCTTCAAGGGCCCAATTTTAGTCTTAACCATTTTTTTGCCTTTAACATACCTAAAAAAGCATTTACTATCCTCCTTTATATTTTTGGCCAGTTTACCTTCGTACCTCATTTTTTCTCTGCGTATTTCCTTCATAGTAAGCTTCCCAGCCCTCCATTTTCCCACTTACCTTTGTTTTGAAAATTATATTAAGTTCCTTCTATGGCATTATTTGTACGTTATATTTATATGCTACATTCATGCAACAAATGCCCCAAACGTTACAGGGAACACAGTGACATAAGAGGAGATGAAGACTCAGTTAAAAAGATAAACTTTAAGGCAGCTTTTAACGGAGGAAAGATATTTAGTAAATAGATTTGTAAATACCAATTTTTAGTCAACTGACATAATCATACAAAGTGTATGCTCGCTAAGAGCAACTCTCTTATTTAAACAAAAATACAAAAATATTTCTTCAGCCAGGACACTTCTAGACCTATAACTTGACCATGGTCATAGTCAAGGGAGTCAAGCTCAACTGAATGAGAAACATGGGATAATTTTTAATCTTTGGAAATTGGTACACAACAAGGAGTCCTGAGTTTATTATTTAAAATTAGCATTTATGAGTAAAGGTACTACTTTATTTTCCCACTTTTTAAACAGGTGTGTTTGCCATCTTACAAAATGATAGTCAAAGTTGTGGAGGGAGGTGATGGCCTAGTGTTATTATCATCTGCCTATTATTCCAGAGGAAGCATCGGAGGACGGGTCACCGGACCCGAAACATTAACTCTGATTTCTCTTCACAGATGCTGCCAGACCTGCTGAGCTGTTCCTGCAACTTCTGACGTTGTTTATTATTCCAGCAACCCAGGTAATGTTCTGGGGACCCAAGTTCAAATACCATCGTGGCAAGCAGTGGAATCTGAATTCAAAACAAATCTGGAATTAAATGACTAATGATGACCATGAAACTGTTACCGATTGTTGAGAAAAACCCAGCTGATTCGTAAATGTCCTTTAGGGAAGGGAATCTATTGTCCTTACCTTGTCTGTCTGCAGGTAATGTCAGTTCCACTACAATTGGTTAACTTTTAACTGCCCTCTCAGCAATTAGGGATAGACAGCAAATCTTGTGGAAAAAAATATCAGTTAAAACAACAAAGATTAAAACATCATTTCAGGCATATTAACCACAATAATGAAAATATTAGCTCGTTGGTTTACATAGGGTGGAACAGTGGCTCAGTGGTTAGCACTGCTGCTTCATAGCATCAGGGAGTGTGGTTCGGTTCCTGCCTCGGGTGACTGTCTGTGTGAAGTTTGCACATTCTCCCCATGTTTGCATGGGTTTCCTCCAGGTGCCCTGATTTTTTTTCCCCACAGTCCAAAGATGTGCAGGTTAGGTGAATTGGCCATGCTAAATTGCCCGTAGTGGATGTGTAGATAAGGTGCATTACTCAGGGTAAATGTAGCGTACTAGGGGAATGGGTCTGGGGGGATACTCTTTGAAGGGTCAATGTGGACTTGCTGTGCTCAAGCACCTGTTGCCACACGTAGGGATTCTATATATTAAAAAAAACTGACACTCAGTAGGCACAGAGTAAATCCACTTGTAAAGATCTCCTCCCATAGTTTTAGCAAAATTCATGTCTTTTTAAATTAAAGCTTTCCTATAACTTTGTGTAAAGTTGTTGCAAAAATTCAGTTGCCATATTATTCTTCTTTCATTCACAGTATAAACTTGCACAGAAAAAGAAATAAATCCACTGTCACAATTATAAACATACTCAATTCTGAAGCATCGCTCATACTGTCAGGATGAAATGAAATAACAATCATGCAAATTGCAAATGTTGATAAACAAATTTTTAAAGGAAAAGTAGCCTATAAAGATATAAACTATTGTTTACATGATACTGAAAGAAAACTTGAATGCTAGGACAAAAATTCCTTTTTCAAAATATACAGAAAACAACATTGTAAATATTCTCTTCAGCAGATTTATGATTCTATTATGATTTGGTTCTCTTACAGAAAATCTTAATTTGCTTTAGCTTCATTTTAGAGAACTGGGGTTAAGTAGGCTGAATGGAAGTTTAAACTTAGTTGTGAGCAAAACACAGATACTTGAGCTTGACATTAATCCTCAAGTGTATAATGAAATGATCAACATGGCTCAAACTGTTCCTACCCTGCTGTAATTGACTCACCAGTTAGACCAAGCAGTACTTACATGCTAGGATTGCTGTCTTTTCAAATAAAAATGCTGTAAGTTATTTAAATTGCATTTTTATTTTTCCATCAATTGCTAAGTTAATAAATTAGACAAAGAACGACTCTTAATGCATTTCCATAGCCTGCACTTTAAGGATTTATATTTGATAAGATAAGCCATGAAAACTGGTGCCGTGATCACAGAAAATATTTAATACGTAACTATCCATTATGCTCCAGGCAACATGTTAAAGATTTTCTACCTTATGATTTCCATGAAGAAACTTTGCATTCAGCATTACCCATGCTATTCATTGGCTGCCATAAATCAAAAAGGAGCCCGATATCACAAAATGGCTATGAAAATTGGTGGAGTTGTGGGTAGCAAGGAAAGTTGTCAAGGAATATAGCAGGATATAGCTCAGTTGAAAAGTTAGGCAGAGAAATGGCTGATGAAGTTTAATATCGACAAATGTGAAGAGATACACTTTCAGTGGTTAAATGCAAGAGGAAAGTATACAGCAAGTGGCAGGACCCTTGGCAGCATTGATATACAAAGGGATCTTGGGGTGCAAGTCTCTGGAAGTGACAACACAACTGGATAGGGTGATAAAGAAGACATATGGTATGCTTCATCGACCGGGGCATTAAATATAAAAATTGGCAAGTCATGTTGCAGCTGCATAAAACTTTTGTTGCACCACATTTGGAATATTGTGTGCAATTCTGGTTGCCACACCATAGGAAGGATGTGGAGGCTTTGAAGATAGTACAAAAGAGGTTTACCATGCTGTTGCCTGGATTGGAGTGTATTAGCTCTAAGGAGATGTTAGCCAAACTTGGATTTTGTTTTGTTTGTGTGTCGGAGGCTGAAGGGTAACCTGATGTAAGTATATAAAATTATGAGAGGCACAGATAGGATGAATAGTTGAAGTCCTTTTTCCAGGGTGGAAGTTTCAAATACTAGGGGGTGTAGGTTTAAGGTGAGACATGGAAAGTTTAGAGGAGATGTGCAAGGAAAATGTTTTATACACAGGGCGATAAGTGCCTAGAACACACTTTCAGGGAAGGTGTTGAAGCAGCTACAATAGCAAGATGCATTTAGACAGACACATGAACAGGTAGGGAAGAGAGGAATATTGACCATGTGCAGACAGATGGGATTAATTTAGAATGGCATCATGGTCAGTGCAGATATGGTGGGCAAAGGGCTGTTCCTGTGCTATACTGTTTAAAGTTCAACATACCTAAAGGTAAGCACAACAAGGTGGTGGCTCAGTAGGGTGGCATGTAGCTCAGTGGTTAACACTGCTGCTTCACAGCACAAGGGGCTGGAATTGAACCCATGCCTCGGGCGACTGTCTGTGTGGAGTTTGTACATTCTCCCCATGTCTGCATGGGTTTCCACCGGGTGCTCTGGTTTCCTCCCACAGTCCACAGATGTGCAAGTTAGGTGAACTGGCTGTAGGAAATTTCCTACAGTGTCCAGGGATGTGTAGGTTAGGTGTGTTAGCCATAGGAAATGCAGAGTTACAAGGTTAGGGTAGGGGTGTGGGTCTGGGTAGGATACTCTTTGGAGGGTCGGTGTGGACTGGTTGGGACGAATGGCCTGTCTCTATGATGCCTCTTGAAAAGGGTGGCACAGTAATCCGTCAATCTGTTCTCCATTAAATTGGCAGAACCTGTTGTAATGTCACCCTCCAGATGGTGCCATTTCTTCTTGTCCACTCTGCAATACCTATGATTTTATGAAGCCAGCAGCAGTTGGACAGCTGGAGCCCAAGCGGAGGTAATACTGATTGTATCAGATATCCTGGCTTAGAACTGCTTGAAATTGACCCCAAGGCCATCCACAGTTTTCTGAGTTGATGGTTTACACCTTTTTACCACTCATGTTGCATCCACAGGGAAAAGGGCTATGTAAGAAGTGCTACGGTAGGGGTAGGATTTAAGTTATTGCTAATGTACCAAAGAAAGGAATTAGCAATTCATGGAATAAGTAAAAAGTTGTGGCTTGGGAAACAAAAGCTATCTTTTCAACTGCATGTTTTCTCAAATAAACTTTGATACTGATAACATGAGCAGTCTCACTACCTGTGGGAGTCGAACTTTGAAAGAAACTAAATATGAGTGCACCAGGGATCCGTGGTTAAAAATGCTGGAAAAAAACTGGATACAGTGCAGAGGAATTGACACAATCACATTGCTATGTGGCCAAAGGATAAAAGGAAGGCTAAGCATCCTTATAATGACAACACTGTCACAAAGACCATCAAGCAAGTGCTGCTGGGAAATGGAGTGGTCATTGGTATGGAAATGAGTTTGGCAGTTGTACAATTAGATTAGTAGAGCAATGCATAGAATCATGTAATATAGAAATTAGTTTGGCAGTTGTATTGTTACATTGATGGAGCAATGCATAGAATCATGTAACAAACGAGCAATAAATGAGCTAATGCTAAAGATAATGTAGCCTAATGTGACAGGTTAAGTTGCCCATTGTGGCAGAAAATTATTAGTTTCGAAAGATAATGCAAGCTAATATGATTGGCTATGCTAATAACACTAGATAAGCGTAGCAACTTGAAAAATATAAAATGTTGTGAGCTCCAAGTATCAGGGGCATTCGGGAAGCTATTTTCTGATCATCATAGCTTTTGTTTGCAAATAAAAGTTTAACTTCTTGAGGAATTCTGTGTCTCCTGGTGATTCTCAGACCATTAGGTACCAACTCTCCACAACATCGGCAGGTAAGATCTGACTAATTTACAGTCAACCTAGACTAATTGGTATGTTTCTAAAACTGTTTTGTAACTTAAGTTTTAAGCCTTTTCTTGCTAATAAATGTTTGTGGTAGACAAGCAGGAGGCTGGGAGAACACAGCAAGCCAGGCAGCATCAGGAGGTGGAGAAGTCAACGTTTTGGGTGTAACCCTTGGATTACACACAAAACATTGTCTTCACCATCTCCTGATGCTGCTGGCTTGCTGTGTTCTTCCAGCCTCCTGCTTGTCTACCTTGGATTCCAGAATCTTCAGTTTCTTTGGTCTCTAAATAAATGTCAGTGGGCTTGCAATGAAATTATGTCATTGTTAAATTGCAGTCTCTGTACATTACCGGGGAAAAGGCACATGGAAGAAATGCAATCGCTTTTTATGCATTATTTCATTATTGTATCCGAAAATTTGAATTGATATTTTCTGTTGGTTTTAATTTTGTGGTGGTCAATGTTTGAGGAAATGTAAGATGTGTGGTACTATCAGTGAATGATAGTTGCATTTGTTGGTATCACCCATAGACAGACTGACCAAATAGAACCAACACCGAAAAGGGTGGTTTATGTTGTTGCCTCCCTTCCTCTTCCTTCATTTTCTGTTGCTTCTCCTCCTCATCATGGTACTTCTCCTCAACTTCCTGTTGGTATATTATGGTAGGACTGTTACTCATAAAAATGGTCAGATTGTGGAGAGAACATTATGCTATCACAGAGACTGATACCTATTCAGTTGAATAATGCAGGGGTCCTTCCGATTGTATACAGCAGAAATATTGCTTGACAATGTCAAGGATCTCTTGTTGTATTAAGAAACACGTGACTCTCACGTTAGTTGTTATGGACACATGTATATAGATTCCCAACTTGAAAAAGATAATTCTTATCATGGTATAACCAGCCATAGACTTTCAAATACAGGTGGATGAAAGAATGGCTTCAAAATGAAGTGTGTGGCAGCTGGCAGGCTAAAGGGTGTTCATTTGTTTGACGCTTTCACTGTGATCACACACCAACTTCAACTTCAACGATAGAATGGGAACAGTGCAGAAGATTGCCATTCAACCTACTGTCAATACAGGGCCTCTACAAGAGCAGACCTCCATTAAGGCCAATCCCCTGCTCTTTCCTTATAGCCCTACATTTCTTTTCTCTTTTTTTGTAATGATCCAAATCTCTTTTGATAATCGTGACTGACTACCTTTGCTATACTCTCAACTAGTGCATTCCAGATCCCAATCACTAGTTGTGCGAATTTTGTCCACAAGTATTGTGTACTTGAACATCTAAAAAAAGTGAGATTAGATTAGAATAGATTAGTGTGTGGAAACAGGCCCTTCGGCCCAACAAGTCCACACCGACCCGCCGAAGCGTAACCCACCCATTCCCCTACATTTACCCCTTTACCTAACACTATGGGCAGTTTAGCATGGTCAATTCACCTAACCTGCATATCTTTGGACTGTGGGAGGAAACCGGAGCACCCGGAGGAAACCCACACAGACATGGGGAGAATGTGCAAACTCCACACAGTCAGTCGCCTGAGTGGGGAATTGAACCCAGGTCTCTGGAGCTGTGAGGCAGCAGTGCTAACCACTGTGCCACCGTGCCACCTCACGGTGTTTGATAAAATGCCACATGGCAGGCTTATCAGCAAAGTTAAAGCCCATGGGAGAAAAGGGGCATTGGAAATATAGGTACAAAGTTGCCTGTGAAATACAGAAAATGGTTGGACTGGATATAGTGAGGCTCCCCAAAGATCAGTATAAGGATCATGACTTTAACTGTCAGCTATTACTCATCTAGTCTTGAACATTCAGAGCACAATTCCAGCACCTAGAGATGACAAAACTTGGAACTGCTACAGGTCAGTGATAGACCTTTTGAAGGACATCAGCATGGCATAGATTAAAAAGAATGTACTCCTTTTGTCAAAAAAGGAGACAGAAAGCTGGAAACTACAGGGCAGTTGGCTTGATATCTACCATAAAGTCAATGCTAAAAGTTATTATTAAGGATGTTAAAGTTAAAGTTAAACAGTTAGGAAGTCCAAGGTAATCAGTTCAACATGGCTCATGAAAAGGGGGGTCATGATTAATCAATGTCTTCGAGTTCTTTGAGAAATAATGTGTTGTGGCTAAGAGGAATATGGAAGCGCTGAACTTGGATTTGCAGAAGGGTTCTGATAGAGCAATATCAAAGTTTGTAGCCAAAACTAAAACCTCATTTTGTAAAGGATGGCATACTGCATACTAGCTACCAGAGAGTAATCCACCTTGGCAAGATCATTTAGGACAGTATACACTTTAATAAAATAACCCCTCACACTTCTAACCTTGAGTTTAGAACAGGAATACACAAATGGATTGAAACATACAGGATGCTGAGGGATCTTGACTGGGGATGCCTGTGAAAAGGGATTGCTACCCTTTTGACAGAATTGCGAATTAGGGGGCACTAAAGGGTTGCTCACTTAAAACAGAGATCAAGAAAAATTCTGAGGTTCATTTTTACACGCAATTCATTGAAGGTAGCAGGCAGGTGGAGAAAACATCAATATTGTTTTTTCATCAATATTGTCAACATCAATTACAAAACTCATTTCTGAGTTTTATAAAGAGGTATTACATACAAAAGCAAGAACTTGTGCTGAACCAGCATTCAAAAGGCATGGGGGTGGTGGGCAAATTCTTATATTATTGGACTTGAGCCGCTCCTTCAGGCTCATAAAAAGTGCTGAAAAACTCATTTAACTTCTGAACTAGCGGTTCCTGCCTCTGTTTTGCTGCCAAGTTTCTTGACTCTTTGGAAAATCCATGGAACATCAATCAATTTCAAATTGAGTTCCCAAATGCACTGAGAGCCAATTTAAACATGTTGAGTCTTTCCGAAGCCTGATAGACATCTCTTGGTATTCATTAGTGTGAAAATGGTGATGGGTTCATATTAACTCTAACCCGAACACTATCAAATGTTTAATGCAACACTTCTGACTTGGTCCCACCTGTTGTAGATTTAATGGAGAAGATTGTGGGCTGCAATTAATTTCAATGCCAAGACTACACATACATTTTCTGCGATTTCCCTGCAAGTTATACTTCTGTGACTTGATTTGTATTTACAAATCTTCTAAGATTTTTTAAGTACAATAATTAATAGCTGTTGGTTTTCTTCAGCAATAATGATGCAAACTCTCACAAGTAAATGCTATACTGAACAGTTTTTTCTTTCTAGCTGTGCATGATTTTGAATTAATATTAATCAATGAGCACAAGTGAAAGATGGACACTGATCATAATACTTTTGTAGAAGCTTGGTCTCTCTCTCTCTCTCTCGTTGAAATCTTTGTTGGCCTCTGAAGAGCTGTAGAACTTTAGAGCTGCATGAGCAATTTCACCCATACATGTTCATAATATGGCTTCAGCCCCATTCATTAATCTTTTTAACAGTTTTATAATACCTGATTTTATTTGGTTTAAATTCACTGACGTAATTGGCTTTTGCATATGTTTCTCTGGGGATGTGAAGTTTGCTCAATCGCGAAGACTTTTATGCTGGCAGACTAAATGCTAGAAATGTGAGGACATGGATAAACTTTATAAAACATTTCACATTAGCTATGTCGTAAGCGTGACTTGTGGTGGAGTGGATTGTGGGGTTTAGTGGGCAGTATTGTACAGCACTAGTGCAGAAATTGACGATAGCCCACTAACTTCAAAATTGACCGTGTATCGTTGAAAACTCATTGCCAATTGGATAAAGGATAATGAGTTTCCATCACTCAGTAGGTTCAGATGTATTCTTTCTTCAAAGATGAAATTATTACAAATATCTAATGTAGCTCTCTCAAGAACAAGTCAGAAAATTAATATTCTCATTTTTGAGCCGTGTAACAGTGCTACAAATAATCTGAATACTTGTTTAACCCTTTTCTCAGATTTTCAATCTGCTGATTTTTAAGTAGCAATTCTCTCCATAAAAGGAATTTTAGGTCTACTTACAGCACATGGACTGCAACATTTCAAGAAAGCAGCTCACCACCACCTTCTCAAGGGCAACTAGGATGGACAATAAATGCTGGTCCAGCCAGCAATGTCCAAGTCCCACAAGTGAATAAAATAAAATTTCCAGTCTTTCCAACTTACTCCTTTTATGTCATTACTTAAAGATATTTTATTTATTGTTTGTATTTCCTTTTCCATTTCTCATTTATAACAGACTTACTCTGAGTAATGATTTGAGTTTGGAACATGCATTAGCTATTTCTGTTACCCACGACTGACTAATGGGTAGTTCTTTGATCATAAAACTTCACAATGCACTAATGTTCAAACTCAGGTTAATTTACAAATATCTCAGTACTCAAGCAAATCTTCCACTAAAGAACGGTATTTTAGAAACAGTTCATAAGTATTTTTGAAAGGCAAAGAGGCAAAACATGCCTCTCATCCAGACTGCTGCCTTTTCTTCATCATGTCTACAGTCGAAGATAACTCCCAGACGATTAGACTTCAGTTTGTAATGCATTTCCCCTTTTAGGTCCATCTCTTTGAGACTTTTTTGACACCTCTTGAAGTATAACATTCCAGAGTCTCCCTCTCCCTCTTCCGCTCCCTCTCTCTCTTTCCAGGCAACCAAAGAATTCAGTCATTTGTTTGGCTGTAGAAGTACTCCTTTAAAAAAAGACTGACTGGAATTAAATGGTGATCAGAGATTATGATTCATGGTCATGACAGTATCTACAAGCACTTCTATCACTGCCCCATCTCACCCCTCCACTGCTGAAATATGACCGTGTAATTGTAGTGGTGTTGATGAAAATTTATTTGTTTTTTTTTATAAAAGATAGGATTCCCAACCTACTAATGGCAACAGCTTTTACCTTTTGGTTTTACAAGAAGGCAAGGTGCACTTCTACAAGTCATTGCTCCCTTAGGTCATGTCATTTTCTTCCAGAACTTTGGACACTTAGTCACACCAGCCTTGTACCTTTATATTGTTCTCTTTTAGTCAAATAACTAACCAATGACTAGTTCGTAGTTTGGAAAATACTCATCTATTTAAATTTTCTGATCTATTCACATAGGTATAGAACCAGGAAACATTTAGCCAGCTCACACACTACCTCCAAGAATGCCTATCGCCTTTAATGCCAAACAGAGAGAGCATGGTGTATTGGTAACATCACTGAACTAGTAAACTTGACGGCCAAGTAAATGCTCTGAAAACAAAGCACTCTGCAACTTCAGATTCTGGCATTCAAAAATTCAACTAATCTGAATGCATGAAATTAGTTTTAGGAATAATGACTGTGAAACCACAAAAACACATCTAATTCACCAATGTCCTTTAGGGAAAGAAATCTGCCCTCCTTATCCAGTCTGGCCCATATATGAATCCATACACACAATAATCTGGTTGACTCCTAATTACCCTGTGATATGGCCTGACAAAGAACTCAGTTGAAGGATAATGTTACACAGAAACAAATGCTGGTCTTGTTAGCAATGTCCATAACTCATGAAGACAATAAAGATAAAGAAAATCTGACCTTGCCAAACAGAGATTTTATCATTCTCCTCCAAAGAATTTGGTGTATTCCTCTTTTTGTCTCCATCTGCATTCCTTTGTACTTGCATCTGTGAGGGGGTAGCCATTCCTGCCCCGGCCTATTACTTTCTTAACAGGTAGTTTCTTCGTCTGCCTCCTCAGGTCTTAGATTTTTCTTGACTTCTTACCTGTTAGTACTGCATCCACATTGAGGGTCACTAGGGTTTAAACTTCTTTCCAAACATTCTTAAAAGCAACAAAAACAATTTAAGCAATTATACATTTTTCTTACTGTACTGTTGCATTTTAATAAGTTGTCAAACAATGCATTATGTAAACATATAATTGTGAACAAGGAAAACCCGTTCAAAATGCTAACCATAATAAAAACACAATAAAAGTAGTTTGACAACAACATAGCACATCATAATGGGGAAAATATTTCAAATACAGATGCATAAAATAAACAGATTTTACTAGTTAACAAATTTGCAGTTAACTTTTGTTTTGATTTTCAACTGGCTAACTTCTTTCCCCCCCCCCCCAGAGTGTATGAAATATCCAGGTTCTCGCTCATTCACTTAACTCAATTTCATACCCCTTTCAATCTTATTTGTGTCATCCACACAGCATACTTTATTTCCCAACTAACTTTGTATTGCCAAACTTCGATACATACTCATTCCCTCATGCATGTAATCTCCATAAAATCATAGTCATTATGGGACAGATTTCCTTCTAAATCATTGTACTGTCTCCAGTAGCAACATGCTCAAAGGCAGTACATTCTAATACCATTAATTTGAATCCTGCCATCACAGCACCATTAACTGTTGGGAACAGCTTATATTTTATCTACCTGATGCAACTTTGCCAATTATAAAGATTACACACATTTTTTTGAAATACAAACTGGGAAAATGGAAGATCGGAAAGGATTGTGTTGCAACCAATATATTGGAGGCCTTCTTTTCACAAGGGCAATAGTGGAATTTCATGGCGTTCACCTTTTTTGATTTCACAAGGTCCTGGTGCATTTCGGAGAATCCGTGTTTAATACATTGCAGAGAATGCTTCCATGGTGCAAGCTGTCTGTGTTCAAATACAACAACCCTCAATAATTTCAAGGCTTGGTTTCAAAAGTAGTAAGTCACATCCATGTCACACAAATGCCAAGCAATGACTATCTCCAATAACAGGCAAATCTAACCACTGCTCCATGACATTCAATGGCTTTACCATCACTGAATTCCCAACTATCAATATCCTAGTGGTTACCATTGACCAGAAACTCAACTGGATTTAACATATCCAGTGTTTACAAGAACATGTCAGAACCTGGAACTACTGCTGCGAATAACTCACTTGCTGACTCCCCAGTGTCTGTCCACCATCTACAAGATACAAGTCAGGAATGGAATGGATGAGTGCAGCTCCCAAAACATTGACAAAGCTTGGCATCATTCAGGACAAAAGCAGCTCAATTTATTGAGGTCACATCCTCAAGCATCCACTCCCTCCACCATTGATGCTTAGTAACAGCAGTGTGTACTATCTACAAGATATACTGCAGAGATTCACCAAAGATCCTAACCCTCCAAACCTATGACCACTTGCAGTTAGAAAGACAAGGACAGCAGATATATGGGCACAACACCACCTGCAAGTTCCCCTCCAAGCACTCACTATCCTGACTTGGAAACAGATCACTATTCCTTCACTTTGCTTGGTCAAAATCCTGGAATTCTCTCCCTAAAAGCATTATGGAGCTACATAGAGCATATGGACTGCAGCAGCTCATTACCACCTGCCTGAGAGCAACTAGGGATTAGCAGTGCCCATAACACCCACATCCCAACAGTGAATCTAGAAAGTTGCCGAGCAACAGCCTTTTAGATCTTTAAGTTACAGCATATCATAGACCTGAAAAGATGTTGCACTCAGATCTACACAATACCTGCAAACAAAGAAGGTCACTCTTTCTCATTCATTGTGGATCATTCCCACTGTACTTTTTAACTTGTCCTTTCATTACCAGTGTTCTCTATTTGTTCAAAAGTAGAAAAAGTCCAAATAAAGGATATTAATAGTTGACTCATTTAGACGGATTAGGTAAAGCTAATCCAGAATCCATCAGTATTCCCATATAAAAGTTAGTTTGCTGATCCATAATTGTATGTGTAAGCTGATAGCA
This sequence comes from Chiloscyllium plagiosum, assembly GCF_004010195.1. NCBI lineage: Eukaryota > Metazoa > Chordata > Chondrichthyes > Orectolobiformes > Hemiscylliidae > Chiloscyllium > Chiloscyllium plagiosum. The sequence goes on from NC_057714.1 coordinate 55,388,416, forward strand.
ACAAGCTCCACCACTGCATATGGCTCATTGCTTGAAAAGGTGTCTCAGTAGAAGGCCCAAATATTTTGGCTAATGATCTTTGGTCTGTTAGTCAGGTAAATTCTAAGCCATTCAGGTATTGGTGGAATCATGTAGTGCCAAAACGGATTTCAAGAATTCCTTCCTCTATCTGTGCATAGTTCATTCCTGCTTTACTTAGCTATTTGTTGCAAAAGCTAACCGCTTCTCCTCATCATTGTGTAATGTGTGAAAAATGCCTGCTCCCACTCCATATAATGATGCATTGCATGCTACTTCAATGGTAACTTTGGGTCAGAATGGCTCAGGACTTCTGCCTTTAATAAATGCTCTTTGGCTTGCGTTAAAGCTTTTTTATATTTATCTTTCCATTTCCAGTTCTTTATTTAGCACAATAAACTAGGCATTAGCTTGAGAATGGTCGTAAGGTTTGGGATGAACTTTCCAAAGTAATTTAGCAAGCCCAAAAGTGATTGTAGTTGATTTACATTCTTAGATGCTGGAGCCTCAGTTATGGCTTTTCATTATGTAGGCGAATTATGTATTCCCTTAGCAACAATGACATGGCCTCAATAATCAATGAAAAATTTTTTTTTAAAAATCACATTTGCCTTTCTTCACTGTTTAGCTATAATCCTCAAGTCTCTACAGAGTAGCATTTAAAATCTAGAGGTAAAAGTTTTCATTCTCCCCCACGGCTAAAAATATATTCTAAGTGGAGTGCCACAAGGATTGGTACTGTGTCCTCTACTTTTTGTCATTTACATAAATGATTGGGATGTGAGCATAAAAAGGTACAGTTAGTAAGTTTGCAGATAACACCAAAATTGGAGGTGTACTGGTCAGCAAAGAGGGTTACCTCAGATTACAACAGAATCTGGACCAGATGGGCCAATGGGCTAAGATGTGGCAGATAGAGTTTAATTCCGATAAATGCGAGGTGCTGCATTTTGGGAAAGCAAATCTTAGCAGGATTTATACACTTAATGGTAAGGTCCTAGGGAGTGTTGCTGAACAAAGAGACCTTGGAGTACAGGTTCATAGTTCCTTGAAAGTGGAGTTGTAGGTAGATAGGATAGTGAAGAAGGCATTTGGTATGCTTTCCTTTATTGGTCAGATTATTGAGTGCAGGAGTTGGGAGGTAATGTTGAGACTGTACAGGACATTGGTTAGGCCACTGTTGGAATATTGCGTGCAATTCTGGGCTCCTTCCTATCGGAAAGATGTTGTGAAACTTGAACGGGTTCAGAAAAGTTTTACAAGGATGCTGCTAGGGTTAGAGGATTTGACCTATAGGGAGAGGCTGAACATGCTGGGGCTGTTTTCCCTGGAGCGTCGGAGGCTGTGGGGTGACCTTATAGAGGTTTACAAAATTATGAGGGGCATGGATAGGGTAAATAGGCAAAGTCTTTTCCCTGGGGTTGGGAGTCCAGAACTAGAGGGCATGGGTTTAGGGCGAGAGAGGGGAAAGATATAAAAGAGACCTAAGGGGCAACCTTTTGACACAGAGGGTGATACGTGTATGGAATGAGCTGCCAGAGAAAGTGGTGGAGGCTGGTACAATTGCAACATTTAAGAGCCATTTGGATGAGTATATGAATAGGAAGGGTTTGGAGGGATATGGGACAGGTGCTGGCAGGTGGGATTAAGTTGGGTTGGGATATCTGGTCAGCATGGACAGGTTGGACTAAAGGGTCTGTTTCCATGCTGTACATCTGACTCTAAACACTGATCTCCTTCTAATCCATTTAAAATCTGATCCTTGGCATGTTGGAATAATGCATGTGCAGATGGAAAATCTCCTGAATTTGAATAGTCGTGTTAAAATTGTGAAGTGAAATTACGGGCGGCACAGTGGTTAGCACTGCTGCCTCACAGCGCCAGAGACCCAGGTTCAATTCCCGCCTCAGGCAACTGACTGTGTGGAGTTTGCACGTTCTCCCCGTGTCTGCGTGGGTTTCCTCCGGGTGCTCCGGTTTCCTCCCACAGTCCAAAGATGTGCAGGGTCAGGTGAATTGGCCACGCTAAATTGCCCGTATGTAAGGTAAGGGGTAAATGTAGGGGTATGGGTGGGTTGCGCTTCGGCGGGTCAGTGTGGACTTGTTGGGCCGAATGGCCTGTTTCCACACTGTAATGTAATCTAATCTAATCTACCCCTGTGACTCAAAATTTACATTCTTCTGAAGATAGGCTTGACTAAGTTCAATTTTACTGAAAAGCTGACCTCCAGCTAGGCTAGCAAATAGGCAATTGCTTAAAGGCAAAGGATGTAGCTCGGCACAAAGTATTGGTTTAATAATTATCTTAAAAATCACTTTCTTCATCACTGGTATGATAGGTATGGCCCAAATCACACACACTTACAAGTTCAAGGATTCTTATCTTAACCAGGCTTCCCAATTCTGCCATTACTTTGGCCTGGTTGCGTAAGGCACTGATCTAGCCTATAACATTTTGCTTGATTCTCATCCATGGATTTTCAATTTGACAGATCTTTCCCATGCTTTCCAGATCCCCATTGAAAGCAATGGCTTGCAAATGATTTACTTGAGCCCTGTTGAATTTGAGTTTCTCCACCCATAATCTTCCCATATTCTTCCTTTGACAGTGATTTTGAAGTGTGTTTTAAAATGGGAAGAACTAAGCACGAAGCAAAAGCAGCCAGTATCAACAGCTCTCAAGTCAGGTACACCAAAATGTGACATCAGCTGACTAGTGCTGAGATACTTAGGCACATGAAAATCAGACCAATGAATTCAATGAAGAGGAGATTTTTTTTTGCTGGAGTGCTGTGGGTTCGAAGCAGTGGACATGTACTGATCACTTCTCGGCCTTTTGGCTAGGATCAAGTGTCTGTTCTTATTAGGACTGGGGGCGAGTTGCGAGTCAGAGCTAGTGGAGATCATCGCTGGATCGTGATTGGACATTGGAGGATCACTTGGTTGTGCTGACCTGCTATTGGTGGATCTTCATGCTGGCTTCGGCCTAACGCCAATTCAGGGACCAGCCAACCTCAGAGCTATGGCCTCAACAGCTGCCCGCAGCCCTGGGCAGGGGGTTCGAAACACAGTCCGGGTGACTGTGAAGAAGGTCGTACACTGGTGGATCGCATCTTGTTTATTAAGAAGGTAATGCTGGGATGCTGTCGGTTCACTGCAGTGGACGTGTATTGCCTGCAGGATTTCCCTGGGGCAGGCTACTTTGATGTGACCTTCAGGAGTGTGAAGCAGTGCGAACAGCTCCTGAAGGTCAAGGAGAAGGAAGGGGAGCTGCTGTTTTCCATCTTGTCAGCAACCCCATTGTGTGTGCTTCCTGCACAGAGGAATCGGGTTGTTACAATCCATATGTACAACCCCCATGTTCCAGTGGCTGATGTCCTGACCTTCCCTGGGAAGGTATGTCCAAGTTGAGGGAGAAGCCACCGATGTGATCGACCCCTTTGGGATCTGGACCAGTAGGCGGCAGGTCAGGGTGACTCTGAGGGTCGATGGCAATGGGAACGTACTACACCCACCCTCAAGCTTCGCAATTGGAGGGAGCAGAGGCTACCTGACATATGCAGGGCAGCCGAAAGTGTGCCGAACCTGCGGGAAGTCGGGACATGTGCTGGCGGATTGCAAAGTGACCATCTGCAGGAATTGCAAACAGGAGGGTCACCTGACTAAGGACTGTCAGGAAGCAAAGAGCTGCAACCTGTGCGGAGAGGCGGGCCACATGTACAAGACCTGCCCAAGCTGGGGGGGCCCCACTTACGCACAGATGGCTGGAGGTGGCAATGCGAGCCGTGGACCCCCAAAGACCAGTAATGTGCACCCAGACAGCAGGGAAACAGAGTCTGGTGGCACCCAGAAAGAAGAACAGGCCAGAGTGGAGGAGGTGGCAACCAGCGGAGAGACACAGCAGCTGATCCTAGCTCTCGCTGGGCAGATGGAAGCAATGGAGGAGAAGGTAATCGAGCAGACAAAGGAGTGGATACCTGTTAAAAACAGGAAGAGAAAATCTGGCCAGGCCCCCAAAGCCTCTCAGCAAAGGGGGAAAAAAAGACAGTTGCACGAGGGAGGGCCGGCCAGCTCTTCGGATGGGGAAGATGGGCGCACAGAATGTCAGCACCACCAGAAGAAGAGAGCACCGTAGATAAAGAGGAGGGCATTTCCTCCCAACCAGGAAACAATGGACCCCCCGAAGTCCACCCTCCACCCAGTGAGAACCAGGGGGTACCCACTGCCCCACAACTACAGACAACTGAGAGCTGCGATCCTCTGACAGTCCCAGTGTCAGACACAGAACTGGACGGTGTGGACCCTTGCCTTGGCTCAATGACTCCAGAGCAGGTAAATAACCACAGTGAAAGCCTGGATAGTTACCTCAGCCCAGCGAGGGTCCAGCAGTTCGTGCTCACCATGGGGATGCAGACAGCTTCCCCAGAGACAGGACAGTCAAATGGACAACGGTAACCCCATAAACTGGGATTAAAAAAGGTTCATTTGCTATAGTATAACAGGGCACCCACTCAGTAGGTGGGTTCTGCTGAAGCCACAGCTAAATAATAAGAGACTGGATGGTTAATAAAGGGAACTGTAAATAGGATAACTGTAAATTAGAGTAATTCAATCTGTTCTTTGTAATGTTAAGACATGCAATGTATATATCTATGAACGACATGCCAAATTGTACAAGTACCAAAGATTTATTTCTATGAATAAAGTATATTTTGAAATAAAAAAATTACAACAACAGCAGTAACACTTGGAAACAATCTGTTTTGCCCAATCCTATTTACTTGTCTGTATCAAGTTTCCTCTTCTGCCTATAGATTACAATTATGCTTGTTCCACTTAAGTGCCAAGTGTTTTTGTGGCACAGCCACTAACTTGTAAAAGCTTTCTAGTACACCTAATTTTCCAAAGGGCAATTTTTGGAGGGTGGAATGATGCCATTCTCCTGGCATGTGTGGACCTAATTTCGATTTATACTGTAGTCAAAGTTGCTCTCAGGCTGAATTTCACAACTTCAGGCAAAGCATACCCATAGCATTAACCTTGCCCATAAAAACTGAGTCATGAATGCTGAGCAGTCAAGATCTGCTTACTGATGTTTCTTAAAGTCAGTTTGCTGTTTACTCTGTATTTAAAATATTGCTATTTTTGGCTTGAAGCAACTTTGCAGCATGCGGATCTAACTTTTTTTTCAAATAATTATTGGTTCCCTCATGCTACCTACTTTTTCACAGGCATTGTTTTATGTGACATTTGCACTTAAAATGACAAATCAATGCAACAATCTAAGTAAACGTTAAGCTAGGAGAATGGGACTCAGCAGTCAAAATTTTCCCGATAGGTACTGATGATGAAGAATCTTTGTGATAATGACTTCCATTGAATTAACCGAAATATGACTTTTGCTTGAATTTTATTTTCCTTTGGCTAAGTCAGCAATTGCACTGGGGTTTGGAAGGTTTTTCAGCATGAGGCCTGGTTTCTTTTCTCATGATCTACCCTAGCTCTAAGGCAGCTCTGCTTTCCAATTCTAGTTCCACCTTACCACATGCTGTTCCCATTACAACTCCCCACTGCCAGGATATCCTGGCATTGACTGACATCTCTGGCACTGTGCCATCTTTAAATTCTTGCTGTGCACGTGGAACAGCACAATCAGGGTGGTGCTGCTGTGCACAGTTTCTGCATTTAGCTGTGGACGTGGCAGACCAGGGAAATTTGGTGCCCTGCTTTGCAGGCATGGCTCAAAAGTCTTGCTTGGTGAGGTGGTGCAGAGATGGTTCAGCTGAGAAGACCATGTCACTAGACCAATCCACCTCCCACCAAGGCTCATGTGTTGCAACACTCACTACTCTTTGAAAAATCTCTCACTTGCACTCACCCACACCAACCACTGGCAGCACTTCCTTCCTTGTCCACTCTGCTGCCTACCCACTCACTCCAGACACCTGCCTACCAGCACCACTAAGCCACTCACTTAATGCAGATGTCAAAGTGGATAGTGAGCTGTCCAACATCTGACTCCTAACCTCTTGCATGGAGACCACCTGACTTTAACCACCACAAGTAGCTGACCGATCGTGTGCCAGCCCCCAGACTGGTATCACAGGCAGCTTTTGACTTAGTTGTCAGGACTGCCTGAGAAAAGGCCATCTCCCTTGATTTCATGGAGGCTTGCTGACAACCACAACAGGTTTCCTGGCTTTGTAACTGCTTTCAAAGTAAGGCAATACAGGACTGTGGCCCTGGTATCTTTGGTTGAGGGGGCAAAGCACAACAAGGGAACACAAGGTCTTTCAAGACACAGATGCAGTAAGCAACCAGGTAATTACAAAGTACGTGAGTGCTCTGACAAGCAAACAAACAGGCTGGAGATACAGCCTGGTACAGTCAGTGCCCTGAGCACGCAATGTCCCTACAGCATTGCAAGTTAATTAGTGCCGCCCAAGATGTAGATGTGAAGCTGTAATTGAATCGAAAATGTGCCCTGAGTTCTTGGAGACTGGCACATGTGAGATATGTATAGCTAGTACGCATGGATCATGCCCGGAGATGTTGAACCCTTCACGCAGCATAGAGGTATTTTGGAGCAAGTGGCGAGTTGATGTTACCAGGTACTCCAACTATCATGTTGAAAATTCTCAATATTTAGCTTGTTTGGTGCATTTAATAAGATAGAAACTGAATATTACTGAGGTGAAATATGGTTTTAATAAGGCATTTAACCATCAAAAATCCCCATTAATTGGCAACTACACAGCCGAGAAACAGACTTCAGAGCCACTCAACATAAATATGTAGTGAGTTGCTCCCAATGTCATGATATGGCTCACCAGACCTCTTACACAATTCTGTCACAAATCACACTATAGACTGTTATTCAAACTCCTATTGTATTCAGCTCTACATACAGAACAACCTCGATTATTCAAACAAAGTGGGTGGGGAGTATTTTGTTCGGATAACTGATCTGATCATCAACAAAGGAAGCATTTACGGTAGTTGAGATCTTGTTCAGATAATCTGAAATTTGGATAATTGCTGTTCGGATAACTGAGGTTATTCTGTATTTTGAAGGAGGACATTTATGGCATAACACCATCAGTATAGAAACTTCAATTAATCTTGCATCAGCAGCCCAATAAACAGACAATCCTATTCCTCCAAAAGCAAAATACTACAGATGCTGGATATCTGAGAAGATAGAAGATGCTGGAACTACTCAGCAGATCTGGTAGCATATGTAGAGTGAGAAACAGATTTAATGTTTCAAATACATGTTCTTTCATTACTTTCACAACATTCTGTTAGAGGATACTCTATTACGTTTCCATTTCCCTTTAAAAAAAACATAAACAAGTTCCTGCAGCCTGATTTTAAAAATGTGAAGGATGACACAGCTATGCCTAATGCTGTCAAGATCACTGTGACATTAAGCTGCCATGCAACAATTTCCTTCCAAGCTAAGTGTGCTTGTGCCATTTTCCCAGTGGGTAGCTAGTCATAGCAAGCGAGTTTAACTGTGATTGAAAAATCAAACAAGGTATTAGGTTTTCTCATTTAAAAAAAAACTTGAAATTTTAATTTATTTTGTAACCTCTGAAATGTATTTGCAAATATGTTATTCATGAGGATAATTAACAACTTTATATTAATTGTCCAATCAAAACTGCAAAATATATAAAAGAAAGCCTTCCTTGAGAAGAGAAACTAAACTCAAGTCTGTTGATTAGAATTGCAGTAGCTTTTCAGTTATCGAAACACTTTTGATCACAGCAGGTTTGGATATAAAAAAAACTTTGGAAACACAAACTGATTTCTCATGTTCAGCTATTCGGTCTCGTTTTCTGCAATGTCAGAACATAAGAGTATTTTAGTGGAAATTTACTGGAAACAATTTATAAGGTTTGGTTTTAATGGGATTACACTGTTGTATTACTGTGTACTGAAAATGTTCATCTAATTGATGCAGAATGCGTACGGAGACTTCTCGAATTGTCTGAGAGAGCACGTTCAGGAAGAAGAGATTTCTCATCCCATAATTTCACATCATTGAATGGTTTGTGTATTCAAAGTTTGGATTACTGTGTGGGATACAGGATTCACCTCCCAAATTTTATGCACGACACATAGCCTTTCTCTCTGCATTGATGTCAAATGAACTAATACCATGGGAAAGTACAACCACTGTTCATCAGGGTTAGCCTCTGGACTCCTTTCTGCGTGGGAAAATTTGACAAAGACGTTTTACTAACATATCATCATATCCTGCCTGACGTTTATGACCTTGCAATTAAATAAAGAGTGTAACTGGGAAGTGATTAGTACTTTCAATGGCGAATTCTTCTTGGCTGCGTTTTATAGTTCATACCACTGCAGAACTTTTGAATATATGGTGCAAATGATATAGATGATTCCAAACGTTTAATGTAAAGTTTCAACTTAATGATGAGAGGAGATAGCGTTAAAAGAATGTTTTCTTTGTCGCCAATATTTGTACCAGCATCCTGGTAGGCTCCGATATAGTCCAGAATGCATACAAAATATTCAACTTCAGAACAGCACAAATTCTACACTTTGATTTCTGCAGTATACTTTTTAAAAATATAAACCTCGTCAATTGTATACTCTGGAAGTCTCAGTACAATGTTAAGATTTGGTTACGTTGGGGATATACTGAAGTGGTCATTAGTCATGAAGCTAGATAATGAAAGTCATCAAGTTATTTGATCCAAGAGGGCAGCTTACCCAAAGCTTTCTTGAAAAAGAAAAATTCTTTGATAAGCTCAGCAGGTCTGGTAGCATCTGTGAAGAGAGATCAGAGTTAACTGTTCGGGTCGAGTGACCTTTCCTCAGAACCTGAACTGGTTTTGTTTTCAGTAATGTTCACATTTCTACATTTTTAGCAGGGTTTAATGATTACTGCTCATTATTGGTAACCCTGAGTGATCCATCCAGCCTAAACCAGAGACCTGATCAATTAAGGCATCACTATAGTTTCCACTGAGGCCAGTTTACCAAGAGCAAACTTGACAATGGAACCTGAAAACTATTTTGATCTGTGTGACTCAGCTACCTACTGAACAAACATGAAATGTCACCAGGGAAGTTTATTGATGTTAGACTCTTTCCTATTCTGTGTGCCAAGCATCACTCAATTCATTTTGTAGTTGTGACACACATCTAGAAAATCTAAAGTTTAAAAAGCAGTTTTCAAGGCTAGTTTTAGGGAGTTGAGAAGCAAACTATTTAAACATACTCAGATCATATTTTGAGTAACAAAAACATCAAAAATAGGAACAGACTTAGCCCATTGTATTCACTCTGCCATTCAACGTGATCATAGCTAATCCTCCGTCTCAATGCCATACTCCTGCTCTTCCCAAAGCCCCTTGAAATTTTGTCTAAAAATCAATCTATTTGTTTCTTACACATATTTTTGCCTCCACAGAAATCTATGGTAGAAAATTCTAAAAGTTCCCTGAGTGAATAAATTTCTCATCTCAACCTGAAACGGCTGGAAAAAATGTGACAAATGTTGAAACTGTGGCCATTTGTTCTGGAATGTCTGGCCAGGGAAAATCATCATACCTGAGTTCAGTTTGTCCAGGCATCTCAGAGGTACAATTTAGCATCAATTCATAGAATCCACCCCACAGTGCAGATAAAGGCCATTCAGCCCATCTAGTCTGCACCAGCTTTCTGTAGTGCAACCCACCCAGGCCCACCCTATCCCTGTAATCAATCATTTACCATGGCTAATCCCTCCACCCCCACCCCCGGCCTGCACATTCGTGGATACTTAGGGCAATTTAAAATGTCCAGTCCACCGAACCGGATAGTAGATTGGGTAGTAAGAAAGGTGTTTGTTGGTCAGGGAATTGAATACAAGAGTCAGGATGCCATGTTACAGTTTTAAGACTTTAGTTCGGCTGCAGTTAGAGTATTGTGTTCAATTCTGGTTGCCACATTACAAGAGGGATTGGAAGCTTTGGAGAGGTTAGAGAAGAGGTTCATTAGGAAGCTGCCTGGATTAAAGGGTATGAGCTGTAAGGAAAGGTTACAAAAACTTGGGTTCTTTTCTCTGGAGTGGCAGAGACTGAGGGGAGTCTTGATAGAAGTCCAAAAAATTATGAAATGGATAGATAGGGTTGACGGTCAGAATGTTTTTCCTCGAGTTGAAATGTCTAATACTAGGGGGCATGTATTTAAAGTGACAGGGGCAAGTTCAAAGGAGATGTGAGGGGCAAATTACTTTAGAATTGTAATGGTCTGGAGCACGCTTCCTGGGGTGGCGGTGATGGAGGCATATACATAGGTATGATTAAGGGACTCTTAGATAAGCACATGAATATGCAAGGAATATGGACCAAGGGTGGGCGGAAGGGATTAGTTTAATTTGGTGTCATGTTTGGCACAACATTGTGGGATCGCATGACCCTACAACAGATAGTGAGGACAGCTGAAGAGATAATCAGGATCTCTGTTCCCTCTATTTCAGACATTTACTCCAGACGGTGCATCTGAAAGGCTAAGAGCATAGTGAAAGACCCCATACACCCCTTGCTCAAACTCTTCTCCCTCCTGCTATCTGGCAGAAGATACTGGAGCATACAGTCTCTCACAGCCAGAGACTGTGCAACAGTTTCTTCCCCCAAGCCATCAGGCTCCTTAACACAGTATAATCGGACTCTTCCAAATCTGAAATTCTTTCGTATTGCTGCTAGAAAAATGTCTATTATTCATCATTCCTGATACACTAACTTGTGTGTTTTGCACTTTTTATATACTTTATGCCATGTACAATTGTACAGTTTGTGCTGTCCACGTAGCACCCTCAGTACTGGAGGAATGCTGTCTTGTTTTTAACTGTATCAGTTGTATCTGGTAGAAATGACAAATAAAAAAGCTACTCTGCTCTACTCTAGAAGGGTTCATTCCTGTGCTGTACAGTTTTATGTTCTATGTTCCAAATTGTTGAGATACATAAAAAATAGCTGGGGCCCAAGCATTGATCCTTGTAGTACTCAACTTGTTAGCAACTTGCACTCTGAAAATGACCTATTTATTCCTGCTCCCCATCATCTGATGAATTCTTAAACCATGACCATATATTACCAATTTCTATGTACTAAGATTACTTACAATCATCTCTTATGTGGGACTTTAACAATAGCTTTCTGCAAGTCCAAATACACCACATCCACTGGTACTCCCTCATCTACTCTGTCAGTTACATCCTCAAAACACTTCAGTATTTTTGTCAAACATGATTTTCAATTCATTAATCCATGTTAACTTGGTCTAATTGTGTTAGTATTCAGAAATAGACTCCAGCATTTTCCCACATACTGGCGTTAGGCTCACTGGTCTATAATTCCTAGATTTCTCCTTTTCTTCTTTCAAAGAATGGGGTTACATTTGTCATCCTCCAATCTGTTCATGAATCTATAATTTTTGATGTTAACAGCCAATGCAGTCACTATTTTATGTTTACCTCCTTTAGGGATGTTTATTTTCAGGTCCTGCTGCCTTATCGGCTTTCAACCCCATTAATTTACCAGCACAATGTGCTTTTTTTTTTACTGACACTAATTTCCTTTATTTCCTCCTTACTAAAAGACTCTTACTTCCCTAACATTTCCAGGAAGGTTTATTGACTTCAGTGAAGTCAGAACATAAGTAATTTGTTTAATTGCTCTGCCATTTCCTTGTTTTCCAACATCAAATTCCCCATCTACATTTGGCTTCACTTACTCTATTCCTTTTACATACTTGTTCTTTTTAGTGGAATGGTACTTTAAGCCCCAAGTTTTATCTACATCAACTTATCAGTCAAAAACACAGGACTATTTAATATCTTAACTACAAGATATATTAATATATATAAATATAATTTCTGAACTGATTTTATTCTCTCTGCTCTACAGAGTAAAAAGGTTACTGTCCTAAACTTTCCATTCACTAAGAATGAAGAAGGCAGTCAGGTATTTGAAATAAAGTAGAGATTTTAAAACTTTCATCCTGGTTTTCAAAACTTTTCTTGCCCTTGCAAATATTTTCAGCCTACATCTCAGTAATATCTGCAGCCTTCTGGTCTCACCCTCTTTTGTCATTCCCCAATTTTAACCAATGGCAGCTGTACCCACTGGAAACAGACCCTTATGTCCAACTCAACCATGCTGACCAGTGTCCTTATTTAATCTAATCCCATTTGCCAGCATTTGGTCCATAACCCTCTAAACCCTTCCTATTCGTGTACACATCCAGATGCAGTTTAAATGTTGCAATTGTACCAGCCTCTCTCATCTCCTCTGGCAGTTCATCCAATTACACCCCACCCTCTGCATGAAATTGTTTCCCCTTAGGTCCCTTTTAAAATCGTTCCCTTCTCACCTTAAGCCTATGCCATCTAATTTTGAACTCCTCTACCCTCAGGAAAAGATGTTGGGTATTAACCTAATCCACCCTCCTCATGATTTCATAAACTTCCACAAGGTCACTCTTCAATCTCTAAATGCTCCAGGGAAACAGCCCCCACCTATTCAGCCTCTCCCTGGATCTCAAAACTCTAACCCTGGCAACATCCTTGTAAGTCTTTACTGAACCCTTTCAAGTTTCACAACATCTTTCCTATAGGAGAGAGATCAGAATTGAAAACAGTATTCCAAAAGTAGCCTAACCAATATCCTGTATAACCATAATATCACCTCCCCTCTCCTATACTCAACGCTCTGACCAATAAAGGCAAGCATACCAAATATCATCTTCATTATCCTATCTACCTGCAACTCCACCTTCAACAAACTATGAACCTGCACTCAAAGTCTATTTGGAGGACCTTACCATGAATTGTATAAGCTCTGTTTTGATTTGCCTTTCCAAAATGCAGCACCTCACATTTATCGAAATTAAACTCCATCTGCCATTCCTCAGCCCATTTGCCCATCTGATCAAGATCCTGTTCTATTTTGAAGTAACCTTCTCCACTGTCCACTAAAGATCTGCCAATAAATGAAGTGATGCCTTGATGAAGGTACAACACGGAACTACTTGCATGCCAAACAGTTGAAGTAGCATGTGATAATCAGGGATAAGCCATCCTACAACCAACAGATCAGATCTAAGTCCTTCAGTTCTGCAACATTCAATCATGAATGATGGTGCACAATTAAACCACAGACATGCATTCTATCCTCAAAAATCTCATCCTCAATTTAGGTTTAAAGTTCATTTTCAAGTCTGCATCCTTTTTTAATGCCTTTTTGAGATGAATTCTGCAAATTTTCCTAATGGAAAAATGCAGCATGTTATTGCATTGGAGTCCATCTTCAGCCCAATGCTGAAGTTCTCGGAGGTTCCCAGCATTGGACTGAAGTACAACAATGTACAAAATGTCCTTCCTTGCTTGTGCTAGTCATGTACCCTCGTCATGAGGCACACATGCTGCAGGCAGTTACCTTACAGGCTGTGAAATAAAAACAATACACACAGAACCCTTACTATGGTGACAGAAATGGGATGAGATTGAGTATTGAAGATCTTCTGAGAAGCACAACTTCAAAAAGAGGAATACAAGAATGTTGAAAGATACAGAAATTCACAAAAAAAAAACCCAAAAGGAACAAGCCACAGATGAAAGCAAGCTGATAACTACTTGGAGACCAGAAGGACAGAATTGATCACCCCCTCCATTCTGGCTTGCAGGCAAGCCCAGGCAACATTATACATATGGGCCCTAGGTTGTGCTAGCTAGATCAGAACAGCATTGTCTAATTAGCTTTTTAGAGACTAGAAGGAGAGAACTAGTCACTCTATTTCAACTCTCAAACAGTCTAGGCAACTTTGCAAATGGGGACATGTGAATATAGGTCTTATTGAGTATTACTTTCTTTCAGAGTGCCAAATAAGTGTAATGGGCAAACAATATTTTAGGAGTTTTGAGTTGTTGAGACCCAGATTAAACCTCCAAACGAAAATGGACAGCAACTTACAAAATTTATTATTTCATAAGATTACACTTTGTTATCATGAAACAGAAGGCATGTCTAACTCAGGGGAAACAAGGTCTAACCATAAAAAGCCTAACTATTTTGCAGATAAATATTTTGTGTTTTTGTGATGATCACTCCAAGAAGACAAATTAATCTGAGAGTCCAATGCTATGTCAAAAGTGATGATCCAGAATTCCAAATGTTAGACACAGTACTAACACCACTCAACTTAGCAGAATCAAGTCAGAAGACCCTAAATTTACAGTGTTTCACAGGCTACACTAACTGATGAACAGACAAAACCAGTACGAGTCTGAAGGGGCCTGACTGTAGGACCGAAAAAGGAAACTTTGCTGGACACATCTCTTGCAACTTAAGGACAGAGAGGTGTTTAAGGTGACAGGGTGAAACAGCAGAGGAGATGTTGAAACAGAGCCAGAGAGCAAATCATTCCAGACATTGGAGGAAACACTGACAACTCACACAGACTCATGAGATCCAAACATTCTAATGATCAGGCATGCCATATGTGTAAATAAATGGATAAAAGTGGAATGAGAGAATAACAAACAGTTGTTAATGCACAAGAACTGTTGTCTGTGTATATGCACAATTAGATAACTTAGTCACAAATAGTAATGCATGCAATTTTATTTTGTTTATTATGTAAAAGGGTATGTTTGGATTGAAATACAATCCCATTGAGACGTCTTTCCTGGCTTGATGTAATCATGTGAGCTCCATATGAAGTGTTCTAACTGCATGCAATCATCTTCAGAGACATTAAAGATAAAAATATTGTACACACAAGTGTTGTTTTATGAACACAACATCCAGCATCCAGCACACAACCAATTTGATTCACTCCGTGGATATCAAGAAATGATAGAAGGCCCTCTATTCTGTAAAGGTTATGAACCCTGACAACACTCGAGCAATAATACTGAAGATGTGTGATCCAGAACTAACCTTGCCCCAAGACATTTTGATCAAGGACAGGTACAATACTGGCATCCACTGGACAATGCGAAAACATTCTGAGCTATGTCCTGTACACAAAAAGCAGGCCAAATCTAACCCTAACAATTCCGACCCTATCATTCCACTCTCGACAATCAGTAAAATGATGAAAGTGATCATTGACAGTGTGAATAAGCAGCACTTACCAAGGAATAATCTGCTTACTGACACCAGTTTAGTGTTGTCAATAACTCAGCTCCTGACCTCATTACAACCATGGTCCACATGGACAAAACAGCTGAACTCCCTAGAAGTGAGGTGAGAGCGACGGTAAAACTGGAATCCATGGCTAACAGGGCCGAAAAGTCTCCATAAGTTAGTTTCATACCTAGCACAAAAGGAAGCTGCCTGTGGTTGTTGGAAACCAATCACCCTAGTCCAAGGATATCACTTTTGAAATACATTTTTTGAAATTTATTCACAAGATATGGACATTGCTGGCCAGGCCAATATTTATTGCCCAATCCTTATTGCCTGGAAGTCAGCTGAGAGTCCACCACGATACTGTGGGTCAGGAGTTGTATGCAGACCAGACCATGTAGGTCAGCAGATTTCCTTCCCTAAAAAAGGACAGTGAACCAGACTGGGTTCTCCGACAATCATGGTTTCATGGGCGTCATTAGGTTCTTAATTCCAGTTCCTTTTTTTAAAATGGAGTTCAAATTTCACCATCTGTCATAACAAATTTTCCAGAACATTATCTAGGTCTCTAGATTAATAGTCAAACGATGACATTTAATTTGCCGCCCATCAAAGTAGTGTCCGTGGCCCAATCATCTTCAGTTACTTTAAGAGGTATATTTCCCTCCCCACCCCTATCTGTAAAGACCATTCCCTCTGACTACTTCGTCAGGTCCATGCACACCGCCACCCACACACCCCCCAACTACCCATCTTTCCCTCCCGGCACCTTCCCCTGCCACTGTAGGAACTGCAAAACCCGTGTCCATACCTCCCCTCTCACCTTCGTCCAGTGCCCCAAAGGAGCCTTCCACATCTATCAAAGTTTCACCTGCACTTTCATATGCTCCCAATGTGGTTTCCTCCACCCTGTAGGAGTTGGTGGTGAATGGTCTTCTTGAACTATTGAGGTACAAGTATGGACTGCAGATGCTGGAGATTAGAGTAGAGAGTGTGGTCCTGGAAAAGCACAGCAGGTCAGGCAGCCTCTGAGGTGCAGGAAAATCGATGTTCTGAGCAAAAACCCTTAATCAGGAATGAGGCTGGGAGCCTCGGGGGTGGGGGGGGGAAGAAGAGGGGTAAAGTGGAAACTGGTGAAATCTCTATTGATGCCATTGGGTTGGAGGATCCTGACGCGGGAGATAACCCGTTCTTCCTCTAGGCGTCTGGTGGTAAGGGTGGGGTGATGGAGGCTGAGGACCTGCATGTCCTTGGTGGAGTGGAAGGGGGAATTTGAAGTGTTTGGGGCAGTGGGATTGGTTGGTGCAGGTGTCCCAGAGATGTTCTCTGAAGCACTCCGCAAGTAGGCATCCTATCTCTCCAGTGTCGAGGATTCCACACCAGGAGCAACGGATACAGTAAGTTACATCTGTGGAAGTGCAGATGAAATTTTGGGGGATGTGGAAGACTCCTTTGGGGCACTGGGGGGGGGGGGGGGGGGGGGGGGGGGAAGGATGGTGCAGGTTTTGCAGTTCCTGCAGCAGCAGGGTAAGATGCAAGGAGGGTGGGTTGTTGAGGGCCATGGAAATATATCAGATATACTATGTAGTCTAACACAATAGCATAAACACTGCAAATGTGATACTGCCTACATTGTTCATATATAAACAAACAAATCCTTTTATAGAATCCAAGACCTAGAGTCTCTGTTAATTTTTGGTGATAGAGCAGTGAACTGCTAATTGTGAGCATGTGATTTAGGCTATGTTTATCATCATTATTAAACTTCTTCCTTTCTTTGGCATTTACAATTCAACAATGCTATACCTGTATATGTTCATTTCCTCTGCTCTAACAAGAGATCTTATGATTAAACAAAGAAATTGTTGGAGAAACTCAGCTAGTTGTGCAGCAGCAGTGGACAGAGTTAACATCTTGATTACGGTATCTCTTTTTTGGAACTCTGGATGTTTTGGATCTCCAATATCCCTAACCTCGGAGTTGCTCTTGTAGGCATCACATTTATATGGCAAATCCAGGTATGTTTCTGGTCAATGGCAATCTCCAGGATGTTGATAGTGGGGTATTCAGTGATAAGACAGTTGAATGTCAAGTACAGAGGTTAGCTACTCTCTTATTGGGGATTATTACTGCCTGGCATTTGTGTGACATGAATGTTACTTGCCATTTGTCAATCAAAGCCTGGATATTGTCTAGATCTTGTTGTATTTGAACATTGACTGCTTCAGTGCCTGAGGAGTCATGAATGGTGCTGAACATGTGCAATCTTTAGTCAACATCCCCACTTCTGATCTTATGATAGATGGAAGGTCATTGATGAAACAGCTGAAGATGGTTGGGCCTACGATACTACCCTGAGGAATTATTGCAGAGATGACCTGGAGCTGAGGTAACTGACCTTCAATAGCAACCACCTTCCTATGTGCGAGGTATGATACCAACCAATAGAACTTTGCCCCATTGACTCCAGTTTTACTAGGGCTTTTTGATGCCACATGCAGTCAAATACAGCCTTGATGTCAAAGGCAGTGACTCTCACTTCACCTCTGGAATTCAGCTCTTCTGTCCAGGTTTGAGTTCTGGAAAAATGCAGCAGGTCAGGTAGCATCCAGGAAGCAGGTAAATTGACGTTTTGGGCATAAGCCCTTCAACAGGAATGAGTCTTGTGGGCCAGGGGTGCTGAGAGATAAATGGGAGGGTGGTGGGGCTGGGTGGAAGGTAGTTGAGGATGAACCAAGGCTGTAATGAGGTCAGGAGCTGAGAGGCCCTGACAGAACTCAAACTGGACTTCACTGAGAGGTATTCAGCAGGTCTGTTACCCCAGCCACACTCTCTCTGCTCTCACACCACTTCAACTACAATTCTGGAAGTATGAGGTTGTATGTTTGGGCTCAAATATGCCTAATTGAACAGTGATGCTTATGCCATATTTATCATTCAACTACATGCCTTATCTTCCCTTAAGGAAGTGCGCTACTTGCTTCCCTCATGAGAATCACATTAACTCTAACATTACCATTGTATGGATAGGGCAGAATAGATCAGTAGTTCACTTCCTGAATTGGCCCCACCTGCTAACCTCCACTTTCAATCTTCTTTGAAGCTTCCTTGGTCAGGAGAGAGAATCTTCTGACACCTTTAGTGGGAAAGAACATGTCCCAGCCTCTCTGGACAGCTTGGAACAGAACCTATAGAGGTGGTTCAATGAACTATTGAACCATCTGTCAGTCGAGTTTGGAACTCAAGGTGATGATTCTTGAGTTCATGAGGAGACTCTATAAACCAGGTGTTGCTTCCTGTAGACAGTGTTTACATGTCAAGATGCTGCTTAAAATGAAGCCTTGATCACCAATTCTGACATCCAACAGTGCATTCAGTGACCTTCTAGTTGCCCTAGCCACATAACGGGCCAGGGGCTGCTTGCATTGCATTTATTATCCAGGTGTTGTGTGACCATGGTCAGTCAGCTGCTGCAGCTGAAATTTCACCCAATTCTGGATGTGCCACTGGAGCCTGGCCCAAGACAAATACATTGTACCCATTATTGCACGAGATTTAAAAGTGAAAAAAGGGGAATTCGCTGAATGGTTCACATTGAAGGATTGTGTAGGAACAGTTGCACAGAGTAGGCCAATGGAGACTTAATAAATGTTTGCTTGGATGAAGAAAGATTCTCACAACAAGCATCAAATATGTTTGCAAAAGTTGTGGCTAAATCAAAGGATATGCTACAGATACAAATAGTGCATCATGTGCTAATTTTTGTTGCAGTTATATGTGCCCTGCATCCAACAGAAATCTAGTAGAAATTATGGTGGAAAATGGGGTGTGAACAAGAGTGAACAGTGTTCTAATGGGACCGTCCTTCAGAAAATGTGGAAACCTGTTCAAAATTCTATATCTGGAAAGTTGTTTTGCTTGTTCCTTAACACCACTGGTGTTCTGAAAACCATATCGCAGGAGAATTGTCAATTGTGAACACATTGTTATCTTTCAAGTAAAAAATAAGATTTCTTGCCACTTTAACATGCTTATCTGCAGCATTGGTAAGACTGACTACCGCATAGTACTTATGGAGACAAAGTCCTGCCTTCACGTTGAGAATACAATAATGTCAAGCGGTAGTGTCACCATGCTAAATGGCTCAAACTTTAAATAGATCTAACAACTCAAGACCGGGCATCCATGCATCACTATGGGCCATTGGCAGTAGTAGAATTGTACTCCAACATGGTCTGCAATCTCATGGCCCAGTATATCCCCCACTAAACCATTACCATAAAGTCAGGGGATCAACCCTAGTTCAATGGAGAGTGCAGGGGGACATGCCAGGAGCAACACTAGGCATACCTGGAAATGAGGTGTGAACTTGATGAAGCTACCAAATCAGACTACTTGTGTCAAACAGCATAAGCAGCAAGTGATACAAAGAGCTAAGTGACCCCACAACCAATTGATCAGATCAAAGCAACAAAGAAATTGCGAGAAAAATTCTGCAGGTCTGGCAGCATGTGAAGAGAAAGCAGAGGTAACCTTTAAAGGTCCAGTGACCCTTCTTCAGAACGGATCTAAGCACTGCACTCCTGACACATTCGTGGCGTAGGTAGGATGTTATTAAGCTGGACAGGCTTCCGAAGAGATTAGTCAGGATGTTGTCGTGTATGGAAGGTTTGTGTTATAAAGAAAGGCCGGGACTTTTATCACTGTAGTGTAGGAGACTGAGAGGCGACCTGATATAAAATTTATATAATGACTGACATAGATAGAGTTAATGGGAGTTGTCTTTTCCCTAGAGTGTGGATTTCAAGACTTTGGGACACATTTTTAAGGTGAGAGGAGAGAGATTTAAAACAAAAAAGACCAGAGAGGCAAGTATTTTATACAGACGGTGGTTCACGTATGGAATGAACATCCTGAGGAAGTGGTGGATGTGGGTACAAATACATTTAAAAGAGAAGTGCATGAATAGGAAAGGTTTGGTGGGATTTTGGGCCGAGGCAGGCAGGTGAGACTAGTTTACTTTGGGATTATGTTCGGCATTGACTGGTTGGACTGAAGGGTCTGTTTCTGTGCTGTATGATGATGACTCTCAAACTTACGGAGAAGGCTCCAAAAATATCTCCATCTTCAAATGATGAAAGAGACCTTCACATCAATGCAAAAAGGTTAAGGCTGAAGCATTCGCAATAATCCTCGAATGGCATGGTCTTCAAAGGGTCAGTGTGGACCCAATGGGCTGAATGGCCTGTTTCCACTATTAAGGATTCTATGATTTCTATGATCACAGATATCAGTCTTTAGCCAATTCGATTCAGTCCATAATGATGTCAAGAAACAGCTGATAGCACTAGATACTGCAAACGCTATGGGCCCTGACAACATTCCCATAATAGTTCTAAAGACTTGTGCTCCAGAAATTGCTGCTCCTCTGTTACAGTAAAGTTTCAGATAGATGCCAGTGTCGTAAATGTGGAGACTGCCCAAGTATGTCCTGTACACAAAAGGCAGGATAAATCCCTCACAGCTAATTACAACTACATCTGTTTACTCTTGATCATGAGTAAAGCGATGGAAAGTGTCATCAGTAGTACTATCAAGCAGCACCTGCTCAGCAACAACCTGCTCAGTGACGCCCAGATTGGTTTCCGCTAGGGCCACTCAGCTCCTGACCTCATTACAGCCTTGGATCAAAAATGGACAAAAGAGTGGAATTCCAGAGGTGAAGTGAGAGTGACAGCCTATGACATCAAGGCTGCATTCAACCAAGTCTGGCACCATAGTGCCCTAGCAAAACTAGAATCAAAGGGAATGTAGGGGAAAACATTCCACTGGCTGGAGTCATACCTGACCAACAGGAATGTAGTTATGGTTGTTGAAGTTCAGTCATCTCAGCCCCAGGGCAATTCTGCAGGAATTTATCAGGATAATGTCTTAAGACCAACCATCTTCAACTGCTTCATCAACAACCTTCCCACCATCATAAGGTTAGAAGTGGGGATGTTTGTTCATTGCACAATGAACAACCCTTCAGATACAGAAGTAGCCAGTCTTCAAATGCAACAAGATCTGGACACTATACAGACTTGGGCTGATGAGGCAAGTAACAGTTCATACAACAAAAATGCCAGGCTATTACCATCACCAATAAGAAACAATCTAGCCACCCCTCATTGACATTCTATAGTGTTATCATCTCTGAATCCCCCACTATCAACAACCTGAAGGTTGCAATTGACCAGAAACTGAACTGGATTTGCCATATAAATATAATGGCTACAAGATCAGGTCAGAGGTGAGGTTAGAAACTCACTTCCTGGGACTTCCAAAGTCTGCCCACCATATACAGTATAAGGCGCAAGTCTAGATGTGCCTCCTAATGCCTGGGTAGGTCCAGCTCCAACAACATTAGAAGATTGACACCATCCAAAATAAAGAAGCCCGCTTGATTGGCTCCAGAAGCATCCACTCCCTCCACCACCAATGCTCAGTAGCAGATGCAAGATGCACTGCAGAAATTCAACAGAAGTCCTTAGACAGCAATTTCCAAATCCATGACCATTTCCATCTAGAAGGACAAAAGCAGCAGATACAAGGGAAAATCACCACCTGCAAGTTCTCTTCCAAAGTCACCCACCATCCTGGCTTGGAAATATATCACCATTCCTTCACTGTCTCTGGAATTCCCTCCCGAAGAGCATCGTGGGTCAACTTACAGCACAAGGACTCCATAAGTTCAAGAAGCTACCTCTCCACCACCATTTCAACAGGAACTAGGGACGGGCAATAAATGGTGAATGGCTAGTGACTAATTCATCCAATAAGGGAATAAAAAATGCACCATGTAACTGAAGTTTTTAGAACAGTTACAGTTATAAAACAAAGCATACAGTACTTATTGTTGCGAGAGAGATGCACAAATGGGAAAGAGCAGGGCTCCTTAGTAGTTTTGTTGAGGTGTTTACATTTACTATGACGCAAGTGTCTCTGACAGTTAATATGTTTATAAAATTTAATTTTCAGTGTTGCCAGTTCTTTTCTATTACATGTTCTAGCCAAGTACTCCAGAAAGCACCATGTTTTCCTGAAGGAAAATATGGAATTCTTGGGAGTTGCACAATTTCACTTGTTAGCAGATTCAAAACGCTTCCTTATGGAGATGTCATTAACTTGGGAATCACTATGATATTATTGAATGAACATTTAATATGTTTGGAACAAATTATTCCTTCAATGCTTTCAATTGCATATTTATTTTAAATAGGCAACTCTCTGTTGAAAAGAAGGCTAAGAAGATTTTGATTTTAAATAAAGCCTAGGTATTTGTAATCATGGAATAGAATTTTATTTTCAGTTATTTCTGTATGTTTGGCAGTCCACAAAATAGGCACAACACCCACATCAAGCATGCAATTTAGTTACAAGCTTCAAAGGGGCTTAACCTTAAATGACAAAGTTGTACAGACAATGATGGATGTATACCATTCAAAATTGTTCCCATTGAATGTTAATTCCTGTTCATTTTAGAGAGGTGTTCAGCAGGAAGCTGTTCTAAAACTGCCCACATTATTGATCGAAATTAAAATTACTGGTAGATTCTTAATAAATTCACAGAAATAAGGATCTGTGAAATTGGATGGCTGAAATGGCAATATTCATTAGGTGTTTTTGATGTTCCTTGGTTATCAGTCACAAATGAAACTTAGACATCTTAAGTCTACACCAAGTACTCAAATGTTCTATAAATTTGTCCAAAGTCAGGCTTGGTAAAGCTGATCAAACTATCAATTGAAATGGAGTCACAGAGTCATACAGCATGGAAACAGACCATTTGGTCCAACTAACCTATGCTGACCATGTTCCCAAACACACTTAACTGCATGTGGCCCATATCCCTCCAAACCTTTCCTGTTCATGTAATTATCCAAATATCTTAACTGTTTCAACTGTTCTTGCACCCCCCACTTCCTCTGGCAGTTCATTCCACACACTAACCACTGTGTCCTTTTTAAAACTTGCTCATCTAACCCTACAAGTATGCCCCCTCTTTGGGAAAAGACCCTTGTTATTTGCCTTATCTATGCCCCACATGATTTTATAAATTTCTCTAAGGTCACCCCATAACCTCCAAAATGAAGTGATGAAAGGCAATCTAAATGACTGCTTTAACGAGCTGTTCATGTGAAGCAAATTTTGTACAGTATATAGGAAATTGTCTTGTGTGTACAAATTATCTTTAAACATAATCTGCCATTAATGAGTCACCCATTGACTACCTACACTCAAACTCCATTCCAAGAGTGAATAGTTATACTATAAAAGTATTGATACCTCTGGGTAGATCAAGGTAGCAGACGGGGTTTTGGGCTGCTCTCACTGAAGTGAGACATGAGTGGCATACAATAACTGCCTATACATTGGTGTGAATTTGCTTCTGTTGGAGACGCTCAGTCTGCCCAAGCAGCTATTTGGCATTGGTGCAATGTGTCCTGGACTCTCATGCACTAAGGCTAATGTTAATTAACAGCACAGCCTTTCACATTCTTAAAAAGCTCTAATCATTTTGAGTTATGGTGTTTTGGGGTCTTCAAAAGGAAGAAATTTGCATTAAAATGCTAATAGTTTTTGAAACAGTGTTATAAATGTCAGGAAGCTGTTCTTGAGCATGTCAGTAAAAACATAAATCATGGGTGATCACACGTCAACACATTTTAGTTTCCCTGCATGACTAAGTACAGAGATGAAACATTTTGTTAAAACTAGAAACTAGTTGGCACACATCTGAGGGAATGCTTGGTTCTGCACAAATGTAATATTAAAATTGGTCAACTGTGGCATAACATGATCTATAAATGCTTCATAAACAAGTAGGTTAAAAATATGCATAAGGTAAAGGTATAAATGGGACAGAAGGTGATTACATTGACAGATATAATGTATGTCTGAAAATCCAATCAATCAATCAATTTGTTAGATTGAGTTGATTTGTTTTTTGCTTGCAATTGCTAAAAGGATGCAGTTAAAAGATCATTTCATAGGGTTTGAAAAGTGAAACAACATAAATAGAAATTTAAAAAACATGCAAATATTGAAATCAGAAACAAAAACAAAATGTTTGGAATCAAAGTTGTGGAAAACAGACAAATTAAGTTCAGAATATTCATCAAAACTGCAAATTGTGTTCTATGAAATGGACCGTCAAAATATTGTCTCTTTTCAGATGCTTAAGATCTAGCCATATATTCCCAACTTTTTTCCTATTACACTCTTTCTCCAATATATAATCATATCAGATGTCTCGCACACATTCAGCAAATTTGATAGTTCAGTTGCATCAAGCTTGCTGCCTAAAAATTGATTTCTCATCTAATACTTGCAGAAAATATGTTAATAGGGACTATGTATTAAATAAAAATTAGGTCCTTTTCATAGATACCTAATGTAAGCCACCTTCATTCCTCTATGCAAGACCGAATTGTCCTGAGTTCACCCAGCATCAGGTTTACATGGAGGCCAACTGACAATTATTAAAATAAAACAAAGAATTCCAGTTGCTGGAAATCTGAAACAAAAAGAGAAAAATCGCTAGATGAACTCAGCAGGTCTGGCAGCATCTGTGGGGAGAAAGCAGAGTTAACATTTTAACCTCAATGGTCCTTCCTCAGAATGAGACTTGAAACGTTAACTCTACTTTCTGTATGACTCTATAACTCTATGTAGGACATGTAGAACTGCACGAGACCTGGACAAAGCGCTTTTGCATTTTTTTTTTAATCCATCTCTGTAACTTTTAAAAAAACGTTATCACTGGAATGGTGACCTGCATCAAAACTATCTATAATAACAGTCCCAAAAACAGAAATTGCTGGAGGAACTCAGCAGGTCTGGCAGCATCTGTGGAGAGAAAGCAGAGTTAACATTTTAACTCCTGTGACCCTTACTCAGAACAAGACTTGAAACGTTAACTCTGCTTTCTTTCCATAGATGCTGCCAGATTTGCTGGGTTCCTCCAGCAATAGGAGTGGCATGGTGCCTCAGTGGTTAGCACTGCTGCCTCACAGCACCAGGTCCCAGGTTCAATTCCAGCCTCAGTTGACTGACTGTGTGAAGTTTGCACATTCTCCCAGTGTTGCCGTGGGTTTCCTCCGGGTGCTCCAGTTTCCTCCCACAGTCCAAATATGTGCCAGTCAGGTGAATTGGCCATGCTAAATTACCCATTAGTACTAGGTACATTAGTCAGAGGGAAATGGGTCTGGGTGGGTTGCTCTTCGGAGGGTCGGTGTGGACTGGTTGGTCCAAGGGGCCTGTTTCCACCCTGTAAGGAATCTAATCAATATCTGTTTTTGGGACAGTTACTATAGATCATTTTGATGCAGGTCACCATTCCAGTGGTAACATTTTTTTAAAAAGTTAACGAGGTGGATTAAAAAAAATGCAAAAGCACTTTGTCCAGGTCTCGTGCACTTCTACGTGTCCTACAAAGTTATAGTGTCATACAGAATAGAAACAGACCTGTCGGTCCAACATGTCCGTACCAACCAGACATCCCAATCTGACTTAGTCCTATTTGCAAGCTTTTGTCCCATATCCCTCTAAATCTTTCCTATTCATACTCTAATCCAAATGCCTTTTAAATGTTATAGTTGGAGCCACCTCCACCACTTCCTCTGGCAGCTTGTTCTATACACACGCCACTGTGTGTGAAAAATAGCCTGCTCCCCATAAGTTCCTGCTTGATTAGGTATTCTTCCTCTTCAAACATGTACCTGAGACTGCATGTTGTGCTACTAGGGAGACAATAACCTAGTGGCATTATCATTGGACTATTGATCCAGAAACTTCTGGTTTCAAATCCTGCAATGGGAGACAACGGAATTTGAATTCAATAGCAAAGAAATCTGGAATTAAATGCCTAATGATGACCATGAACCAATAGTTGGAAAAATCCATCTAGTTTGCCAATGTCATTTAGAGAAGGAAACTAGCATCCTTGTCTGGCCTACATGTGACTCCAGACCCACAGCAATGTGTCATAGAGTCATAGGGATGTACAGCATGGAAACAGACCCTTTAGTCCAAGCCGTCCAGATATTGCAACCCAATCTAGTCCCACCTGCCAGCACCCAGCCCATTCCTTCCAAACCCTTCCTATTCATATACCCATCCAAATGCCTCTTAAATGCTGCAATTGTACCAGCCTCCACCACTTCCTCTGGCAGCTCATTTCATGCACATACCACCCTCTGAAAAGGTTGCCCCTTAGGTCTCTTTTATATCTTTTCCCTTCTCACCCTAAATCTATGCCCTCTAGTTCTGGACTCCCCGACCCCAGGGAAAAGACTTTGCCTATTTACCCTATCCATGCACCTCATAACTTTGTAAATCTCTAATAGGAAGGAGACCAGAATTGCACACAATATTCCAACAGTGGCCTAACCAATGTCCTGTACAGCCACAACATGACCTCCCAACTCCTGCACTCAATACTCTGACCAATAAAGGAAAGCATACCAAACTCCTCCTTCACTATCCTGTCTACCTGCGACTCCACTTTCAAGGAGAAATGAACCTGCACTTCAAGATCTCTTTGTTCAGCAACACTCCCTAGGACCTTACCATTAAGTGCATAAGTCCTGCTAAGATTTGCTTTCCCAAAATACAGCACCTCGCATTTATCCGAATTAAACTCTATCTGCCAATTCTCAGCCCATTGGTCTATCTGATCAAGATCCTGTTGTAATCAGAGGTAACCTTCTTCGCTGTCCACTACACCTCCAATTTTGGTGTCATCTGCAAACTTACTTCTTAAGCTCACATCCAAATCATTTATGTAAATGACAAAAAGTAGAGGACCCAGCACTGATCCTTGTGGCACTCCACTGGTCACAGGCCTCCAGTCTGAAAAACATCCCTCCACCACCACCCTCTGCCTTCTACCTTTTTGAACCAGTTCTGTATCCAAATGGCTAGTTCTCCCTGTATTCCGTGAGATCTAACCTTGCTAATCAGTCTCCCATGGGAAACCTTGTCGAACGCCTTACTGAAGTCCATATTCATGATTCTGAAATGCCCCTTGGGCAATTAGGGTTTGGCAATAAATGCTGCCCAGCCAATGACATGTACGTCCCACGAATGACTAAAACAATTTATTACAAAATGGCAAGCCTCTTTGCCTATCGCTGCTTGTGGATGGTTCTCTAACTTCTGAATCAGGCTCCTAAGTGTCAGGTACTCTTTTGGCTTATTCATAAATGAGGCCTGTCCTCGGCCCAGTTCATGAAGGCAAACCAGTATAAATAAATTTCCAAACAAGCTTTATTATTGACAGAGACAGATATCGCTGGCGAAACTCAGCAGATCTGACTGTATCTGCAGAGAGAAAGCAGAGTTAACTTTGAAGAGTCGAGTGACTCTTCAGGAATACATACTATTGCCAATTAGATTAAGAAACACAAACTTCAGCAGTTGAGTTAAAGCCAGTTATTTATGAGTGTTACTCATTTATTACTTTAAAACCAATCTCTTTTGAATCAATTTGAAATTTTAGCAAAGCTGAAATGGTATGATAGCTTTCCTCAGTTCCTGTCATTAAAATTATTGTAAAAGAGGAATAAATATGCACGTAGAGTGGAGATGGGGAACTAAAACAGGATTGGATGTGGCAGTTTGCAGCTCTCTAAAGAGTAACAACCTTTTTAAAAAAAATACAGGATGCTTGTACCTATTATTAAAGTTTTAATTCGACTGACATGTGATGCTTCACATAGAAGAATAGGCACTGTCTTTGGTACATCTGAAAGCCACTGTTCTAAAGGTTATCATTTGTGACGGCGCCAAATCAACCATGGAAATGCATAGAGAAGCTTCACTTCCTCTCCTGTGCTGTAATCACTGTTAAACTAATGCCTTGTTCTGATAGCTTTCATTCAGTACTGAAATCATAAAAAGAGTACAAAGTCAGATGCTCAGAATCTGACATTTGATGCACAAATGGAACAGGTTTTTGATCAAACTAAACATGTTGTTTTTGATCTTAAATTTCTGTGTAGGATAATTTCAGTTTTATAAATGTCGTCTTATGCATTAATGTTAGGTATCTCCAATCTCAAAGTTAATAATTGTTAAGCATTAAAGTGCTACTAAACTCACTTAGCACATAAGAAAAGTCTTCATATGAAATATTTTAATATTGATGGTAAAGTACGATGTATGTTATTTTAGTTCTGTTTAGCCAAAACATTATAAGAACCTTTTTGAGTCTGCATGTTGTTCGTGGTTTTTGATTAATTAGATTGGAGTATCCCCAGAAGTACCGTGTTGATTGTTATATATTTTGGTTATGTCTCCAAGCAAATATTTTATTCAGAATGTAATTAAATATTATTTTGTTCTTTTGTAATGTTAAATTGAAAAATAACTGGTCAATAATTACAGCAGTTCACCAATTTATTTTAATTTCACTACTGAATACCATTTGCTTGTTCTGTTATCATATAGGCTAGTCCTTGTGTTCCATATTACCTCCCTAATTGATGACTTTTGCCCATGCTACTTTTTACCTGGCAATGTGTGCTCCACTACTTTGTCCTAATTATCAGCTTACATTCAATGAAATTTTACTGTGTCTTTAGGGGCTCTGGTGTTAGACCATAAAGGGGATTGAGACCGCACTTGCCAACAATGGGGCAGGCTAGACAATTCTATTGCAGCTGGCTTAGTAATTGGTCATCTGCATGCCCACTGCCTAATTAAGAATGTAGGGATGCTTTGAATGGTCCCAGCCAAATCAGAGAACCAGTAAATCTGACGTCTCAGCAACACCAGTGGGAGAGGAGAGTACTGTTAAAGCCTTGGGGGATGCCTCAAAATAAAGTGCTCTCAAAGACCGTTGGCCCGGAGTGTGGTGGTAAATTCTTCTGGGGTCACTGTTGAGGCGAGCTTTGTACACATAAACCTCACTCACTGATGGCCCCAGACCATCGAGAGACTGTTGCTAAGAAGCTGTCTCTTCTCCTTTAATCCCAAACGCATGGGATTTGCTAACAAGTCTATTATGTGGTATTTTAACTAACACTTTACGGAAGCCTCAACATCCTGCATTTATAGTTGACCAGAAAACGGAACTAGGCCTACTATAACTATATTATCAACATAACAGCAGGTCAGAGGTTAGAAATTCTGCAGCAAATAACTCACTTCCTTTATCCCCAAGGCACAAGTTACATCCCCAAGGAATACTCTGCACTTACCTGGATGAATGCTGCTCCAACACCACAAGTAACTTGATAGCATCCAGGAAAAAAAACAGCTGCTTGATAAGCATCCCATCTACTAACTTGAATATTCATACACCTCACCACTAGTGCATACTGCTGTAAGTGTGCATCATCTACAGGGTGCATTGCAGTAAGTCACTAACACTCTTTTGACAGCACCTTTCAAACTCCTGCCTTCTCCACCTAAGGTAAAGATGGGCAACAGATGTATGGAAGCAGCATCATCTGAAACTTCCCTTCGAAGACATTCACCATCCAAACTGGCAACTATATCATTGTTTCTTCAGTCACTGAGTCAAAATCCTGGAACTTCTTTTGTAACCACTGCTTGTTTGCTTACAGCCCAAGGAATGCAACAATTCAAAATGGCAGCTCACCTCTATCTTCTCCAAGAGGATTAGAAAATGATAATAAATGCTGGAAAAACAAACACATCTCAAATCCAAATAGAAATATGTCAATATTCACAATTTCAACTGCATTGCTGTTATCAATTCTTCAATCGGTTTAATAAAGAACTCTATCGGGCTTGGTAAATATCATTTACCTTTAACAAATCCATGTTGACACCCATTTATTAGTCCATACCTTTACAATATCAATTAATTTTGTCCCCAGTTATTGTCTCTTACATCTTACTACCTTTCTTAAAGATAATTTAATCATAAAATCTGAACTTATTATCTATCAGTACAATGTCCCATTTTATGAATTGCCACATTAAATTCTCTTATTCTTGCAAATATCTAGAGAAAGAACAAACTTTTAAGACATTCCAAAGCAGAAGATAGCTCATGTTTCAGAAATTATGTCAGAGTGTTTCTGGAGGTTGCACTGTTCTGTTCCTTTTTTGCTGGTGTTAGCTCAGAGGTTCCAGAGTTAACTATTCTTTAAGTCATAAACCCTGGTGTCCAAGGAAACCCAGACTCTGTATTCACCTTCTTCCTAGTACATTTCAAACTTTGTACTTCTCTGTACTTAACTTTCGAAGCCATAGTAGCAACATTGGTGGCAGACAGGTGGCATTTTAAACTGCCAGTTTCTTAAAACAATTTAGCCAGTCTCCTCTGTGGGATTAATTTTAAGACTGATTGAGATTACATTCAATCAAATAGCCTTATCGGTTTCCAACATTGCCAGAAGCAAAGCTTCTGTGAAATAGAGAGACTGCACATCAAAGTAACAATCACATTTACATTTATGACTGAAACCTATTCAGTCACTTATAACCTCTTCATCCAATGAGACTCCCTGGGAGGTCCTAGTTGAAATAATCGGAGGGGAGCATACTTAGGCAGACTATGGTTAAAACAGACACATACCTCAAAATTTAGATGTCACAGAAATCAAACGGAAGAGTTGCTGCCATGCAACTGTTGAACGATTAGTCTGCAAGCGTTTCTCACAAATTGCATTCTCAGGTATTTTAATTGCTGCCCACAGATGTCAAGTTAATGGATGATATCATAAGAAACTAAAGCTAACCAATATTTCGGTTGATTTAGTTAGCTTTTAAGACCAATGCTAAATTGATGACCAGAGCAGCATATTTATCATACAATTACTAATAACTTCATCTCCCCCATAGGTCAACGACTAGGGTGGTGCATTTTTTTTCCAAGTAAAATATGTGATATTCGGATATAACAATACTATAGAAACGAGTTTCTATGAGGGGTGTTTGTGTCTTTTTGTCTTATGTCGGTCATTTGTTCTGTCCAAACATATGCATGCAATCAAAATTGTAACAAGACGTAAGGATATTGACTGATACCGAAAACGCATTTCTGTACATTTCACGTGAACATCGTGTCATTGCATCCGACTGTTTGACTTAGTTCATGCGTAAGAACCAGAGCAGTGGGAAGACTCTCCTCGTCGGGCACGTGATTTCCAATTACATCTCTTAATGGCCAAACTGTGGCCTGATGCATCCTGGCTTTTGTTCAGTTCGACGAAAATATGACTGTGTCGGAAGGGTCGGGCGCTGACGCCCACTGCTGTTCACGTCAATAGCACACTGTCAAAAAAAAGCGTGTAGTCCAAGTGATAGAGGAAATGGGGAGACGTGTCATTTAACTGCAAACCACTTGCCCTGAGGTTACACGAATTGAACATGAACGGTTTCTAATCCTTCTCCTCATTTGACCTTCGTCTGAGTCATCAAAAACTGTGCCCTAACCGCTACAGCAGACATTTGGGAGTGAGGCACTAGTTTAAGTAGGAAACAGCAACATTACCGGGAATGTTAACAAATGCAAAGTGGAGTAAACCACAACAGAATCTAAATGTATGACAGTGGTCAGTTGTCTGCGAAATCGACTGGTTTAGCAATAATTGCACTATTTGTTTTGAAGAATCCAGTAAAGATTTAATTGTTCTTAAACAAATAAAATTCCACTTGGTTAACACGGAACTGATGTCATTCAGGACGGTCTTCAAAATGACTGAAGATCATGTTACACGTTGATGTTATGTATTGTATATGCTAATGATGTTTTCTATAAGTAACGTATGTGTGTAAGTCTCCACAGTCTGCTCTCTTATTAGAGGTAACTGGTGGTGAGTTTAACCTGAGGGTCACCACACGTCATACAGGGGGTGAGATCAAGAAGGTGTGATCTTGATAGTGACCTCAACTAGTTATAGAAATTGAACTTAAAATTTTGACGTCACTGCATTGCAAACCAGCCCAAATGAGCTATCAAAAGTAATTAAGTATCACAAGCACAGTTTTAAAGGCCAGTCACTCATGGAGTTTATTGAATAAATTGAAACAGTAATTTTCAACAAACACAAAAGAAATGGGTTATTTTTGAAAATGTATTCAAATTAAATCAAATCTATCACATAGAGCTCACTTTTTAAACACATTAGATGTGAATCTGCACAAAACTATTTTACTCCATCTAATTCTAGACTTGTAAGTACATTTTCTCAAAAACATTTTTTTAATGGAGACTCAGCAGATTTTACAGTATATAGACATAGAACATAAAGGTTAGAGTTTACCTGCAGACCCTTTGAAAGAAATGCTTTTTCAAAGGAATAACTGTTATTAAATTTGGTAATAATACATGATCATAGATATGAAGAAATCCAATAGACATGATAAACCACAAAAGAGGATACACATAAAAATCAGATAATAGCATTTTGTTTGAGACTTAAAATGTCTATCTTTATTAAATTTGAAAAACCCAAGTACTGGGTCAATGTTATCCATTTTAATGCCCTTTCACAGCATTACCATTTAAGGTTGTGCTACTTTTGTGTTGTCCCAAAGCAGTTTTCCCTCTCTTTTCAAAAGACCTGATCTAAGAGTGACAGGCCTAGTTGGACCGTAAAGTACAGCAAGATAAGATTTACTTCATGAGGCAGTTTCTCACAGTTAGGGCTTCACATTACTTCAATGAATGTGGAAATTGTTCTGGAATCAATTTTAAATTATGGCAGTGAATGCTATCATTCCTGCTTGAAAAAGTAATTCACTGCAGCAAAATTCCCCATATGCTCTCATCAAGCCACTATGTACAGAGCACTCTGCTGGTCATCAGAGTGCAGTTCCAGCCTTGTCTAATGGCTGAGATTTTTTTGTAAGTTTGTCTAAGATAGATATCACTATCTGACTAAATAGAAAGATATATTGTCTTCACTATTATCTGTAATAGAATAATTATCAAAACTTTTCTTTCCTGTATTATTAAAACAACAAATCATGTTTATAAAACAGGCTCAAACTCCAAATGTGGTGAATAAACAGTGCAAAGCATCAAAAACAATTTCAAATCATAAAATTCACAGTCAACATCAGCTTCAACATTCCAGCTGATGTTAATTCCGCCTGTATCGCAGATGTGGACATTAAAGGATAACATTAATGGGGATGCTTTTAGCTACAAGAGGATGGGAGCAATTTATTAGCATACAATAGCATCTAGTTTGTTAAACATATGTGTTTTTTTTACTTTGTACCTTAAACAGTACTGCTCCACAAGTAAAATGATGTGCCTTTGTGCATATTGCCTTTTTGATATGCTGGGAAACTTCAAACAAATTGAGGAACACATTGATTATATGCATGTGGTAACCTACAACAATATACTAGAAAACACCAAAAAGCATATTTATGTATAAAATACAGAACAATAAATTCAATGAAGCAAGGTTCTTGGGTTTTCCCCATTTAGTCACCTTGCCTTCATGGTTTAATGAATAAAAACGTAATCATTATTAATTTATTTTTTTAAAACATTGCTATCTGTCCAAATCAACACACTGAGAATAGCATCAAAAGTCAATTGTAAATTAGAGTTGTTGTAGCTCACAACATCACTTAGACTTACAGATGCTAGCAAAGCTACCTGCCAAGTGTGCTTCTTCATTTCAAGCAATCCCATGTCCTACTCAATACATACACAGGACTGTTTTGTAAGTTGGCCTAAATTGGCCTGCAATTAAATCTTTAGATTTAAATGTTTACATTGAAGCTGCCAAAAGTTGTGAAATCATTTTATTTACAGTTTTATAATGGATAAGCTTGGACAAGCCTTCACAATTAGACAAGTTACATTTACCCAAGCCTTTGTTATGCTAATAAAAGTGATTTTATGGCAAGGGTAGGGGCTAGAGCTTGCATGCATAGTTAGGGGAGGTGACTGAACACACAGCTAAATTTTGCGAAAAGATGTGAAAGTTGATGGAACAGTTTTGG
Organism: Chiloscyllium plagiosum; assembly: GCF_004010195.1. Taxonomy (NCBI): domain Eukaryota; kingdom Metazoa; phylum Chordata; class Chondrichthyes; order Orectolobiformes; family Hemiscylliidae; genus Chiloscyllium; species Chiloscyllium plagiosum. Next base: position 55,422,572 of record NC_057714.1, read on the forward strand.
AAAGCAACTTCCAGATTGCTGGGATGTGATGATTGGTGGTTCTGCCATTAATGATGGAATGGGAGGAGGAAAGGTAACCTGTCTCATCTTGTATGTACTAGATAATACAGAAGATCCAAACTGCAATAGCAGAGCTAGGGTAGGAAGATCAGGATGTTATCGGGGTATTGTTATTGTTTATTGATAATGATATAAGACCATAAGACATAGGAGTAGAAGTAAGGCCATTCAGCCCATCAAGACCACTCCACCATTTAATCATGGCTGATGGCTATTTCAATTCCAATTACCTGCACTCTCTCCATAGCCCTAGCCCTTAATTCTCTGCGAGATCAAGAATTTATCAATCTCTGCCTTGAAGACGTTTAACATCCTGGCCTGCACTGCACTCTGTGACAATTAATTCCACAGGCCCATTACTCTCTGGTTGAAGAAATGTCTCTTCATTTCTGTTCTAAATTGACTCCCTCTAATTCTAAGGCTGTCCCCATGGGTCCTAGTCTCCCCGCCTAATGGAAACAAATTCCCAGTATCTACCCTTTTTGAGCCATGCATTATTTTTTAAGTTTCCATTAGATCTCCCCTCAACCTTTTAAATTCCAATGAGTACAATCCCAGGATCCTCAGCTGTTCATCATATGTTAGGCACATATGGTCATCACTGGCTGGGCCAGCATTTATTACCCATCCCTCCGGGATAAGTTTGTAGTCAACTACCTTCTTGAGCTACTACAGTCCATTTGGAACATTCACAACGCTGTTAGGAAGGGAGTTGCAGGACTTTAACAAAAGCGCAATGAAGGATCAGCTAAATGGTTCCAAATCAGCATGTTCTGTGTACTGAAGGGTTTTAAAGCATGGCGCTGGGAAAAGAACAGCAGGTCAGCGAGCATCCGAGAAACAAGAGAGTCGATGCTTCCTGCTCCTCGGATGCTGCTTGCCCTACTGTGCTTTCCAGCACCAAGCTATTCGACTCTGACTCTCCAGCATCTGCAGTGCTCACTGTCCCCCAATGCACTGGAAGGAACTTAGAGTGTTAGTGTTTTCATGCACCCGCAGCCCTTGTGCATCTAGATGGTAGAGATCACGTGTCTAGAAGTTGCTGTGGAAGGAGCCTTGGTGAGTTTTTGTATTGCATCTTAGAAATGATATACGCTGCTACTAGTGTGTGTAAATGGGAAAGGGAGCGAACGCTACCATTTTGCCACTGTCTCCCTCCTTCGAGCTCAAAAGTTTTCGCGCACGCTTCCTATTATGCCTTTGACTTGATTGTTTTACCTCGTGCCTCACTTTTTTCAACACAGGCATGGGTTTTTATAGCTATTTATTTAAACCAAGCCTATGGATTGGGGTCAGATTGATACAAAAGGCACCATTAATGAACACTGATGGAACTCATGGAAGAAGAGGAAAATTCCACCCCACCAAAAATAACTGGTCAAAATCTAAACAAAAAAGCCAAATCTCAGTAACTTTCGTTAATTAGAATGGAATCTTGGCTTCTAACCAGGGCACCGAAATATAAATGGGCAGAACTTCGTACAGGAATCTCCAAAGTACAAGTTAAACCTCCATGAACCGCATTTGAAAGAACCGGTGTTTGAGTGATTAAAATCTTACCCACAGCAAGAGGAAGAATCAGTAATTCAATTCTAAAACAGTAACTGCTGGAAACAGTCAGTGCATCCGGCAGCATCCGTAGTGGATAAAGTTACGCGGGGAGGTGGACACGGTTCCACAGTAAGGCCCTCAGTCAGTCAGTGGCCACGCATCGAGGAAAAGGGGCTGGAGACGAGCTGAGGGGGGTGAGACTCCAAATACAGATCACAGATTCTGCGTCAACATTGAGAGGGGATTTGCATTTTGGAGGGAGGTTATTTAGCTCTAATCTTATCTACTTTGGTTTAAATGCAGAGGTGCCAGGAGATGAGTTCACCCAGCGAGTGTATAACGACTTCCTTACCGAAGTCTGGGGGCGATTCGGGCGGATTGCTGACGGGGTAGTGTGGGATCAATAAGATCAATGAGGAGGGAAATACGTCCAGTCGCAGAATCGCCTCCACCTCCAAACCTTCAACCCCAAAACATCTCTTTCACTCCCGTGTTTCACTCCCTTTCCACGCATCCTCCAGTTAACACACAATCCAGGTTTAAACCAGTGGGTTCATTTTCGAGCATTAATGCATCCAGACCTGATTCCGCTTCTTTGAGTACGTCGCCCTAGCTGTTGGGGAACCATGTGCAGAAAAGAAACAGCCGCTCAAAAGATTGGAGAATAGCTACTTATTTTTCATTGTACAACTATTATTCATGCACTTTAGAATCGACTGCGCTGTGGGCTCCTAAACTCAGGTGCTTTGCTTCATGGGCTGTAGGTTTTGGAGGTTGGGGGGTGGGATTGAGACAGAGACTGTGAGGGACTTACAGGCAGTGTGCAGCAGCTACCACTCGGAATGCCTTTGTATGACTTTCCCCATGTATTCAGGCTCTTGCTCAGGGTGTGCGCGGTTGCTAGGACACGGTTTAAACAATCCCAGGCTCGATGCCTGGCCTGTCCTGCTCGGGTGAAAGCGCATGCCAAGAGGCAGCAGGCAGCTCCAGTCCTGGAGTCCTCTCCAAACTGCAACAAGAACAGCTTTTCCGTCAACGCCTCACTGCCGCCAGCAACCCCCCACCCCCAACCCCGTCTCAACCCACTCTCTTCTCCAGGATAAAACAAAACAAATGTTTTAGCGGGGGAGTATGTGTGTGTGTGTGTGTGGGGGGGGGGGGGGGGGGGGAGGTTGGAACAGCTTTGCATACACCAATGTTGAATCAAACGATTTAAAACCCGAGCACGGTGCCAAATCTGCGAGGTGAAACATTTGCCCATTCATCAAACTCCTTTATAGGTAACCGGAGCACAGAAGGCAGCCAACTCCGTCCAAAAGGTGACATTTCTCACTAATCTCAAAATTCTCACTAAACTTGAATCGAACTGCGGACTTCTTTCTGAACTCTAAGCTGCCAATGGCGACTTTGCTTGTTCACAGAGTGAGAGGGGGAGAAAAAAAAACACTAGGTTTGAGTTATCTCCTGAAGCAAAGGAGGCGAATGTGACAATGTCAGAGATTGCATTTCAGCAAGTTCGAATGGGCTGGTTTTTGAGGGAGGGAGACGCATCGTGTGGGACTGACTGTTCCGACCACTGAACACTGAACAATGGAAACCAGCGGGGTACAGTCATTTCATTCGGCTCAGGTGAACCAAAGTCTCAGTTACATGGAGCCTTTCCGCTTGACTGAGGCCAGTCTCCATCCATCATTTTGCAAAATGATCGACTTTAATCATCAATCTGTGCAGATTACAGATTCATCAGCTCGGTGAGGCTGTTTTGTGGAGAAAGAAAACTATTATTTGAAGAAATGATTTAATCTACGGCAAAGTGACGGTCTCTCGATGGCTAGAAGCTTATGTGGCTTCCTGCAGCTTGAAATCGCCCCAAAATGTTGCCCCAGCCCCGACAGGAGACTGGCATTGCTTCGCTCCGTTCCGGGGTGGCACTCACTTGGGCAACTTGTATCGCATGGGGAGGGAGGAGAGGGGAGACACCAGCTTGCCCCGCCCCGAGACCTGTATCAGCAAATAACCAACTAGGGAAACCCAATGGGAGCCGAGTGAATTATTCATATTCCGGGGGGCGGGATCTCGTCTTTCTTGATATAAGAGAACCTGCATTCGCTCCTGGTTTGTCGGAGTCGAAGAAAGTGCAAGCGGGTGAAGTTAATCTGAAAGAAAGTGAAAAAATAATAAAAAAAAAGGAAACCCTTTCTTTCGGTCTGAATTCCGTGGAGCAGCAAACTCGCTTTGTTCCCTTTGATTTTTATTTTGCTGTAATTTTTTTTGTTGCTGTGTGAGGAGCTCTCTGCAAAGGGGTTGAACCCACTCCCCACCCCTCCGCTCGGCGAGCCTGTGTGAGGAGACCATGGTGTACGCGCTATGTGTGCTGGCCGTGGCGACGCTGAGTGTCAAGTTGGCCGCCTCTCTGGGACCTATCGTCCGCTGCGAGCCGTGCGACGCCCGGGCGCTGGCGCAGTGCAAGCCGCTGCAGGGAGACTGCCAGCCGGTCCGGGAGCCGGGCTGCGGCTGCTGCATGACCTGCGCCCTCCGCCAGGGGCAGCAGTGCGGCGTCTACACCGAGCGCTGCGCCTCCGACTTCACCTGTCTGCCCCGGGCAGGGGAGAGCAGACCCCTGCAGGCGCTGCTGGAGGGCAGGGGTCTCTGCACTAACCAGACGGCCAAATTCCGCATCCTGAACGCTGCCGGTAAGGAACTGGGTACTCTCCGTCCCCCTGGCAAATCCACACACTGGCAGAGGGAAAGCTAACTGTATAATTTATTTCAGGTTTGTAGCGGCTGCAGTCACTCACTTTTGTGAATAACTTCGTTTACAAAAGAAAAGGACTGCTTTGGCTTATGGTGCTTCTTGGTGTTAAGAAGCGCTACTATCTTAGAAGATGAGCTTTGACCTTCTGTTCTCTAAACTATGTTAATTTAAGCCCAGGTCCAGGGATTGCATCATCACTGCGATAGAATGATTGCAGTTTACCTGATGCTAAGGTTATATTCTTCACCCGCTCGGAAGCGGCTGTTAACCCGAGGGCTCTGTGTGAACAGTAGCCTCACTGTTGGACTTGAGCAAAATGGCAACATTGCCTCTTTATGTGTTTTAAACAAGGGAGCGTTGCCTGGCCTTTTCTCCAGTGAGGGCACGTTTGGCAGTATTTCTTTTTAAATAGTTTCTAACTCGTAACAGAGCAGAGCCTTGCAATGTGCACATTTTGTTTCAGTTTAGATGCTTTTTAACGTCAGGATTGAGAGAAGTCGCTTGCTTATACACGTAGAATACCCCAACTGCACGTATCTCGTACTGGCACTGGGGTTGCTTTCAAGTCTTTAAAGCTTCCAGCCTTCTGGTTGCTGCAATAATATTATTCGTACGAAATGAACTTATAAAAAAAAAACTTTTAATACTGAAGAGTTAGTAACCAGAATGCTCACTGGGGTACAACTTTGAGGTACTGGTAACAATACTAGCAAGACATCAGTATTTTGGAGTGAGCATAAACATTGGCGATATTAGCTCACCACCGTCTGGTGAAATAGAATATTGCAAAGCTTGCTGCTGAGAGGCTTTCTACTTTAAAAAGCACCACAATAATTGCCTGTTGCCAGCTCTTCCCCGCCCCTCTTTCAGTAAAGTTATCATGCCTTTTATACATTAAATGAGACCTTTGCGCTACCGCAGTTTTGAACCATATTTTACTGGTGTGTCTCTTATTTTTACAATTTAGGAAATACCAACCGTTCAGAAGATGAAAGGAATGCCAGTAACTCTGGGAATGAGTGGAGTCCCAACACACACCGAATGCAAGAGAGTAAAAGTCACCAGCAGCATAATAAACTGCTGAGGAAAGAGGCATCAAGAAAATCTCAGCTGTACAAAATCAACAACGAAGCAGAGAACACAGAAACTACCAACTTTTCTTCAGAAATAAAACATGACACAGAATATGTGAGTGAGCAATGCATCTTTCTATTACATATATATATGTTTTGAGTTTCTGTTCATCAGGAAGTTCCCTCCAATTGTGAAATGAAATTCTGCACTTGTACCCTCTACCACAGAGAATAAGAATCCCCCTGGTCTCCATGGAGTAGTATTATAAATGCACCTAAGTTTTCCATTGCAGCATTTTGACTTATTTTAATGTGTTTTCAGTGTGTTCACATTTGCACAGGAAATGTTCCACACAGGAACTCAGCAAAATGTACTTGAAATGTCACTAAACATAAGGAACCATTGTAATTCTTATCCCAGTGCACCAAAAGTTTGAAAACAATTCAAACATTTTATTTATAGTTTATGCTGAACAAATTGTTTTAATCTCATTAAAGGAAGCTGATCCTTTTCCATGTACCAAGATTGAGATTATTCTGTCTATATTTATCAGGGTCCTTGTCGTAGAGAAATGGAAGACATCCTAAATAATTTGAAAGCTGTATCCATTCTGAGCCCCAGAGGTGTATACATTCCAAATTGTGACAAGAAAGGCTTCTACAAGAAAAAACAGGTTTGTGTTTCTCTTCCCCATCACTGCTTGCTTTCCCTTTTTCTTTCCATTGGATAAATATTTATTTTCCTAATTATAAGTAGGATGTACCCACTGAAGTTGTCTAGAAACAAAACAATCTTGCACTGTTCTTAATACATGTCTGGCATATGGATCATGTACGAGCTAAAATGCAGAAACACCCTTGAGATTTCTTTGCTGCATTAATAAGGGATCAGTAGCCCATTCTGATGTTTTGTTGTAACATAGAATTGAAGGTGAATGAAAAGATTTTACAATCAAATTCATTTTGGGGCATGATTCATACATTTTTTAAACACCTTTTTTGTTGTGCATCTGTTAATGTCCAACATTCACCTTTTTACCCAAGATTGGCCTCAAACTTCTGCATATTTTGGTAGTACTTGGAGCGAGGAATTAGAGATAGTGTGACCCTGTCACAACTATTCCATCCCTTCTGCATCTATAAAGTTTAGTGCATTGGCTGACTGAAGGGATGGAATGCAAATTGGCATAATTTCAAGTGACTAAACATCCTGTCACTTGCAATTGATCTGACTTCAATATCTGTGAGCATTGACCCAGTAGGATTTGTGTAAGTCTCATGATAATTTGTGACCAAATTTGAATTAGATGCAACCACACAGCTAATCTGTGTTAGAAAATCCTGACTGCTGCTGAAAACAACTGATTCAGGAACATCAGAACAGGGGCACGCTTTTCACTGTCTTGAGCCTTTTCTATCATTCTTTTGGGATTATGGTCTATTCCTGTCTGTGCCACTTAATACCCTTGCCCAAAAGAATTGTATCAACCTCAGTTTTGGGATTTTCTTTGCCTCAGTACCTTTCTGGTGGAGAGATTTTGCAGATTTCCAGGTGTAAGCACATTAAGAAGTGGCTAACTCACTCTGAAGCTCCCAATTTCTGAACTATTCTAGCAGGTAGTGGACACCTAACATTTTGTGGTAGATGGAATCTTCATTACTGAGAGCAATCATTTGCAGACTGCAGCAGTGGGCACCTGCTTTGTTTATATTTCAGCTATGTAGAAGTGAAAAAACAAAATGCTGTGATGTGAAAAATCTGAATAAAGAATGCCAGAAATAGTCAGTTGGCCTGGAGAGAGAAATGGAGTTAACATCTTAGATCTGTGATGGAACAAAATTTCTGAAATCTAAAACATTAACTCTGTTTCTGTTGTGACACAGGCTGCCAGATCTGCTGGGTATTTCTATTTTAAATTTAGGAATGGATAGCCTTCATCTTAGCTAAGGTGTGAGATAATATTGTCTGTGAAATACGCTGCAAATGTACTGAAGATGTAAGAGAAAAATCAAACAGGGTCCTAATATTCGGTTGGAAGCTGCTAAGCGATTCAGTATGCTGTGATGCTTAACTAATTTTAAGTCCAAAGTCTACCATTACACCACTATGATACATCACCACACTTTAAGGATGTTTCAGTGCAGCACCTGTTGAAGCCATTCAAAGTAAGGCTACAATGTTTCACAACCTGTTCCTGTAAGATTCATTATTCATAAATGTAACACAAACTTTTGTTAACTGTGAGCATTCCTACCTTTCTCAATGATATGGATCTTTTAACGCTTTTAAGAAGTAATATTCCTGTTCGTAACTATCATTTAGTTAAAGGGAAAATGACATTACCATTCATTTAAATTGTTGACACTCTCTTCTCTTTACCACAGTGTCGATCATCTAAAGGGAGGAGGCGAGGTTTATGCTGGTGTGTGGACAAATATGGCACTCGGCTGCCGAGCTATGAAAGAAATGGAGAATTGCGTTGTTATAGTTTTGAGAGTAAGTGAGATATCCTGCTGCTCCCATGGACTCTGTATGTATGTGAGAGAGAGAGAGAGAAAGAAAGAAAATGAGCAAGAGACACTGATTGATCAGAGACCTCAGAGCAATTGGCAGTAGACATGGATTGCCTGTGTTCTAGAGCTGTGAGTTCTGCTGCCGGTTTAGGTTGAGAAAGGGGGCTTTCTTCAGTCCAGATGTTACAGCTCTATCCTGCCACATATTCTTCCAGCTCCCTGAAAAACTGGGAGTTTTTTTTAATTCCCAAGAAATCTGCACTACAGTTCCCAAGGAAAAGGCACTTCAGAAAGGAATCAGGGAATCTCCACTTGACTATTTAAAAACTGCCTGTGACCAATTTGATCCTGACAGACTTTGTGCTCTTATGTAAAAAAAATTAGTGTATGATACTACATATTTTGAAATGTCTTGTTCTGCAGGTCTGAAACAGGAAACTAGCCTTCACGGGTAAAACTTTCTATAAAATTTTAAAAAAGACTTTGTTCTTTTAAAAAAAGCTTTCATGTTACTAAAAAGTCATATGATTATTTTTCCTTAAATGAAATGAATATTCTGTTAGAATATGGTCTGTATTTAATATAATTATGTTTTTTAATAAACATTATTTAAACTGAATAAACATGAAGCATTGTTTTTTTTTCTACAGCAATAAGTTCATTAGCTAATTTTGTACCACATCATTACAGAAATCAAAAAAAAATTACTTGAGAATCGACTAATTGTGGATCTAAATCATATAAAGGAAATTGGTGATACAGTTACATTAAAAGAAAAGATGTTACCATTTAACAATTTTGATTCATTAGAAACAATTTGAAACGCGAGAAAATTTGAACAAACATATGAGTGCCATCTAGTGGTTATAGGCTATTAAGACATTGTCCAAAAACTCCGCAGGTACAGGAAATCAAATTTACTCCCACATTCTCCAGTCTTTGCTGAGCCAATGTGTTACAAGCAATAATTGATAGGCAACTTCACATACAATCAGTAAAGTAATACTGTTGTTTAATAACTACCCCACTACAAACTTTCTTTACTTATGCATCATGTTTTGTGACTGATTTGAATTCACACATTTGGTACACAGTATCAACACTTAAGGAAAACCCAAACTAGCAATTGTTTTTTGTTTATAACTGCCCAATACATAAAATACATGAAATGATGCATACAGTAGAAAATTAGTTGCATTAGTTTCATTCATTCACAGTAAAATTGCAAAGACAAATTATAACCATTCAATAAGAATTGAGACCTGACAAAGATGACACACTCTTGTAGCAGAAGGCTGTCCACAACTATAGCAGACATTTTTTTAGAAAAAAAATATGCTAACAGAGGATTAAGCAAAGTGTTTGTTCCAGCTTTAGTCACTCCTAATGATAACCCAGGAATTGCTGACCACTTCAGACAGCTTTATGACTTTTCTCATTTAATCCTCTGAAGGTTGACGCTGGATTTTCTACTGCTATCTTACAAGTGCTGAGCACATCAATATTTCCACCTTTTTCTTGGCAGATGCATGACGATTAGACTGAAACAAAGCTGCTTTTGGAGGCAAAGGCTGAAATTCATATCAATCACTACTCATTGTTATAGCAAAAATAAAACCTCTTCACACTCTTTGGGAAAGTGGGCATATGATTTACCTTCAGCTAATGACTAAAAGCGCAAAGAGCCAACACTAACCTTGCCATTATTACAAGCTCATATACAAAGGAGCGGAAAATAGGCTATTCAACCTATCAAGTCTGCTGCACCATTCAACTAGACCTGATAATCCTGAACTCCACTTTCTTGTCTTTTCCCAAAAACCCTTGACTCCCTCATATTAAAGATAATCAGGGAAATATGTGATATGTGTACTTTCACATCATAAGAATAAATTAATTGTCTTTTGTTTATAATTAACAACTAAATTTCACAGGTATGAATGCATTTAAACAGAGAGAAAACCAGCACCAATGAGTTCATTTTCTCTATGAATACTCTATTGTATATAGGAGTGTGTAAAAGGGAAGAGTACTGATGTCAGTAAGCATAAGGATGAAGTTTGGGCAGTTAATAAAAATTATTTTAACTTGAAGACATGTATCACCTTGAAACACACTACCATGCTTTTAGTTTACAAAATATTGGCCTCTAACATGAGGAATGGATCTATGCCTTGAAAATGTTATAATTCTAATAGAGGCAATGGTTAATTAGCAGTGGTAGCAATTTGTAAGATTTAAGCTTTCTATTATTTTAATGCCATGAGATCCTTTGTAACATTAATGTGTTATTAACATTGTTTATACGTAGTGACTTGCAGTGTATTCAGTGACTGTTTAGATAATACTTTTCTCAACTCATGCATTTTTCACAATGTAAAATTATTTTCATGCGCATTAATAGTGAACCAAAAGTGCAATTAGCAACAGTAGATTATTTCACTGGACAATTTAGATAGATGCTATTTTAAATGTGATTTTCAAAAAGAAATCTTTAAACTAAAAAAAAGCAGGAAATAAATAGCTTACATACATGAAAGATAACTGTAACCTATGGTTATCACCTTCAAATGCTCTGGTGTAACGTGTGTGAGAAAAGCAAAGTTGTTATTGCCGCCTCAGTTTTTTAAGATGCTTCAGTTATTTTGTTCGGCTGATGCTGTAACATGTCTCTCATGCCGGTGGCATTGGGGATCACCTCTCACTTCTGGAGAGCCAGGAATTCTCTTTCCATTCCAGCGAAAAACACACCAACACCGTCCATGCTGTCCATCCAGAGCTGACTCGCACTTTCAAAACATAAGTGTAAAAACATTATTGTCCTCGTTGTAAAACAGAAATGAAAGATTAATGAATGAAATTATGTCAAGTGTAGAAATCAACTTTTCCCAATGTATTCATTTCAGACAATCATGCAGAGTTAGTACACATGGTGCATAGGCTTGTTCTAAGGGAAACAGAGTAGGCAATCAGGCTCTGAGGAATCACACATCTGATTCGTGACTTCTGTAATTTTCCAGCCGGAATAACCATTCATGGGGAATTGGATCTCGAGCCTGATCTGTATTCATAAGGCAAGCTGCAGATGTCTGATCAGCATTACCCTTTAAGTACTTTTTCTTTGCTGGGAGAGGGTGGAGATATCTCTTCTGCCATTGAAACAGCACCAACACTCATAGCTCAAAAGGGCACTGTGTTTTGGGTAAGAAAATACAATGAATTTACTTACATCAGGTGACTACTGGAGCTAACAAAGAATCGTGAGCAGAAGAGGCCCACAACTATCTTACTCATGAAGTGACCAGCTTGTCAGTGGACCCCTTTAACACGTATCCCTATGCCTAATGGTTGTTTTCAGTATCTGTCCATGCTTAAAAATCCCCATTCCTATTCTTTTTTCTACGCTGACAATATAATTTTAGGGGATGATAACATGTGAGAAGAAATTGTAGGAGATAGTCTGTTGAAATGGTAGATTCAGAAAAATGTGAGAAAATGGGGCTTGACAAAATTGCAATGCAAGTATTCAATGTAACAGTAATGGACAAATGTTGTGATACAAATAAAGAACTTGTATCAGAAATTTGTGGAATCAGGGCCCAATTAGAATTTAAGTAATAATATAGGCTGATTCTTAGATGCCATATATCCTCATTGAGATAATAATACATGTTTGGAGGTTCTATCTTTTAACCTGAAACAATGCCTACTTGTTTAAGTGGTTGTAAGGCACTCTGACACCATTTGAAGGGAAATATGTTATTTTATCATCTTCATTAACATCTGTCTTGCACCCAACACAACCAAAAGCAGATTGACCAGTCACAAATCTCACATCCCAATAAAGTATTAACCCCTCCAGTAAAGCAGTACTCCCTCAATCTTGAAGTTAGATTAAGTACTGAAATCATCGGAGCTTTCTGATGTAGAATTAAGAGTACCACCACTGAGACAATCAAAAGAAAGCACCAATAATATTCTCTGTGCCTTATTCATTAGAGTGCATGGGATTGGTGGTAGTACACTAATATAGGTTTGAGAATTGGTTAACAGACAGAAGATAGAGAGAAGGAATAAATGGATCAGTTTCAGGATGGCAGGCTATCATTTACGGAAAGACTCCAGCTATCCGAGTTTATACAAAATTTATATGACTGTAATATTTCCAAATTTTTTGATGTCATGAAACTATTTGTGAAGGCTAGTGAGGAACATGCAAGGAGGCTTCACGCGGAGTTGGGTGGGTTAAGTGAATAGCCATGATGTGGAGATGCTGTTGTTTGACTGGGGTGGAAAAGGTCAGAAGTCACATGATACCAGATAAAGACCAGATGAAGGAGCAGCACTCTGAAAACGTGTAATTTCAAATAAACCTGTCCGACTATAACCTGGTGTTGTGTGACTTCTGACCTTAAGTGAATATGTAAGAGCATGGCAGATTGAAAATAATGTGAATAAATGTGCATTTATCCACTTTGGTATGAAAACACAGAGTCAGAAAATTAAGTGAAGAAAATATGGGAAGTGTTGCTGTTCAAAGGCATCTGGGTGCCTTATCGTGAATCATCAAAAACTAGCATGGAGGTGCAATTCTCAGGAAAGGAAGGCAAATGGTATGTTGACCTTCCCCACAGGCGATTTGATTACAGGAGGAAAGATGACTAGCTACAGTCACGTAGTCTTGGTTGGAGTGCACCTTGGATTACCATTTAGGTCTCTCTATCTGAGGATGGATACAGTTGTCATTGAGGGAGCACAACTGAGGATCATCCAATTAATCAATGAGATTGCAAGATTTTTTTAAAATCTGGGGAGATTGAGGAAACTGCCTGTGTTAACTAGGGTGATCTCTTTGAAACTTACAAAATTCTTACACGGTATGACAGGATGGCTGTTTCCACTGACTGGTGAATCTAGAACCAGGAAATGTAATCTCAGAATAAGGGACGGGCCATTTAAGGCTGATAGGAGATGGAATTTTTTCATGCAGAGTGAATCTTTGGAATCTTCCATGCCAGAGAGTTATGGGAGCTCAATCATCGAACATGTTCAAATTAGAAATAGGTTTAATGGCATCCACGGATGTGGAATGTGTGCAGGATATTAGCATGGATGATCAACCATGATCTAATTGAATGCTGGAGCAAGCTTGACAGGCCGAATAACATACTTCTGTTCCTTTGTTCCTGTCCAATTGTTCAGACTTGCTTTTATTTATTGAACTGCACTACAATATTCCACTAGGTGGCATGCTAATACACTGAAGAAGAACAAGCTCCTAAAGTGCTGTAGAAGAGGTTAAGTTTCTGGTTCTGCCCCGAGTGCCAGCCTCATCCAGCAGGGAGGCAGACTGAAAAATCTTATAGATGAAACACCAAGGGCTGCACCTTAATGATTTACTGAAACATACTCGCAATGAACAAAACTCTGCGCTGGGTGAGTTGTAACACTGATTCCCCTCATGGAAGTCAGTGTTATTGATTCAACAGCAGATATTTTATACTGGGGATTTCAGCCAATTGATAAATTAACTGTCACAACACACTTCATGTATGTTTCCAGTCAGTGGACGAAAGACAAACAAATTACCAAATTCCAAATAGACTACTTAGGATGTACAGAAAAACATTGCAAGGCATTTTCAGTTCATTGTATTGAAACATTATGGAATTCACCATTCTCAGAACTATAGCCCTTGTTTGTGTTTGGTGGAGGTGATAAAATGTGCTGTAGCATGAAATGTATGAAAACATTTTCTTAAAGTTACTTTTATGCTGCTTCTAAAAAAAATACTTCATATGTTCTCAAATGTTTCTTTGTGATAAACCAAAACATGGGCAACAAGACTTGAAAATAAATCAGGCTTGTAGGGAATAATGAGACTGGCAACATTCTGCAGAATGGAGGTCAAAGGGATGCTATAAAAGGCATTTGCCATATGGTGCTGATAATTTCTGCTTCTCTGCAACCTACTGATTTCCAGGCATGATGCAGCAATTGGAAAAATAATACCAGGTTTTCGAACTTTATACCATTGCAAACATCTTAATAAAGCGTTCTGCCTTTCTACGCTGTACTACTAGAATAACATAGAACCTACCTCTGCGAAACAGCAACAAGTATTTACACCGTGGGTTACTCTTTCCTTTTTTTTCATATGAAACTCCCCACTTGCCCTTCGCAGTGGGGGACAGGGATGTGGGAGGATGGTTGGAGATGATCAATGGTATATATTGAGACCCTTATGTGTTTCAGGAAGCCAGCAGAATATTCTACCAATGTAAGCATTACTAGAATTCAGCTCAGTGAAGGCCCTGATTGTCTCACGATACAATCCACAGGATAAAGTGTGGAAAAATGAAGGTTTCCCTGAATAATGAAGATTAGTTCCTAGTGGTCATCAGTTGCACATTACACTCATGGGATGCAAGCATCACTGGCAAAGCAGCATCTCCTTGTCTATCCTTAATTGGATTTTAACCAAGTGGCTTGCCAGTCAATTGCAGAGGACAGTTAAGAGTCAGCTATATTACTTTGGGTCTGGAGTCACATGTAGACCAAACTGGATAAGGATGGCAAATTTCCTTCCCTAAAGGACATTAATGAACTGGATAGGGTTTTATGACATTTGATGATAGACTCATGGCATCCTTATTGAGACTAGTTTAACATTTCAAATTTATGAATTGAATTCAAATTCCATCCATCGCTGCAGTAGGATGTGAATCCATGCCCTAAACCTCCAGATGATTAGTCAAATAGCATTACTACAATACCACCATCTTTCCAATTATTGAAATCTTTTGCTGTAGTCCAGAAACAGAGGCGGCAAAGAATTGTTGGACTGCTGAAGTCTCAGCCTGGACAGGACTGCTGCATTAATTTTGAAAAATTTGTTACCATGTCTCTGTGCCTGCTTCTTATAGAATCACAGCTTCCATCTGAGCTGTTCCTCAGACAATTTTAGATATGATGTCATGCATTCTATTTAAAAGGAAAGGGTCCCTGCACAATATGTGAAAGTGGGAAAACAATAGTAGATGAAATGTATGCAGATTAAGGTAATATGCTGCACAAAATTTAGTTCCACACCAATTACTGTGGGAATTATTGTGGAACTGATGAATCTTGTGGAATTGGATTCCTTCCAAATTGCTAGTTTTTTTTTTCCCCCAGAATGCCCCAATCATATCTCAAAACAAAACAGGCATCTTAGACAAATATGTTTCCATCTTAGATAAGTATAACAGGGTGTCATTAGAAACAACCAAAAATGGGTAGCCCATTAGTAAAGTTGAAACTAAAAGAAGATTTAGTATATCTCAGTTAGTATGCCAGAGGGATGACAGCAGACATTTCCTTTAGCATGTTGTAAGTTAAACAACGCTGCTGCAGAAACCTGTACCAAATCTAAGTGACTCATGCAGGGTCTAAATCAGGGATGAGTTTATGCAAATTGTTAAACAGATATGCTTCATAATTCTGCAAACTCTGCTTAGTTAATGCTGCCAGGCAGGAGTCTATAGACACAAATTATTTCCTCTCATGGAGGAGACACATTCATCAAACACAGCTTTGCAACTGGGGAAATTGGGAATCCTTTCTCCGAAAAAGCTTTTAGATTCATAGAGTCATAGATTCAAGCAGCATAGAAATCGGCTCTTTGGCCCACCATGTCTGTTCTGATCAACAAACACCAAACTACACTAATTCCATTTCAATGCACTTGGTCCATAGCCTAGTATGCCCTAAAATTTTAAGTGCTCATTTTTGAGTCTATGCCAACTAAAACTTTCAACATTGAGTTTGATAGAGTTTATTACTCAAGAAAGTTATGGAGTATGAGTCTAAGATGTTCAATTGGAGTTATGATGTAAATCAACCATCATCTAATTCAATGGTCAATCAATGGAGTTCTATGGCTGTCTATCCTTTTTAGGATTCTCTAGGGGGCTGGTTAACTCAATTAACTAAAAAACTAGCGAGTTGTTCAGAACTGTGTCAACAGCTAATGTTTAATTCCCATTCTGACTGAGGTAGACCGCTTCATCCTGTGCTATGTTTGATGTTGAGTCGTACCCCACTAGCGATATCGCCAATCTATTCGTTATTTCAGAGAGAGTTGCCAGAACTCCCTCAAGGGCTATGAAATACACAAATACAAAACATGCTGGAGAAACTCAGCAGGCCTGACTATATCTGTGGAGAGAAAACAGAATTAATGTTTTGGATCCAGATCTGAAAAAGGGCCACTGGACTCAAAGTATTAACTGTGTTTTTTCTCCACAGATGCTATCATAGCCTCTGAATTTTTCCAGCAATTTCTGTTTTTGTGCATTTCAGATTTGCTGCATCAGCAATTCTTTGTTTTATTATCCCTCATAGACAATTGCTAATGGCCTTCTTATTCTTCATTTTCTTTAAACTACAAAAATCTACATACCTGTTTCAGGTTATAAAATCCTCCCTTATCACAGTTTGGAATGTGGAATCTATAAAGTTCTTCATTAGTATGCTGTTGAATCAGAATGATCCTGTCAATGGCTCGTTGCATTTCCTCCTGGCATGGACCCTGTGAAGAATGAATATAATATGGACCTTATACTTTTTTTATTAGTTGCACTGTAAACTCCACAAAATTTATGGTAAACCCAACTGTAAACATTCTACATCAGTAGCTCTTAGCTAATTCAAATACAACAACTAAAACTATAATTTTTTACTAGATGAAGGTGTCGCTTGCTTGACCAGCATTTAGTGGCCATGCCAATTGCCCACAGTGATTAAGAGCTAAACACATTGCTGCTGGTCCAGAATCACATGTAGACTAGACCAGATAAGGATGGTAGTTTCTTTCCCTAAAGGACATTAATGAACCAGGTGAGTTTTTCCAACAATCGACAATAGAATCATGGTCAGTATTAGCCTCTTCATTGCAGATATTTATTGCATTCAAATTCCCATCATCTCCCATGCTGGGTTTCAAATCCAGGACCCCAGAACATCACCTGGGTATCTTGATTGACAATATTGATAATACCACTAGACCGTTGTCTTCACATGGCATGAACTGATATAAACCATGATAAAATCCATCATTATAAACTGACTTTATTCATTCTTCTTATGGATGTTACGTCAGATGTGGCTTGGAATGTAGCACTTCCTGTTGTGAATCAGATGGTTGTGGGTTTAAATCAATTCCAGGATTTGAGCACAAACTCTAGGCTGACAATCCAAAGCTGCATTGTTGGAGTTGCTGTCTCTTGAGTGAATATTAAATTTTGGCCTTGCCTGCCTTTTCAGGTGCAAAAAAATCTCATCATGCTATATAGAAGAAGAATGAGCAGTTATCACCAGTGTCTTGGCCAATATTTACCTTTAATTGACATAGCAAAACAAAGTATATTTTAATTCTTACATTGTTGCTTCTTGGACATAAATTAGCTGTTATTGTTCTTGCATGACAACAAGGACTACATTTCAAAAGTACTTCACTGTTTGTAAAGCACTTTGGGATGTTCTGAGGTCATGAAAATTGCTAAATAAATGCAAGTTTGTTTTCTTATTTATAAGCATTTCATAAAGGAATAAACATTTAATGATTATATAATAACTATATCAAAATCATTCATCTTTTAGTAAGAGAATGATAAGGGCCATTTGCTAAGATATTAGTATCATCAACAGCCATGAGTGTCGGAAGACTGGAAGTTGGCTAATGTGGTGCTATTATTTAAGAAAGGCTGTAAGGAAAAGCCAGGGGACTATAAACCATATGTGAACCTTATGTCAGTGGTGGTTAAGTTGTTGGAAGGGATTCTGAGGGATAGGGTTTACGTGCATTGGACTGGCAAGGATAGATTAGGGATAGTTAACATGGCTTTATGTGTGGGAAATCATGTCTTACTAACTGGATTGAGTTGGATGTGCATACTGTTTAGGAGGTATGGTTAATAAGTTTGCAGATGACACCAAAGTAGATGGTGTGGTAGATAGTGAAGAAGATGATCTCAGAGTATAGCCTTGATCAGGTGGCACAATGGGCTGAGTGGCAGGTGGAGTTTAATTGAGATAAATTTAAGGTGTTGAATTTTGGTAAGGCAAATCAGAGCAGGACTTATACACTTAATGATAGGGCCCTCGGAACAGTTGCCAACCAAAGACCTAGGGGTGAAAGCGCATAGTTCCTTGAAAGCAGAGTCGCAGGTGGACAGGGTAGTGAAAAAGGCATTTGGTATGCTTGCCTTCACTGGTCAGAACATTGAGCATAGGAGTTGGGATGTCATGTTGCAGCTGTACAGGACATTGATGGGGCCACGTTTAGAATACCATGTATTCAAGTTGCCCTTCTGTAGGAAAGATGCTGTTAAACTTGAGAGGATGTGGAAAAGATTTAAAAGGATATTGCCGGGACTGGAAGGTTTGAGCAACAGGGAAAGACTGAATAAGCTGGAGCTTTTATCCCTGGAACACCAGAGGCTAAGAGTTGAACTTATTAAGCTTTATAAAATTATGAGGGGCATGGATAGGGTGAACAGTCAAAGTTTTTTCCCTAGAGTGGTGGTGTTTAACACTGGAGGTGATAGGTTTAAAGTGAGAGGGAAGACATTTAAAAAAGGACCTTTGGGATACATTTTTCACGCAGAGGGTGGTGCATGTATGGAATGAGCTGTCAAAGAAAGTGGTGGAAGTGGGTACATTTCCAACATTTAAAAAGTATCTGAATGTGCATAACAGTTGGAAGGATTTGAAGTGATATAGGACAAATGAGATAAGGGCAGATTGGGATTTCTGGTTGGTGCAGACGAGTTAGACCCAACAGTCTGTTTCTATGTCTCTATGATTCTATGACATTAATAACTTGGACAACTTTGGCTACACAAAAACATAGTGTCTATTTAAAAGAAAAGAAAATTGCAAGCGTCAAGCTTACGATAAGTAGAACAAATCGATTTCAAGGAAGGAATCTGCAATTTTGTTCAGATCGCTATGATAGATCAGTTGAGCAATTTTTTAATGATTGATGATCAACTAATTGTCATAGAATAACAGAATGGTTATAGCATCAGAGAATTCATTCAGTCAGTTATGTCTGTTCAGATTTTCTGATAGCACAATTTACCTTGTGCTACACAACCATTTTTCCTTCTAGTTTGCAAAATAGTTTGTTTTCATATAATAATTCCATTCTGTTTGAATACCTTATTTAATTGAAACTGCCTCAATCATACCCTCAGACAGAACATTCCAAACCCGAATTGCTTCCTGTGTCACAAAATTTTCCTTGTGTTGCCATTGTTTCATTTATCAATCATATTAAGTCTGTGCCAACTGGTTCCAATTCATTCACCAATGGAAACAGTTTCTCTCCCTCTACTCTATCCAGAACCCCATGATTTTGAACACCTTTCCCAAATCCCCTCTCAACCTTAAAATCTCAAAAAAGAGCATCCCCAGCTTCTCCTACCTATCCATGTAATTGATGTCCTTATCACTCAAATCATAAACCATGATGGCCAAAAATGGACGTAGTACTCCAGTTAAGGTCAAATCAGTGTTCTAAGTGGCTTTATCATAACCTCCTTGTTTTTGTATTCTGTGCCAAGGAAACCGTATGCTTTGCAAACTGCACTCTCAACTATCCTACCACCTTCAGTAATGTATATACATATAGTCTCAGGTGGCAGTTCTCTTGCACCACCTTTAGAATTGCACCCTTTAGGTTATGTACTTTTAGATGTTCTTCCTATTGAAATGAATCATTTAAGTTTCATCTGCCATTTGTCCATTCACTCCACCTTTTGAAGTTTAACACTACTATGTGTCAATGTAAATTTGAAATTATGCCTTGGACACTGACGTCTTGGACATTAATGCAGGTCATAATTAGGAAGGGTCCTAATGCTGAGCCCTCTGGAACTTCACCACAAATCCTCCTCCTGTCTGAAAAACTATTACATTTTGTTGCTCTGTCACTCAGCCAATTTTTTATCCATGATGCTATTGTCTGTTTTATTATATAAGTCCTAACTTTGCTCACAATTCTATTGTGTGATAATTTATGAAATGCCTTACCCAAAAAAAACTCGAGCAAACCGTTGAATACGTTTTTCACAAATCCTTGCTGGCTTTCATTAATGATCATATGTTTGACTGAATGGATATTCATTTTGGCCTGACAGTCTCTCCAGCATCAAGATTAAATTGGTCTGGCCTTTGGTTACTGGGCTGTCTTCTTGCATTATTTGTAGCAAGTTGTGGTCGTAGGTTTTCTGCTTGAAATCACTGTAGTCCTTGATAGTGTTAGATAGAATCTAGGATTCTGATCTAGCAATGAATGAAGATATAGTGACATCTTAGATTCAGGGAAATTGGAGGTTACAATACTCCTACCACCTTGCTGCTTGAGCAAGACTGGAAACTGTTGTTGAATTAAGTTTGAGAAATTGATGCAGTTTATTCAATAGGTAGTTCACACAATAGACAGGCAGATGATTTTCGTCTGTGCTGTTATTACTCACGATCTATAACAGCTAGTGTGCTGGTGATGTCTGAGTTATAAATTGAGTTGGAAGAGGTGTCAATTATGAAAACTCTGTCCTGAATAGTGTCAAGCTTCATGAATGTTATTGCCTTACAGCTGTAATCATTTACTGAGTAGTAAGTAGTCCATCACTGTTCTGACCTGGACATTGTAAATGGTGGGGAGACTTTACGAGGTCAGTAGGTGAACCATTTATTGCAGAATATCCAGTTTCTGTTCTTCTATTAATGTTGTTAAAATGACTAGTTCAGTTCAGCTGCTGGCCAATGTTGACCCCAAGACAATGGGGTTCTTGGTGATGGCAATGCCTGAAGGTCCCAGGAGTGATAAGGTCTTTTCTTGTTGCAGATGCCCATTGCCTAGTAGTTATTAGTTACAAATGTTAACTTCAATTTGTCAGCCCAAACCTGGATCTGCTCCAGGTTCTGCTTTTATCCCCATTGATATCAAATTTATCGCATGTCTGGTAGAAAGCTGTGATGAGGTTCAGAAATGATTACTAATTAATTGCAAGCTACCAGCTTTATAATCTTTGCTTTCTATAGCTTTGACCAAAACGTAATATGTCTCAGGAAAAGTTTGCAAACATGGTCTCAATTTAAAGATATAAAATGTTTATCTAAGCGATCAATAAGGGCAATGCTACTTGTGTACTCATGTGACTGATCTCCAGCCTTTAACCCTCAGTTTCTGAGAATAGTTAGGAAGGAAAGGGCATAGACAAACATCAATATTGTTGACATATTACCTACACATTCATGATAATCTATCATTAGAGCAAAGGAATTAAAAGAAATAGATCTTCTGCGTAAGTAGCAACATGCTGTATCACATAATTAATATGAAAGGAAAGTGGCAGCACTAAATCCTTAACCCTGAGCTAATAGCTTCTGATCTGAACTTACTTATTCAAAAGACAATGAGTGGCAGCCAGATACTCAATCAGAATGACTTATCTTGGACCACCATTCTGTATTGCACAGTAAGGAATTGAAGAATGCCCATGACAGAGCTCTCTGGGACCTGAGAGCATATGCTCCATTGGCTCTCTTAGCCATGGAATAATGCTTGTGGGAGGAGAAATTTTGTACAGCAGAAAAAATACTTCAAAAACATGTAAAATAGACAACATTAACAATGGATTGAAATTATCAATGAATATTACTAGTTACTATTGATATACTGAAGGAATTTTGTTATGAAGTACTGAAAACATTTTTCCACATATGAATTTGGTATCTATAAAAGTAAATGATGTTAATGCAAATTCATTTCCTTCTTTCAAGCCACAATGTAAGCTGCAACATTTTGGTCGCTGTGCAAAGATGTGAAATTGCTGTCTGTTTATAAAGCTGGCATTGCAGCTCTGCTTTAAAAAATTAAAGCAGATTAACTGATTAACTCTCTGCTTTAAAAAATAATATCCATTGTTCAGTAGTTCCAGTTATACACCAGGATGACAAGTTAAATGTCTATTCCTCATAGTCTGAGTAAGAGGAGAGAAGAAAATGATGAACAATGAGTATCCATTTTACTGTGATAGGGAGGATATTCTTGGGAATACATTCAGGGAAAGTTATTTGGGTGGAACTGAGAAATAAGAAAGTGATGATCACCTTATTGGGATTGCATTATAGACCCCCTAATAGTCAGTGGAGAATTGAGAAACAAATTTGTAAAGTGATTTCACTTACCTGTAAGAATAATAGGGTGGTTAAGGTAGGGAATTTTAAATTTCCAAACATAGACTGGGACTGCCATAGTGTGAAGTTTTTAGATGGAGAGGAGTTTATTAAGTGCGTACAAGAAAATTTTCTGATTCAGTGTGTGGGTGTACCTGCTAGAGAAGATGCAAAACCTGACCTACTCTTGGGAAATAAGGTAGGGCAGGTGACTGAGGTGTCAGTGGGGGAGCACTTGGGGCCAGTGACCATAATTCTATTAGTTTTAAAGTAGTGATGGAAAAGGATAGACCAGATCTAAAAGTTGAAGTTCTAAATTGGAGGAAGGCTAATTTTGATTATATTAGGCAGATATTTACAGGTAAAGGGACGGCTGGAAAATGGGAAGCCATCAAAAATTAGATAACAAGAGTCCAATGACAGTATATTCCTGTTCGGGTGAAAGGAAAGTCTGGTAGGTATAGGGAATGCTGGATGACTAGACAAATTGAGAGTTTGGGTAAAAAAAAGAAGGAAGCATATGCCAGGTGTAGACAGGAGAAATTGGGTGAATTCTTACAAGAGTATAAAGGCAGTAGGAGTATACTTAAGAGGGGGATCAGGAGGGCAAAAAGGGGACATGAGATATCCAAATGGATTTTATAAATACATTAAAGACAAAAGGGCAACTGGGGAGAGAATAGGGTCCCTCAAAGATCAGTAAGGCAGCTTATGTGTGGAATCGCAGGAGATAGGGTAGTTATTAAATGAGTATTTTGCATCGGTGTTTACTCGGAGAAGGCCATGGAAGATATTTAGATTAGATTATTAACAGTGTGGAAACAGGCCCTTCGGCCCAACAAGTCCACACCGACCCGCCGAAGCGTAACCCACCCATACCCCTACATTTACCCCTATACCTAACACTATGGGCAATTTGCATGGCCAATTCACCTGACTTGCACATCTTTGGACTGTGGGAGGAAACCGGATCCCCCCGGAGGAAACCCACGCAGACACGGGGAGAACGTGCAAACTCCACACAGTCAGTCGCCTGAGGCGGGAATTGAACCCGGGTCTCTGGCGCTGCGAGGCAGCAGTGCTAACCACTAGGCCACCGTGCCGCCCACAATATAGAATGTGGGGAGTTAGATGGTGGTGACATCTTGAGAAATGTCTATATTACAGAGGAGGAGGTGCTGGATGTCTTAAAATGCCTAAAAGTGGATAAATCGCCAGGACCTGATCAGGTGTACCCTTGAAGGAAAAGCCAGGGAACTATAGACCGGTGAGCCTGATATCGGTGGTGGACAGGCTGTTGGAGGGAATCTTGAGGGACAGGATTTGCATATATATGGAAAGGCAAGGACTGATTAGGGATAGTCAGCATGGTTTTCTGCATAGGAAATTATGTCTCACAAACTTGAATTGAGTTTTTTTGAAAAAGCAACAAAGAAGATTGATGAGGGCAGAGTTGTGGACATGATCTATATGGACTTCAGTAAGGCATTCGACAAGATTCCTCATGGGAGACTGATTAGCAAGGTTAGATCTCATGGAATACAGGGAGAACTAGTCATTTGGATACAGCACTGGCTCAAAGGTAGAAGACAGGGGGTGGTGGAGTAGGGTTGCTTTTCAGACTGGAGACCTGTGACCAGTGGAGTGTCACAAAGATCAGTGTTGGGTCCACTGTTTTTTGTCATTTATATAAATGAGTTGGATGTGAACATAGGAGGTATCATTAATAATTGGAGGTGAAGTGGACAGCGAAGAAGGATACCTCAGAGTACAAAGGGATCTTGATCAGATGGGCCAATGGGCTGAGGAATGGCAGATGGAGTTTAATTTAGATAAATCTGAGGTGCTGCATTTTGGAAATTCAAATCAGTGCAGGACACATAACTTAATGGTAAGGTCCTCGGGAGTGTTGCTGAACAATGAGACCTTGGAGTGCAGATTCATAGTTCTTTGAAAGTTGAGTCACAGGTAGTTAGGATAGTGAAGAAGGCATTTAGTATGCTTTCCTTTATTGGTCAGAGTATTGAGTATAGGAACTGTTGTGAAACTTGAAAGGATTCAGAAAAGATTTACAAGGATGTTGCCAGGGTTGGAGGATTTGAGCTATAGGGAGAGGCTGAATAGGCTGGGGCTGTTTTCCCTGGAGCGTTGAAGGCTGACGAGTGACCTTATAGAGACTTATAAAATCATGAGGGGCTTGGATATGATAAATAGACAAGGTCTTTTCCCTGGGGTGGGGGAGTCCAGAACTAGAGGGCATAGGTTGAGAGTGAGAGTGGAAAGATTTAAAAGGGACCTAAGGGGCAACTTTTTCACACAGAGGGTGGTGCGTGTATGGAATGAGCTGCCAGAGGAAGTGATAGAGGCTGATACAACTGGAGCATTTAAAAGGGTTTGTGAATAGGAAGGGTTTAGAGGGATATGGGCCAAGTGCTGGCTAATGGGACTAGATTAGTTTAGGATATTTAGTCAGCTTGGATGAGTTGGACTGACAGGTGTGTTTCCATGCTGTACATGTCTATGATGTGTAAAAGGATTTCAGTGTTGGTGGAGACATGGTAAGAACTGAAGTATTTTTTATTTCAGGCACAGAGTGTCTGGATGAAGCACTTCAAACTCAACTAATTTGTGCTTCGATATTGAGTATAGACCTTTTGATTCTTCTAGTGAGATGTACCTGAACCTTTCTCAGAAAAACATACTGCTCGACATTTTCCACCTGCCTGACTGAGCAGTTAAGTTGTTGCTGCTTTACAGACCGTTATTAGATTGTGTGTTAAAGATGCTCCAAAAAAAACTTATTCAGCCAGTAGATAGAGGAATTTCTAACTATTAGACTGCACTGAATTGAAAATCACATCCCAGTGATGAAACAGTGTCTAATTTTTTAGACTACCAGGCTCGCTGTAGTGAAAGCTTTGACAGTCTGAATGACAACAATGGATCTAAACAACTAGCTAGTGCATAGAGAGTTCTTTTGTCAAAAATCCCTCCTACAGATCCTGGCAAATAACCACTTGATGAAGAAGAAAAAGAGCTTTCTCACTCCGCTATATCAAATCACAGCCTGTGGATTAGTAAGTATTAAATTCAGTGATGTTTCTTTAAGAATGGAACAGAAGCTGCACATTTTTAATGTAACAAGATGCAAAACGTTTAGCAGCGACTACTGATTAGAGAAGGTACTGTGTTTAAATATAGCTCTTTCTCCTGTCATTAATCGAACTAGGTTGTTTCACCCTCTTTTACTGAAATAGTTCTCTCCTGTTCTACAAACTGGAACTCCTCAACTAAATAATTAGCTGGAAGGAAAAGAAAAAGAACTGCTCAAAAATAAGAAAATATCAGAGTCCCTTCTCTTTTCAATACCACTGCATTTACTGAAAGAAAATAATTAAATATGATTGAGGCATCAAGAACTTTTCGTTCTTTAATTTACAAAACTTTGAGTTTAATAAAGAAAGCAATTCTGCCTCTGTGTGGTCATTTGAAGGCATTGCATGTATAGATTGAAGCATTAAATTAATTTTCTAAATTCAATGCTTCCAAAGTTAATCTAACTGGATAACAGAAAACATTTTAAAGAATTAATTAATTTCGGATTTTTGCTTCTTTCTCTCTGTCTTAGTCTTTCTTTTTCTCAACCTGTTTTCTGCATTCTAGTTCACAATATTAAATGTCTGTGCAGCTTTTAGAGTCATTGAGATTTAAAGCACAGAAAGGGGACCTTTGGTCCAACATGTCCATGCCAGTCATCAAGCACTTGTCTACGCTAATCCTACGTTCCAGCACATGGTCATAGCCTTATATGTTGTGCTGTTTCAAGTGTTCACCTGAAAGCTTCTTAAATGTTGTGGGGGTTCCTGCTTTTCCCACCCTTTCAGATAGTGAGTTACTAATATCCTCCCACTCTAGGGATAAACAAAAACTTCTCAGAGCCTCTCTAAGCTTCCAGCTCTTAAATCTATGTACCCTGCTTATTGAACCCTGTACTAAGGAGAATAGTTACTTCCTATCCACTCTAACTATGTCCCTCATAATTTTGTACACATCAGCCTTCTCTGTTCTAAGGAAAACAACTCGAATCCAGTGAAGTTGCTGGATGACCTTTTTTCTTCTCTCATTTTCCTTATCCTTTAGGTTTTAAAAGAGTGCAAGAGCCAAGGGAACAGAAATGTCCAAAAAATGATTTCAGCAAAGCCTCCTCTTCAAGGAGGTATCAAAACACACAGAGAGGCAAGTTTGCAAAATATGAAGACGCACAGGTAAGGAAGAGAACAATTCAAATTGTCAATTATAACATGTATACACTTTTGTAGGTTGTATACTCCTTCCATTGCCTCAGAATATGAATAACGGTAGAAGCACAAATACATGATAAAATTCCAATTATAACTTACAACCAAGTGTACAGGAACTTTATAAAGTTTGTGGTTAGTAAGATTCAGACTGAGTTCACCCATTAACTGCAGGCTAGAAATGACTTGAGGCATTATCAATATTATGAAGAGCTCATTTTAGTGATAGATGATATCTTCATATGAAAAGAATCTGATGACATGGAATGAATCAAACTGTCAGTCTAGCAAATAAGAAGGGGCATGCCATTGAACAAACCAAAACATGGCAAATACTTCAGTTACTGTTATGTGGCTCATGTGAATCCAGTCCTGCCCCAAGTATCTGCTAAACTAGAAGCTGAGAGAACACATGCACAGATTCCATTTTTGCTGATGTGGACAGCACACCATGACTGAGTATGTTGCGTGGTAATGGTGTAAATACTGTGCTTTCAAAGTGGGCTTACAGCATTTTAGTTTAATTCTTCACATTTTTTTGCAGATTTTCTGTTGCTTTCTCACAATAATGCAATCAAACAGATATCTAATGCTTAATATTTGAGTCCTAGATTTTTCATTTATGGTACACTGATCCTTTGAGTTTCTGCAGGATCTAGCTAAAATGTAAGAGACAGTGTCTGTATACTGTTATGTTATACAGATAGCAAAAACATAATATGTGACTTACTTACGACATTTATGACACAAAACTAAACACAAAAGGGGACAACTGACAGCTAGCATTGCTCGCAGTAGCTGAAGTCCCACCTCAATTGAAACTGATCAAGAGAAGGCTGACCAATTAATTATAGAATGATTGCATTAATTTAGCTATCACTTGATTTATCATTTTCAAAATCATTTTTAAATATGACTACAGAGATTACCAGAATATTACACAGCTACAAGTCTGCAAGGCTGTCCACAATGCCAATTACCATTCACCTGGGGAATGAATCTTAGAAATGCAAAAGTCCCTCTAAAATTAGTTTTTTAGTGATTAGTACAGACAAAGAAATATAGAAAGATTTACAGCACCAATGAATGGATGACTGAAAGGTCGAATGAGTCTAAGTTCACTTTCCAGCTCTTGATCCATATACCTCTAGAATACAGCATCTCCAATAGAAATCTGGGTTTTATGAAATACGATGCACTTTTAGACTGAGGACCAGACATCACTAATCTCTCAATGAAAAGATTTCTGCTCAACTCCCCTCTAATCCTTTGATTAGTTTTATGCCCTTGGCTCTTGGTTTCTTTGATAATTGAATTTTTTTTTTCCCCATTGACCCTATTTCAGCCCCTTATACTTTTGTACCATTCAATTCAATCTTCTCTTAACCTTTTCTTTTCTTTGGATGTAAAAACCTCCAGGTAATCTTAGCTTTCCTCATGGGTAAAATTCTTCAGAAAATAAAATTCTCCACACTTGGCAACATCCCTGTAAATAACCTTTGCACCTTCTTTCGTGTAATTGCATCCTTTCTATTTATGCAGTGACCCGAACAGGAAGCAATTCTTCAACTGTCATCCAGTGTTTCATACAGATTAAGCATAACCTTCCCTGATCCTCTACTCATGGTCTTGACCAATAAAGACAAGTATCCTACCTGCTTTCTTAACCACATTTTCTTGTGTGTTGTAATTCTACAAAATTGTACTGACCAATGTGTTCAAATTTGCATCATGTCCTTGAATTACGTTTACTTCAGAGGTAGCCCCACAATTACTTAGCAAGTTAAAGTAGTGAATGACTGAGCATTACGGACCAACAATTTCAAGAATTAATATTAGATTTGTTCTCACTTCCTAATCCAAGCCACAGCAGACTAGAGGACAATAATTGACCTCCCTGCCCTTGGTTTCAGTGTGGAAACATTCCTAGTGTTCTAAGTCATGACTTAACTATCTACTGGAAAATTTCAATAAGGGTAAATAACTGGTGAGGATATGATTGTGTTAGCTGTGTTGTGTGCTATGGCCAAATAGGCCACTGTTTCAGCAAAGTACCATTAGAATCATAACCCAAAATGAACCAGTGACATTGACAGAAAAGAGAAAATAGAGGGGAAAATCATTTTTTTAAAGAAAGGAAAATAAGTGCAACCAGAGTCAACATCGTCTAGAAAATTGTTTTGCTTAAATGTGCTGGCGAGGTGTTAAATTCACCATCATGAATGGAAAGAAAAACGCATGCTTATTAACGTCCAATCATTAGTAATTTAATCAATAATTTAAATCAAATTCTAAGGAATTTTTGAGCTTTACCTGCTGCTCTCTTGGCTTTGGTTTGTAGTTAGTTCGTGCCCTCATGCCCATCTGTGCATCAGCTGAATTTCGTGTTTCAAACAGTCTGTCTTGTATGACATGCCCAGGAGCTGGTACAAATCTGAAGTTAGTGCCTCCTAACCGATCTTGGGTACCTTCTGTGCCACCTGGACTAGGATTCACAGTTTCCAAATCAGATGCTTGAGTTTCTGAAAATGGCAGTTTTCACAGAACAGTGACATTTAAAAACAAAACAATAAGAACAAAACTGCAGATTGAAGATACATTAGAAAGATTAGCACTGCTTAAAGGGTGAAATGATGGCTCTACCTGAACAGGCAGATAGATCTCCATATAATGTTTCATTCAAGAGGTGGTACATTCAACAATGCAATACTCCTCAGTAACTAAGGAGGAATGAATTGGAATTATACATAGAGTGTTACAAATATACAGGAGTCTTTTGCATATTGAATACAATTTACATTACAGAAACAGGTTCTTCAGCCCAACTGGGCTGTGCTAAGATTAGTGCTCCATATAACCCATTGACAATATAATGATTTGAAATACAATAGCTGTGATAGGAGCTTATCGCCTTAAGACCATTGTTCCATACAAGATCACACATCACATAATACCTTCAATTAACAGGAACTGTTTTGGATTCATCAAACATCAAAATGCCACAAGACATCAGTCAGTTCATTGAGTTTTTGACGTATTCAGAATTGAAGTTTCTCCTCAGGATATGCATGACAATCCTGATTCAGGACCCAATCTCACAGCAGTCTGATTCAATGTACATGTGTAATCCATTGAGCCTATCGCTGTGCAATGGTCACCTTGTAATTGAAATTCAACACCAACACTAAGAATCTGAAGAAAATTCCAGTGAGTGTTATACCTCATTCTTATAAATAGTGATTATCTCCAAAGTAGGGATGATTCCATTACTGGAGTTCAAAAATAGTTAACCAAAGGTCTGCTGAAATAAATATAGCTTTATCAAAATTAAGTCCTTCTATTCCATTTTGTCTTAAGCAGTGAAATATGTTGAAAAACGATGAGCCAGTATCGTGTTTCCATTTTGTGCAAACCATTTAGTAACAAATACAAACCGTATAGAAAGAAAGGTGTCATTTAAAACCACCAGGATTAACATCAAAATGTCTCTTTCAATAATTGTTTGCAATATTCTTCTGCAAAGTTAACCAGCAGTTCACTAATATATTACCATATGTCATGTATGCAATTTTCTTCAATGGCACTACATCAGAAGTTACAATTATATTTTATTGTGTTGATGATCAGAGAACGAATGTGGAAATTTTGTCAGTTCTATGAGGGTGGGAGTCAGTTGAATCAAGCGCCCTTCAGGTGCTTACATGGCCATCAGAAGATCTTCCACATGACTGAGATCCTCACGCTGTTAGCCCTAGTGACAATGATGACTACTTGTGGCACAGCATCCAATTGAGGCCCAGGATCATCACAAACTCCAGTTGGGCCAACAATAATTGAGGGCAGGGCGACATTATCGTAGAGGGTAGAGGTATGGGGTTTATAGCCCTGGTGGGGAGCTGGGTCTCAGTGTCTGATGCTGGGTCGTTCAATCAGACCTAGAGTGTCCAATTATGAGTGATTCCATTCTTCCAGGGAAGCAGCTGACAAACTCAATTGAGCTTTCTGAGCAGGTCTCAATGTGTTATGGGAGGAGGATGCATGGTGAAAATGAATTTTTGCTTGCTCCATCCAGCAACAATCCAGAATTCCGATTAAAGTGTTTGAGTATTTCCATTTCATCATCATCTGTCTAATGCAAATTTTGTGGATGGCTAAGATGCTATTTCCACTCATCAAACTTTGTATTATACAAGTTGTCTATGCAAATGATAAAATCAGCACTTTATTTTCCTCTTTGTCTTCCCCCAGGTTTCTTCCTGACCTTAAAATCATAAGACATTGGAGCAGAAGTAGACCATTTAGTTCATCAAATCCACTTCACCATTCAAAGAGATCATGGCTGATCTGATAATCTTCAACTCCATTTTCCTACCTTTTTTCCCTGAACTTTCGATTCACTTACTAATTAAAAATCTATGTTTCTAGCCTTGAATGTACCTAATGACCCAGCCACTACAGTCCTCTGTGGTAAAGAAATCCATAAGTGTACTATCCTCTGAGAGAAGAAATTCCTCTTTATCTCTATCTCAAATGTACAACCTCTTATTTTGTGATTATGCCATCTGGTACTAGACTCTCTCACAAAGGGAAACAACTTCTGCGCATTTAATCTTGTCAAGTCCTCTATGAATCTTTTATGGTTAATATTACTGCCTCTCATTTTTATAAATTCCAATGAGTACTCAACCCAGGATTAACCTAGTGAACCTTCTTTGATAAAAAGATCTAAATTGTATGCAGTATTCCAGCTGTACACTGACTAGAATATTGCGCACAACTTTGGTCTCCTTACTTACCAAAAAGGATTGGTTAGACCAGTTGGCTTGATAACTGATTTTCTGGGTTTCCTTCTCAACCTCTCTCCTTGCCTGAAAATTGGTGACCTTTCAGGTCAAACCAATCACCTCTCTTTAATGAATGAGCAGCCATATGGTCTGGTATGTCCACTTTCTTTTTACTTACAAAGGACATAATTGCATTCAAAGTAGCAGGAAAGGTTCATTCAACTGATTCCTGGGATTGTAAGGGTAAAGTGGTAGTAGTTATCTTATCAGGAAGGTTGGACATTTTGGGCCTGTATTAATTGGAGTTTAGAAAAATGAGAGGAGATCTTATTGAAACATAGAACATATAAAATCCTGATGGAACTGGGCAGAATTATAGATCCCAACAGTACAGAAAGAGGCTGGCTAGGCCTCCCCAATTGCCCAGAGGGCAGCTAAGAATTAAGCACATTGCTGTGGGTCTGGAGTCACATGTAGGCTAGACCAGGTAAGGATGGCTATTTCCTTCCCTTTAGTGAATCTACTATAACTAATCCAACTGACCTACACATCTTTGGACACTCTGGGCAATTTAATGTGGCCAATCCACCTAACCTGCAGATCTTTGGACTGTGGGAGGAAACTCAAGCATCCAATGGAAACTGCAGCAGATACGGGGAGAACTGGGAAACTCCACATAGTCTGGAGTTGAACCTAGGTCCCTGGCACTGTAAGGCAGAAGTGTTAACCATTGCTCCACCGTGCCAACCCAAGATAACAATAAACACTCGCTAGTGCTGCAGTTAACTATGTGTGAATGTGTGACGAGGAGAATTTAAGGAATAAAATGAAGTTACTACTGAGCTAAAAACGGTGCCATATTTCTCATGATAGGATGGATGTTGAAAGATTGTCTTTGCTTATAGGAGAGACCAGAACTCGAAGAGACCTTTTTTTAAAATAAGTAAAGATTAGATTAGATTAGATTACAGTGTGGAAACAGGCCCTTCGGCCCAACAAGTCCACACCGACCCGCCGAAGCGAAACCCACCCATACCCCTACATTTACCCCTTCACCTAACACTACGGGCAATTTAGTATGGCCAATTCACCTGACCCTGCACATCTTTGGACTGTGGGAGGAAACCGGAGCACCCGGAGGAAACCCACGCAGACACGGGGAGAACGTGCAAACTCCACACAGTCAGTCGCCTGAGGCGGGAATTGAACCCGGGTCTCTGGCGCTGTGAGGCAGCAGTGTGCCACCGTGCCGCCCCCAAGTAGTATGCCATTTCAGGCTGAAATGAGGATAATTTGTTTCTCTCAGAGAGTCATGAGCCCTTGCAATTGTTTTCTCCAGAGAGTGGTAGAGTCAGTGTCATTGAATATTTATAAGGCAGAGGTACTCTTGACTAACAAAGGAATCAAAGGGTATTTGGAGTTGAGATCTAGTTGGATGGTGGAACAAGCTTGTGGGGCAGAATGCTCAATTGCTCTTAATTCATAGTTTGGCATGTGCATTTGTATGTTTGTGACAGAAAGGTTTCAAAATCTTTACTGTGACAAATCTTTGCAACATTTCCCAGCCCTCTATTTTTGCTTGCATCCTCCACACTTTTGTCTCGATGGTGCAATCTTTCCTTTGCTCTTAATAGAGCTAATGATAAAAATCCCAGGCATCATAATGCTTCATCTTAACTCTTCATCCCTAAATCATTCCATCTTATTCTGGCTCCGACCGCATCCAAAATCCAAATCAAAAATTACTTCTTTCACTCAAATTCCTTAACTAACTTCTTTTGACTGTTCCTTGTAATGTTCTTATCCCTTTGGTTCAAGTTGCTGTAATACCTTAATAATGAGTCCAAATTTTAGAAAGTGGATTTTGGAATACAGACAGTAGCATGGAGACATGCGAGTCAGTTATGGAAGTGGAGTCTAATCTGTGTAGGAACCAAAATAAACACTGGAAATATAATTTAATAACTGAAAATGCTGAAAATACCCATCAGTCCATCACCATTTGTGGATCAGATTACGCTTGAAGTGGGAACATGTCTGTTCTCTCCACAGATGCTGCTTTTGTTTAGAAATTTAAGCAAGATTCTTATCTGCTAGCATAAAGTATTATACTGAAGAGAAAATAATAGTCTAATCTCATATACTGGTAACCTTTTCAATCTATTGGCAGAATTCTTTTTGTTTACACTAGTATCATCACAGATACTGATTGATAAGTCATTAATCAAGTATCAAATCTTGACTCTAAGACCTGGGTTCAATTCCTGCCTCAGGCAGTGTGGAGTTTGCACATTCTCCCCATGTCTGTGTGGGTTTCCTCCGGGTGCTCTGGTTTCCTCCCACAGTCCAAAAATGTGCAGATTAGGTGAATTGGCCATGCTAAATTGCCCGTAGTGTTAGGTGAAGGGGTAAATGTAGGGTTACTCTTCGGAGGGTCGGTGTGGACTTGTTTGACTTTTAACACCTGGTACCTTTCATAGATTAAAAGGGCTTAAAAAATGGAAAAACTTAAGATGGCCATAGTAGTCACCTAACTAGATTAAGGAGAAAGTGAGGACTGCAGAATGTGGAGATCAGAGCTGAAAATGTGTTGCTGGAAAAGCACGGCAGGTCAGGCAGCATCCAAGGAGCAGGAGAATCGACGTTTCGGGCATGAGCCCTTCTTCAGGAATGGGGAGCCCTTCTTCCCCATTCCTGAAGAAGGGCTCATGCCCGAAACGTCGATTCTCCTGCTCCTTGGATGCTGCCTGACCTGCTGCGCTTTTCCAGCAACACATTTTCAGACCTGACTAGATTAAGCCAAGTTCACAAAAATGCCAAACAACACCCAGTTTGAACTAAAATTAAAATGTTATCATAAAAACTGAAATCAGTCATTCAACTCTAACACATGTTTGATGTATACATTTCTGGAAGTAGGGTGTATTTTGCATAATAGTTATCTGCCAATTATTCAACTTGGGAAAACAATTAAACTAGATGTGGGAATAAACAAAGGAATTATAAGGCAACAGATTTTAGGGCAGAAAGATAAGAAAATGGATTTATAACAGCAGAATTGAAAGGCTCACACTGTCTCTCTTTCTCCTTATAATTTGCTTAACCTTTTGTAAAATGGTGCCCAGGAATAAAACAAATTAGAGAAACATCCATTTATCAAGAACTCAAGGATACCTACAACATTTGTCACTGTTGCAAATGTTGAAAGATCAATTAAATATCTGTGGTCTCAGGTTTAAACCTAAAACCTCAAGGACTCTTCAAACTGCCTATTCTTGATTTTCACTCATGGACTATACATTTTCCCTTTTTAAGGTGCTATATCTGTTTCTCTAGTGCATGATGTCATATTTTATTATCCTTCCTTGATTGTAGTTAATAAGGTTCCTCTTTCTTTCACCAAAGAAAATCTTGTAATTGACTCCTTAATTTTGTCAGAGACTACATTTTATTTGAAATATGATATATCTGCCCGCTAAAAATAATTCAAAATCTTTGTGGCGGCCAACTAAGGGAGTTTAAAATAATGGAGCTGATTCAGCCTTCATCAGCTGGTTGTAACAACAATCACTGGCAGAACTTTCCTTGCTGTCAGGTTTTCAGTTCTGGCTCAAGAAACAGTAAAATTCTGGGAACACCACCTTCATTAAGTTAAAGGGGATGGGCACACTACTCCTTGTTTAACTGGAGATGTGCAACTGGAAGACCTTAGGTGGATTATGTCTACTGTTTCAAGTCTTTGTGCAGCAACCTTCAGTACACCCTTCCTTTGTAAGCAGCTATTCTTCTTACTTGCTGTTTGAGCACCAGTTCCTGCTAATATTGCAATCCAAGGGGAACACCTACTGTCATACCCGTGACTGGTAACACATGGTGTATCCAGAGCCCTTGCAGTCACAATAATACCTGCCCTCATGTACAACACCTCTCCCTGCAGACATCTCCAACTATAATCAACTCCTTCAGGCACCCAGTGTTTTCAAAAACCTCAGTTAAAAATAATAAGCAGCTAACTTGCACATTATTGAGAATCCCTTTAAATAGTGCTGGCAGGGAGGGCCTTTGCATTGCTGAATTGCAGCTGCTGAATGCATGTTCAGCTGTAAGTATTTCAGTGAGGGCATTAACTGCAGTGGCAGGATCTAATACTGTAGTGGATCAGCTGAGGGTGTCACATTGTTTGATGCTGCAATTTTGCTGACATTGCATCCTTGCAGAATACACTCAGGATGTCCATACTGAAGCCTCTCCAAAAGCATCTTTGATAAACGTAATAAATGCTGGCCCTGCAGTATCACCCACATACCATGAAAATCTTTTTGTTTTAAAATGCAGTCCTGGTGCCATTTTGGTACTAAACTGACATTACTCTCAGAGAGCTAATACATCTGACTGACAGGAAAGAAATGATCACATATGATAAAGGAAGGCCATAAAACAATAATTGTGTCTGTATAAAAATGCCCAAGAATACTTTTCAAAAAGTTATATCACTTTGAGTCCAAGCAATATTTTAATACCACACAAACTATAATTTCATAAAAAATATAAATTCAATCATTCAAGAGATGAAACGTTGAAGCTTTCTTTTTGCATTGCTAATTCCACGCAACTAGAATTAGCAAGAGAGATGTTCAGTAGGCAATGTTATAGCAACTGTTTAAACATATGTGATTTTCTGAAGTACATTATGTAGCAATTAATAGACACCAGTTATTTCCCACAAATTTTATACTCTGTCATCAAATAGTATCATAGTGTCATAGAGATATACAGCACAGAAACAGACTCTTCGGTCCAACACATCCATGCCGACCAGATATCCTAACCTAATCTCGTCCCATTTTCCAACACTTGACCCATAATCTTCTAAACCCTTCCCATTCAGATATCCATCCGATGTCTCTTAAATGCTATAATTTAACCAGCCTCCACCACATCCTCTGGCAGCTCATTCCATACATGCATCACCCTCTGCGTGAAAAAGTTGCGTCTTAGGTCCCTTTTAAATTTTTCCACTCTCACACTAAACCCATGCCCTCTAGTTCTGGACTCCCCCAACCCAAGAAAAATACCTTGTCTATTTATCCTATCCATGGCCCTCATGATTTTATAAACCTCTATAAGGTCATCCCTCAGCCTCCAACACTCTAGTGAAAGCAACCTATTCAGCCTCTCCCTGTAGCTCAAATCCTCCAACCCTGACAACATCCTTGTAAATGTTTTCTGAACTCTTTAGAGTTTCACAACATCCTTCTGATAAGAGGGAGACCAGAATTGCGTACAATATTCCAAAAGTGGCCTAACCAATGTCCTGTACAGCTGCAACATGACCTAACAACTCATGTACTCATTACTCTGACCAATAAAGGAAAGCATACCAAACACCTTCTTCACTATTCTATCGACCTAAGACTCTGCTTTCAAGGATCTATGAACCTGCACTCCAGGGTCTCTTTGTTCAGTAACACTCTCCAGGACCTTACTATTAAGTGTATAAATCCTGTTCTGATTTGACTTTCCAATATACAGCACCTCTCATTTATCTAAATTAAACTCCATTTACCATTCCTCAGCCCATTGGCCAATCTGATCAAGATCCCATTGTACTCTGAGATAACCTTCTTCGCTGTCCACTATTTTGGTGTAATCTACAAAATTACTAACTATACCTCCTATGTTCATATACAACTTGTTTATACAAATGACGAAAAGCAGTGGATACAGTACTGATCCTTGTGGCACACCACTGTTCACAGATGTCCAGTCTGAAAAGTAACTCTCCACCACCACCCTCTGCCTTCTACCTTCAAACCAGTTCTGTAGCCAAATGGCTAGTTCTCCCTGCATTCCACAAAATCTAACTTTGCTAACCAATCTATAATGAAGAACCTTGTAGAACACCTTACTGAAATCCATACAGATTACGTCCACCATTCTGCCCTCATTAATCCTCTTTGTTACTTTTTCAAAAAATTCAATCAAGTTCGTGAGACACGATTTCCCATACACTATGCCATGTTGACTATCCCTAATCAGTCCTTGCCTTTCCAAATACAAGTAAATCCTGTCCCTCAGGATTCCCTCCAACAACTTGCCTGCCACTAATGTTAGGCTCACTGCTCTATAGTTCCCCAGTTTTTCCTTATCATCTTTCTTAATTAGCGGCACCATATTTGCCAACCTCCAGTCTTCCGGCACCTCACCTGTGACTATTAGTGAGACAAATATCTCAGCACGGGTCTCAGCAATCACTTCCTTAGTTTCCCACAGAATTTTAGGGTACAGCTGATCAGGTCTTGGGGAATTATCCAGCACCTCCCCCTCTGTAATATGGACATTTTTCAATCTAAGTACATGAATTCATACACAAATGGTTTGAAAATGTAATATTTACGGATTGTTTTGTTCTCCATTCATAATCAGAAATTCAAAAATAATAAATTCCTGTTTAATAACATGGCATGCATAATCTAAGCACATATTTGATATGCAACATTAAACAATACCTTTGAATACCAGTGAAATAAACAAAGCATAAAAAGATTAAAAAATTAAAGAAATATTTCAAAATTATTGATAGAAAAGATCCAAAGCTTTTTAACAAAATTGTGTTTCCAATCTGTATCAGTTTGTTCCACTTTAAATCAATGTTATAAGATACAGTTTACACTAATGTTTTAATTTTAAAAATGATATTGTTAGAAAATAGCATAGTGTCCATGTTTTCTATCAATTAGACCGCACTGGAAAGAATAATATTTGGGTTTGTTAATACATAGTGTTTCCGATTAACTTATTTTCTCTCTCTTCTCCCTGAAAGGTGAACTGAATGGGATTGACTTTAAAATGAATTCAGATGAGCTTTACGCAGTAAGCTGTTACTGCATGTAGGTAAAGAAAAACATTTTAGCTTAGTGAGTTGATGGACAAGTAGTTTTACTAGATCTTTATGGCTGTTTTGATCTCATCTTGACTATCTTGCTAATTGCTGTATGTAGTTTGACTTTTCCTTGTATCTATTTGTATGTTACTTTGGCTGAACCTTTTGACCTGAACATAACACTTCCTTTTCCACCTTTTCTTCCATTTCTTTACTTAACTGATTGCTTCTCCTCCTCAACATTTTTCTGCTGTTACGATGCCTCCATGCATTCTTCCCTCTCAGATACTCCATCTTCCAAATTTCTCAGGTAATTTTTCAGCACTCTTTAAACTACCTATTCTCCTGCTTGACTTGCTCTTAGACACGGTTATAGTTTCCAGCTGAGCCTAACTGGTACTTTCCAAAAGGCACAAAATCGAATTTCATGTTACATCAATACAAGCACAAACTAACCTGTGAAATTCTACTTTCTTTCTGACCTATCTGGTCAGTGCGTTTGCCATTTAATCTCTGCCATTTTCACTTCAACTCCTTCATGCTGTTGAAGTCAAAATGTTGCCTGATTTCAAGAAAGAATTGGACTTGTTGCCAAAGAGATTACAGAATATGGGGTAAAAGCAGGAACAGACTATTGAGTTTGATGATCAGCAAAGATCAGAATGAATGGCAGAGCAGGCCTGAAGATCCAAAT
This sequence comes from Chiloscyllium plagiosum, assembly GCF_004010195.1. Taxonomy (NCBI): domain Eukaryota; kingdom Metazoa; phylum Chordata; class Chondrichthyes; order Orectolobiformes; family Hemiscylliidae; genus Chiloscyllium; species Chiloscyllium plagiosum. Next base: position 55,461,413 of record NC_057714.1, read on the forward strand.
GGCCTACCATTCCTCCTATCGTTGATGTTTTTTATGTTTCTAAAAGGTAAGCTTTTGTTTTTATGTTTCCAATCTAGAAAACTGTAATTCCATCTCCAACCTCCCTTTCCTTCCCAAAGTCTTTGAATATGTTGTTAACTCCCAAATCTATGCCCAATCTACCTGTAACTCAGTGTATAAATTCTTCCAATAAGGCTGCTGTTCCTAATATTGTATTGAAATAGTTCTAAGGAATGACCCAAATCACATCTAGTATGGCTATAAAAAAGTTGAACTACCTCCGCTCATCCTTCTTGTCGTGTCTGCGCTTTTAACACAATTAATCATTCTATTGTCCAATGGTATTCCACAACTATCTACTTGGGACCAGGATTTATGTTCCATTCTTATCTATCTAATCAGTTGAAATTACTTTTATTCTCATTCTCATACTCTGTTTTTGTTTCATTCTGGTTTTCTTCAAACATCTATTGTTGGTCACCCTCTATTCCTTGTCAATATTTCCCCACTTAGAAACGTAATACAAAAAGACAACATCAGTGTCCACATACATGCTATTGACTCTCAGCTCTCCCTTACTGTCACCTCTCAGAATACATCTATTGTCTTGAAATTCAACATCTATTTCCCAAGCAACAGATGTTTCTCCCAGTAAAATACTGAGAAGACTGAAATAATTTTACTCGATTAGGTTTAGAAGATTTTCTGGACTAACGCCTGGAATGATCACATTTCCTTATGGAGAAAGACTAAACAGGTAAGACCAATATTTTTGGGAGTTTAGAAGAATCAGAGATGACTTAATTGGTACATATATGGTCATGGGAGGTCACTTCAAAAGGATATTTTGTCTTTTGGGAGAATCTAGAATTGGGGGCAGAGTTTAAGAGTAAGATTTTGCCTTTAAAAGAAAGATGTGGAAACATTGTTTTTCTCTCAGATGTTTGTAAGTCTTTGGAATTTCCTTTGTCAAAAGGGATTGGATAAAGGATCTTTAAGAATATTTAAGGCAGAGTGAGATGGGTTCATGATTACCAAGGGAATGAAAGATTATTAAGCATATGCAGGGTTGGAGTTAAAATCAGATCAACTATGCTGCCATTGAGAGGACCAAAATGTGTTGCTGGAAAAGCGCAGCAGGTCAGGCAGCATCCAAGGAGCAGGAGAATAGATGTTTCGGGCATGAGCCCTTCTTCAGGAATTTCTGATCTCCAGCATCTGCAGTCCTCACTTTCCCCCCATTGAGAGGACCAAGTGGACTACTTCGGTTCTTTGATCATATGTTTGCAATTCTCTTCAGTTCTTGCTGGAAAGGCCATTTCTACTCATCAATTCTATCTGGCAATTGTTTGACATTACAGGACTATTCACATGCTTCATATTCAAAAAGCACCATCACTAAGACTGCATATTTCAAACAATGTAATATCGCTTGAGTTGACCCTGACTCAGATCATTTGCTCTTAACAATTTCACCCATGCCTTTAATGGATTATTCCAATTAACTCCATGCTTAGTCCCACATTTTATTTGTTGTAACCTCCAGGTCATCCTAAACTCAGCTGGCAGTGTTTTAACTTGCATTAAATCTCATTTCCAAATTACCTTGTACTCACTGACCTGTATTGACTTCAGGTTAACAAACACCTACATTATAATATTGGCATTCCTGTAACCACCACTTTCAGCCCCCCCCATCCCCCCATGATACCTTCACCCTCCTCTTATAATATCCTTTCGCCCCATAAATACTTGAGGTTCCTACACTTTTCTGATTCCAGCTTCTTAAACATTCTTGACACCATTGATGATCATATCTTCAGATCCCAAGATGCTAAACTTGAAATCTCTCCACTTCTCTTTCCTACTTTAACACATTCTGTAAATGCTACCTCTTTGGACAAATGTTTAGTCTTATCAGGTCTCATGTCTTTTTGACATGGCTCAACATCAAATTTTGCTCTTTAATCCTCTTATAAAGCACATTGAATCATTTTGTCATGTGGAGGAAATGTCTCAATTCGGCTTGCTGGTGCTGCATGTTGGAAGGAGATTTAATACAGCTAATAAATAAGCAAAATTAAAGTAAAAACACAGCACATATACAGAGAAGAATGTGAAGCCTTTATGAAGTCAAACTTGCAAATCATAGAGGATCAAATAAAACATAGGAGGGATGGAGTGCCACGTACCTACGGCAGGAAATCTGCCAATGTGGAGAGATGTGACACTGGAGCTGATTGCCAACTCTTTTGTGATATTGTAAACCAGTACCACAAAATGTTCAATAATCTGAGCAGGACAATCAAGGTAACACAGTAAGCTGTATTTACATGTTGTTCTTGGACACCATTGCAGCTTCAACTTTAAAAGTTATAGATGCACAAATAAACCTTTTGAGAAAAGAGCACTGACTTGTGATATTACTATATGGTTACTAATTCCTTTGAGCAGTAATAACTTGTACTCGCAACCTGAAATATCTTCTCTACAATAATGTCACCATCACTCATTTCCAAACCACTTAGTACATTCTACATAATTGCTAGACTTCATCTAGCATAACAGTTAAAAGAACTTCAGATTGGCCAAACACAAAGGAACTTGATAATAAAATGAACTAATCACAACTGAGATTAGATCTTGTGTCGCATCTTTACTTTCAAAATAAAGGCAATCTGATAACTTTTTAAAACGTCTTTGTACTCTTTTACTTTATCACTCTAGATGTATTAATCACTGTTTGATGGCTGGGTAAAATAAACTCACTCCATGGGAAACCCTCTTTTGTCAATTGTCGTTTCAGTATCATAAAATTGAAAGGTGCTTAATGTGCAAATTTACTTTGTTTATAGCAGATACAGATTGTTTGCTGAAAAGGGAAAAAAAAAGTAAGCATGGCAGTAAAACAAGCTTTTGACCTTTCTAACATTTCAAACCTGGTGTTTAATTGCTACAGTTTTAATATACAAAGAGAAGCAGCATCCCTAGTTAAAATAAAATATTTAATGTATGTAAGTTTTGAAGACATGTTGTTCCAATGTTTAGAGAAGGTTAGAAACAAATTGCTTTGTTACTATGTGCTCATGCAGTTTAAGAAAAGGATGAATCTATAAAAATGAAAAGAAGTATACCTCGTGGTATTCTTGTCTGACATACTTATTGTTGAAATCATTTTCATTTATAATGTAGCTACTCATATTCTCTTTGATTGAAGTTAATGTCGAGAGTCCTTATTAGAGACATTAGTCAAAAATATATGATTCTAAATGCTAAGGTTCTTGGAAATTAATCAATTGCATAAAAAGTTCTTGAATAAAGGCCAGGATTAGCCTTGAACTGATTTGTTCTCAAATACAGGGACTCGCTGTATCCTATTGCTGCCAATTTCTATATTTTTAGTTTCTTCATGGGATGTGAACATTGTAGACAAGGCCAACATTTGCTGCCTGTCCATTAATTGCCCTTGAGAATGTTTTGGTGAGACACATTCTTGAACTGTTAAATTCCACGTGATGTAGGAACAACTACATTGTTCTGCCAAGAAGAGAGTTCCAGCGTCATGATCCAGTGAAAGAACAATAATAGTGTTCCAAGACAAGATGGCATGTGGTATGAGGGGATTTGCAGATCGTGTTCCAATGCATCTGCTACACTTATCCTACAAGGTAGTAGAGGTCAAGATTTTGAAATGGTGATGCTGGTGTTGGACTGGGGTGTACAAAGTTAAAAATCACACAACACCAGGTTACAGTCCCTGATGAACCACCTGATGAAGGAGCGGCACTCCGAAATTAAACCTGTTGGACTATAACCTGGTGTTGTGTGATTTTTAAGATTTTGAAAGATTCTGTGGAAGGACCTTTGGCTATCTTGCCGATGCTGTACACTGCAGTGTAAGGAAGTGAGTTACTTCCAATAGAATTCCATCCTCTGGCCTGCTCTTGCAACTACAGTATTTACATGGTTGAGTCGAGAGTGTGCTGCTGGAAAAGCAAAACGAGTCAGGCAACACCTGAGAAGCAGGAGAATTGATTTTTCGAGCATAAGCCATTCATCAGGAAGGGTTCCTTGGATGCTGCCTGACTTGCTGCGCTTTTCAAGCACCACATTCTCAACTCTGATCTCCAGCATCTGCAGGCCTCACTTTCTCCTATTTACATGGTTGACCCAGGGTTCTGGACAATGGCAATCCCAGGATGTTGATTGTGTACATCATGTGCATCAGCACCAAACAACCCCATTTCTGACATTATGGATGGGCGGATGCTTTTAATGAAGATATTGAGTCTGAGACAATATTGATTCAAATAGTACAGTGCAATATCACACCTAGATCATGGCACAATTCCTGTTTTCAAGTGCAAAACATTGGTCACTGTCAAATGTCAGCACCTAACTCTGTATCCAACGTAACATCTAGTGTCATTCCTTTTGCTGAACATTGCATTGTCCAAGAACTGGCTATGTCTGTCCCAATGGATACATAGTTGAAATAGAATCTTGGAAGTATACAGCATGGAAGGAGACCAGCTAGCCTTTTATGTCTAGCCTGGCTCTTTGAAATAACAATCATGCTTAACTTCATAATTCTGTCTTTTGTCTGTATAGAATTACCTTTCCAAGTAGACTGTTCCATGTCTGAGAAATCTGAATGAAAATAACTCTTGACTGATTTTTTGTTTCACCAAATCCTTTAATTTTATGGCCTTTGTTAATCTAGTAGATTTTTTTTTTATCTATTTAGTTAGTTAAAACTTGAAAATCTTGATTTAGTGAGCTTTTAATCTCCTGTTCTCAATAGTTCTAAAGTTAACAATCTCTGCTCATAACTAAAAGCTCTAATCCCTAGTAACATTCTGGCAACCCCTCTCCCTGCTCTTTCTGATACATTCCAATGTCTTCTGAAGTGATTCATAAATCTAAATGACACTTATGCTTTTTAAATTACCAGATCAACTTATCCTCGCATTTGTGAGGGTTTGTGCATGTAAACATCAAGATCTCTATTATCTACATTTTCTAGCTATCTGCATAGCAGCCTGTTTTACTATGTCGAATCTCTGAGTGCATCATTTCATACTTCTCCACACTGTATTCCATCTGCCATGCTTCTACCAGACTGCCATGCTGTCAAAGTCACCCCGAATCCTAAGCTACCTTCTTCATGATTCGCTATTTCGTTGCTACATTTTATTATATCTTCACACTTACTAAGGATGCTTCCAAACCTGATTCTATTCACATGTTACAGTGAATAGAATTACATGCTAAGAGTAAAGACTTAAAACTGATCTTCCTAGAAAACCACAACAAGCCACTTTCCAGTCTAAAGATCAGCCATCCACAAATGTCCTTTTCTTCCTGTTTCTATACTGTTACATTCCATTAATACTTCCGAATACATAATATTTATGATGGGCTTACATCATAAATCTCCTATATGGTACATTGTTGCATTTCTTTCATTTATACAAATCATTACACACACACACACATATATATATATTTTTATATATATAGAATCATAGAGACATACAGCACTGAAATAAGTCCTTCAGCCTAACTCATGTGGGACATCTACCTTATTTCCTTGATCAACATTCTTTAGAACCTTATCAAATAATTAAATCAATTTATTAAGGTCTGATTTGTTGTACCATTCATGTTTGCTTTTTTTTCCTCCCTGATACTGAATTCCAATATCTTCCCCATTATCTATATTAGGATGACTGGCCTATAATTTCCTTGTCTGTTCTCTCTTCTTTCTTGCACAGTATTATAGATTAACAAGTCTTACTTTTCTGGGACTATACCTGCATCCAATAAAAATTGAAAGTTTATGACCAATGTCTTTGCAGGTTCTACCTTTGGCCCTTGCAGCAACCTGTGATTCATTCCCTTTGGATCAGTTGGCTTATGACCTGCCACAAACGCTTATGTTTTTAGTATGTCTTCTTTGTCTATTACTATCCAATTGGTAACTTTCCTCGTGTTTTAGTATAACTTTCACATCAATTATCTCTTTGCGAAGATCAAAAACACATTTAATATTATAATCCTCCTCAGAACAACTTGAAATTTTATTTTTGTGTCCTCAGTAGACTCAACTTGTTCTGTCAATATCTGCTTATACTTTATAGGTTTATAAAGTATTTTAGGGGTCAATATAATAATCCCTGATAATCATTTTATCACACTTTATAATCAAACATTTTTTCTCATCTGAATGTTTTCATTTCCATTACATTTTTTAATCTCCCTGCTTATTAAATTAATCTTGCTTCTGATATAAGAGTGCTAAATGAATATTTCTCATCTGTTTTCACTCAGGAAGAGCAGAATACTGTCGAGGAGAAGACTGAGATACCGGCTTTTAGACTTGAAAGGATTGAGGTTAGTAAGGACGAGGCGTTATCAATTCTAGAAGGTGTGAAAGTAGATAAATCCGCTGGGCCAGATGGGAATTTTCTGAGAATTCTCTGGGCAGCTAGGAAGGAGATGGCCGAGCTGTTAGCCTTGATCTTTGAGCCGTCATAGTCTATAGGTTTAGTATTACAGGACTGGAGTATTGCAAATGATGTACCCTTGTACTCTTGTTCAAGAAGGGCAGTAGAGATAACTCAGGTAATTATAGACCAGTGAGCCTTACGTCTGCTCTAGGAAAAGTTTTGGAAAGGATTGTAAGAGGTAGGATCCATAATCATCTCGCAAGCAACAATTCAATTGGAAATAGTCAACATGGATTCGTCAAGTGCAGGTCGTGTCTCACAAATGTCATTGAGAGGTTTTTTGAGAAGGTGACCAAGCATGTGGATGAGGGTAGGGCAATAAACGTGGCATACGTGGACTTCAGCAAAGCCTTTGATAAGGTTCCACATGGTTGGCTACTGGACAAAATGCAGAGGCATGGGACTGAAAGTAAAATAGCAGTTTGGATTACAAACTGGCTTTCTATAAAAAGGCAACAAGTAGTGGTTGATGGAAAATATTCAGCCTAGAGTCCAGTTACTAGTGGTGTGCCACAAGAATCTGTTTTGGAACCATTGCTGTTTGTCATTTTTATTAATGACTTGGACATAGGATAAGTGGATGGATTAGTAAGTTTGCAGATGATACTAAAGTCAGTTGAGTGGTGGATAGTGTGGAAGCATGTTGCAGGTTGCAGGGAGATGGATAAACTGCACAACTGGGCTGAAAAGGTGACAAGTGGAATTTAATGCAGATAAATGTGAAGTGATTCACTTTGGGAAGAATAACTAAGGCAGAATACTGGGTCAATGGAAAGATTCTTGATAGTGTGGATGTGCAGAGAGTTCTTGGTGTTCATGTACATAGATTCCAGCAAGTTATCACCCAGGTTGACAGTGCTGTTAAGAAGGCATATAGTGTGTTAAGTTTTATTAGTAGAGGGGTTGAGTTCAGTGACGTCATGCTGCAACTGTACAAATGCTTGTGTGGCCTCACTTGAAGAATTGTGTGCAGTTCTGGTCGCTCCATGTGGAAGCATTTGAAAAGGTGCAGAGGAGATTTATCAGGATGTTGCCTGGTCTGAAACTAAGGTATTATGAGAAAAGGCTTAGCGATGTGGTTCTGTTCTCATTGGAGAGAAGAAGGCTAAGAAGTGATTTAATAGAGACATACAAGATGATCAGAGGATTAGATAGCGTGGACAGTAAGAGTCTTTTTCCTAGGATGATGACATCTCCTTGTACAAGGGGACATAGCTGCAAATTGAGGGGTGATAAATTTAAGATAGATGTTAGAGGCAGGTTCTTCACTCAGAGAGTGGTAAGGGCATGGAATGGCCTGTCTGCCAATGTAATTAACTCAGCCACATTAGGGGCACTTAAACAGTCCTAGGATAAGCATATGGATGATGATGGGATAGTGTAGGGTGATAGGCTTAAATTAGTTCACAGGTTGGTGTAACATCGGCGCAACAGGCCTGTTCTGCGCTATATTGTTCTATGTTCTATATTCTATTTGTTGAAAGTCTCCTTTTTCCTTTTTGTTTTACCCTTATCATCGACTGAACATTAACTCTGGATGTCCTTCAATTTCCCTTGAAAGAAAGTGCTTTATTTGTGTTTCAAACATCTCTTCCTGAGGTGCCTTATTGCAATGTAATGCTGCAAATACTTTTTTCAGTCTACCAGCTTTTTTCTAAAAATCACTGGAATTTGCAGTTCCTCAGATGAGTGTTTTTGCCTTGGATATGTTTTGGGACCAATGTGCTACAAAATTAGAGGCCTACAATCACTTGATCCATTTCTAGGATGTCAGTGTCATTGGCAAGGCCAACAATTCCAGCTCCATCCTTTCATTCAGAAGATGGTGAATTACTTTCGTCAACTGCTTTATTTTCTGGTTAAGGTACTCTCATAGGGTTGTTGAGTAGAGATTTCTAGGACTTTGATACTGTAAAAATAAAAGCATAATGACCTACTTAAAGGGAGTCTGTGACATAGTGATAATTTCACTTTACTAGTAACCTAGAGGCCCAGGTTATACAATCTACATTCAATTAACTAATCTGAAACTGAAAGCTTTTCTTTGTAGTGGTGATAATGAAACTAATATTGTTGTAAAACCCATCTGGTTCATTAATGACTGCTAGGGAAGAAAATCTGGTTTCCTTGCCTGAATGGCTCCAGACTCAGTAATGCTTTTGACTCTCAACTGTCCTCTGAAATTGTCTTGAGAGCCACTCAGCTTCAGGGCAATGCAAAATGGGCAATAAATGCAGCATTTTTTCAGTGATGCCCACATCCTACATAAGAACAAAGAAAAGAAGTTCCAATTCAGGACTTGGAGGAGAACTTGCAGTTGATAAATTTCCATAAGTTTTCTATTCTCAGCCTCCAGCTAGTGGATGTTACATGTTAAGTAGGAATTATCGAGGTAGGATTGACAAGTTGCTGCAATGCATTTTGAAAGTAGACATTGCAGAACACAATGTTTAAACGTGTGGGGCATGCATGTTTAAACTGATGGATGTGTTGTCATTTAAACATTTGATCCATTGTGAATGGCGATGAGGTTCTTGAGTTTTGTTGGAGATGCATTCCTGCAATAAGTCCTTCATCTTACTCCTGACTTGTAACTTGTAAGTGAGAGGAAGGCTTTGGGGAATCAAGAATTGAGCCTCTTTCTCCACAATTCACAGACTCTGACCTGGTTGTAACATCAGTATTAAAACAACTAGCCTAGGTATGGTTTTGAACAATAAAGAGTCCCAGGTTATTGATGAGGAGTGTATTTGGATTGGATTGTGCCGATTGTGATGAGGAGTGTATTTGGATTGGAAGGGGTCTTGGCTAGTTTTTCCCTTTTTTGGGATGGTCATTGCCTGACACTTGTGTGGTATGGATTTTACTTGTTACTCATCACTTCAAGACCTTGTCCAATATTGTTGCATGTGGATGTGGACTGCTTCTGTTATTCATGAGTTCTGTAAGGTTTTTGCTTATTTTGCAATCATCAGTGAACATCTCCAATTGTGACTTCATGATGGAAGGAAAGACATTGATGAAGCAGATAAAGATGTTTGGGCTTATCACACTACCCTGAGAAACTCTAGCTGAGATGATTGATCTCCAACAATCACAATTAGCTTGTACACTCCAAATCAGTGAAGAGTTTTCCCTTGAAATTTCCATTTTCTTAAGTTTTCGTAGCACTCCTTGATGTCATACCTGTAAATCACAGCTTTGATAATAGTCACTTCCATCTCACGTCTGACATTCATCTCTTTCATCCATGTTTAGACAAAAATTGTTATAAGGTATGAGGCCGAATGGCTCTGGTAGAATCCAACCTGATCATCAGTGATCATGTCATTCCTGTGTAAGGACTGCCATTGATGCTTTACAGTATTCTGCTGATGACTGAGGATTGAATGATGAGGTGGTTATTAGCCTACATTTCTCTTGCACTTTGTGGACAGGACACACTCAGCCAGTTTTCCATGCTTTTGAGTAGATGTTAGTATTATTGCTGAACTGGATCTTGGCTAGAGGCACAGCTTTCATTGTGAAGCACATGTCTTCAGCAAAGTAGTTGAATGTGGACATTACTTGTAACCTTTGCAATATCCAACATGTGGACCTGTTTCATAACATCATGAATTAAATCTGCTGAAGTGGAATTTGTTGTTCAAGAAATTCAGGAGGAGGTTCAGACGGATCATCCCCGAAGTACATCTGGCTGAAGTTGGTTACAAAAACATGCCAGGCTTTCCTATCATTAACAAAAGGAATTTGTGTGTTTCCTACTCTGGTTAGTTGTTTAATTTTTCACCGTCATTCACAACTAGTTGTGACAGTATTGTAGGTCATGGATCTGATCCATGAGTTGAGGGACAAACACAAAAATTGCTAGAAAATCTCATTGGTCTGGCAGCATCTGTGGACAGAACATTGAGTTCATGTTTTGGATCTAGCGACACTTCTTCAGAACTGATTGTAGCTGGGAAAGGGTTGATGAAAATGGGGTGGAAAGAGGTGGGAGGAATAAACGATAGGTGGAGATGGAACCCAGAAAGAAAGAACAACAGTTGGACAATCAAAGGAATGAGTGAAGGTCAGCCTGGGTGAATGAATAGCTGTTAATAAGAACCATTAGTATCTGACAATGAGTTGGTTGTGGTAGCAGCCCATATGAAACAAGGCCTGGTGTGTGGAGCTTAGGACATGGGAGAAGGAGATCAGGCCCTAAAATAATTGAACTCAATATTGACACCTGAAACCTGCATGGTCCCCAAGAGGAACATGAAATGCTGTTCTTCCAACTTGCACTAAGCTTTGCTGGAGTACTGCAGCAAGCCTGAGACAGAGATGTTGCCAAGGGAACAGGGTAGTGTGTTGAACAGGCAGGCAATCAAAAGCTCAGGATCATTCTTGCTGACAGAACGTAGGTGTTCTGCAAAGTATTATCAGCTATTGATTCTCCCAGTCTGACCATTACCCATTCCGTTGTCTGCCCAACTGCAGCTCTCTCTCTCTCTCTCTCTCTATGGACTCCATCTCCACCTATCATTTACTCCACCATTCAGTATGAGCATGGCTGATCCTCTGTCTCAAAACCATACAGTGGCTTTCTCGCTATACCCCCATCCTTTTTAATATCTAAAAGAAAATTTGTTTTTGTATGTACACAATGATCCAACTGCCACATCCTTCTGTGAGAATGAATTCCACTAACTCACCACCTTTGGATGAAAGGAGCCTGTGATATTGTTTGTAAGTTATGATTGTCTGAGTATGCCTGTGCTGGGCTGTTGC
>NC_057714.1:55473197-55497438 GCF_004010195.1 Chiloscyllium plagiosum
ACTGATGCAAAATATTCATTTAATATTTCCCCCATTTTCTGTGGATCCACACAAAGGCTGCCTTGCTGATCTTTGAGGGGCCCTATTCTCTCCCGAGTTACCTTTTTATCCTTAATACATTTGTAAAAACCCTTTGGATTCTCCTTAATTCTATTTGCCAAAGCTATCTCATGTCCCCTTTTTGCCCTCCTGATTTCCCTCTTAAGTATACTCCTGCTGTTAGGCCATTGTTGGAATATTTCGTGCAATTCTGGTCTCCATCCTATTGGAAAGATGTTGTGAAATTTGAAAGGGTTCAGAAAAGATTTTTGCCAGGGTTGGAGGATTTGAGCTATAGGGAGAGGCTGAACAGGCTGGGGCTGTTTTCCCTGGAGCGTTAGAGGCTGATGGGTGACCTTATAGAGGTTTATAAAATTATGAGGGACATGTATAGGGTGAAGAGATAAAGTCTTTTCCCTGGGATCGGAGATTCAGAACTAGAGGGCATAGGTTTAGGGTGAGAAGGGAAAGATATAAAAGAGACCTAAGGGGCAACTTTTTCACGCAGAGGATGGTACGTGTATGGAATGAGCTGCCAGAGGATGTGGTGGAGGCTGGTACAATTGCAACATTTAAGAGGCATTTGGATGGGTATATGAATAGGAAGGGTTTGGAGGGATATGGGCTGGGTGCTGGCAGGTGGGACTAGATACGGTTGGGCTATCTGGTCAGCGTGGGCAGGTTGGACCGAAGGGTCTGTTTCCATGCTGTACATCTCTATGACTGCTGCTGCACACCATCCACCTCTTCTCCGTCATCCACCATCCGGACATGCCTTGGCGTGCCCGTTTGCCACCGGGTGGTGGGGATCCCCAGTGGAGGAGTCTCTATGTGGGAGTCCTCCCCCTTTCTCCTGGGGATCTGGGGTGGAGGGTGCTGCAAACAGCGATCCCTTGCAACTGCAGATTGCGGTGGTTCATGGACTCCCAGCCCAACTGCTTGTTCTGTGGCGCTGTGGAATCTGTGTACCATGTGTATATTGGGTGTGGGCGTTTGCACTCCCATTTTGATTTTCTTAAAAACCTCCTTCTCTGCTTTTGGTTGCATTTCAGTCCACGCTCCTGATCTTCGGGCACCCGGTACGGAGGAAGGAGGGCAGGTCTGAAGACCCCCTCGTAGGTCTGCTCCTGGGCCTGGCCAAACTGGCCATAAATAGGTCCAGGCAGCAGCCCGTGGAGGGAGTCGTTAAGGCCAACTGCCTGCCTCTCTTCTGCGGTTACGTTAGAGCCAGGGTGTCTCTGGAAAAGGAGCACGCGGTGTCCACTGACACCCTGGAGTTGTTCAGGGAGAGGTGGTGCCGCAGGGAGTGGAGTGCATTATTTCCCCCTCTAACTCTATTTTGATTTAATCCCTGCCCTCCCCTTCACTGTTTGATCACATAGCATTGCCCTTTGTGAAGGGCACTGCTTGTCACTGGCCACTCGGGTGTTTCCTTTCTTCCTGGTGGTGGAAATTTGAATAAAGATTCATGCACCTTGTGTCTTTCACTGAAAAAAAAAGTTAAAAAAAAGGAACAGGAGTGTCAGACATCCTGTTCTGAGTTAGATGAGGGAGATGGATCATGCCTAAATAAAGGTGATGGGGTACCAGCTTCTGTGGAGTTATTTCACATACGATGGCACCAAAATGATGTTTAGGCTTACATTTGGTATCTAAGTCAGCAACCCCAGTACCCCCCGAAACCGTCCACCCACAACTTGCAACTCTTACATGCATGTTTTAGGCTGTACACTCAACAGGAGTCAGCCCCAGATTTTCAGCTCAGAATGCATGTTAGGGATATACTTGCGGAACAAGTCAGTGCATAGTATCAAGGAAGCATACTGACCGTGTTGCTCAAAATGATGACCACTTAAACCAGCACCATTAGTTCATGTGTTACAGCAGCATATAAACTGATCAACCCTCCAATGTTTTGGAAGGAGTTTTAAAACTTCAAATATAAACTTAGGCACCAAGACCTACTTTATGTTTCTTGAAAACTCATCCATGTGTTTGGTTACTAATCCAGCAACATCATCACTGCATTAGCACCGCATCTATTTCTTTTCTGCTATTTTTTGGATCACCCACCCCCTGCAAAAGTACCACCAGTACTTGTTAAATCTCAATAGCTACTTTATTATCCAACTATACATGTACTAAATATTGAATTGAATTGAATTAGTTTTATTGAAAAATATGGTGACGAAAACTGGAAATGTTCATTAATGCAAGGATTTCATGTTCTTCTACATTTGCAATACACAAGCATATCATTGGACAAATGGTCCCAATTTTAATTAGAAATACTGAGACTTAAAAGTATGCAGGTATGAGAGGGCATTGAAGTTAATCTGGACAAAAGGAGTTAAAAAGTTAAATCCTGTGGAGGTTAGTTCTGAAATGTAAATTATATGGTTTTTTTGCCGAAGGCACATTATTTAAAAAGAGTCAACAAATTTCAGATTTTATATTCAGTCTCTTCCCATGATACTGGTCACTCCTCTGCGTTTCTCATTTCTCTGACTGCAGTCTCTTGTAGATCTTCCCCTTATTTTGTCTCATTGCTGAAAGCTATGATGCAGTTGCTGGCATTCCCTGCTCTGAAATTTCCTCACTAAACTATTCTACATTTGTAGCTTTCTCCCTTAAAACTCCTTGAAACTCATCAATTTGACAAGTATTTTTATCACACAGCCTTACATCAGAGCATCCTTGAAAATCCACTGCAATAACATGATTGGATTTGCGGTGCACATTTTTGCTGCATTTTTTCAAAGCTGTGAGGCAGAAAAGGAGTGGCTCTGAAGAATTTCCTGTCCCTAATCTCCCATTCTTCAGTTCAATGGTCATTTTCCTTACACATCTCTCATGCACTTTGAGAATTTTTTTCAATGTTAAATGTGATTTTTGAATGCAAGTAGAATTGAAAGAAACAAGCTTGTAGCTCAAGACATTCTAAGGTGTTTCACAGACCATGAATTCACTTTAAAACAATGTAGTCACTAGGTAAAGGTAACAGATTCATATTACAAGTTTCTACAAATCACAGAAAGCAATTAAAAATAATTACTGGTTGATCTGCTTTGATGATGTTAATTCAGGTATAAATTATGGAATCATAAAATCAAAGTAATGTTCAAAACAGGAGGCCATTTAGCTGATCAAGTCTGCACTGGTTCAATGAAAGAGCAATTCATTTAGCCCTTCTCATCTACTTTCCTCATATCCTTGGAATTTTTGTTTCTCTTTCAAGTATTAACTCTATTCCTATTTGAAATTGAATGCCAATGATTTATTGCATTTTAAATTTTGCATCTGCTTTCTTTTTCTTTATTGTGAATCATGGACTAAAGTTGGATAAAAACTGTTTTAAAACCAAAGTCTGTGGAATGAATTATTGCACTTTTACAAACAATTACCCAGAACTCATTGTGAGTTGTGTTTACACTGTTGTGTTATAAACAGTTAAGATAAGATGCCACAACACAGGGGTACAAAGTTAAAAATCACATAATACCAGATTATAGTCCAACAGGTTTAATTGGAAGCATTAGCTTTCGGAGTACCGCTCCTTCATCAGGTAGTTGTGGAAGACACAATTGTGTCCTCCACAATCACCTGATGAAGGAGCGGTGCTCTGAAAGCTAGTGCTTCCAATTAAACCTGTTGGACTATAACCTGGTGTTGTGTGATTTTTAACTTTGTACACCCCAGTCCAACACCGGCATCTCCAAATCATGACAACACAGGGGTGTGTGTTTGCAGAGTGAGATTTACCCACCACCAGATTACTGAATTGTTTTTGCAATTTTGACTATATGCGGATGCCAGGAGTTATCAGCCTGTTGACAATCCTCTTTTTGGCGCCTTTACAGTTTACCAACGAGAGTGTTTATGATAGAGGTGAAGAAAAATGCAGTCTGCTAAAGGAACATTTGCTGTCGCTCTATCTCTGCAACAAAGTAGCTAAAGCTTAAAGAAAGCCCAATATTTTCTCCCACCAGTTGCTATAAGGTATTGCCTTTATTCAGTAACTCAAAGATTTTACAATTAGTGTACTAATTACCTTGTGGGTTCCCAGAATAAATGAAAGAACCAAGGAAAAACAATCAGAGAACAGAAAGTTTTCGAAAGCAGAGGGACAGCTCATCAAATCCCATGGACTGGTGCTATTGAATAATGTTTCTACATTGTTTCAGTCTAAAAGACAACTTTGTTTCATTTCTGTCTGTATGTGATAATGTAAGAGTTTCAAAAGGGGATTAAAATGACAATTGGGAAAGTTATACACTGATTGTTCATGATTTAATTTGACTGTGGCTAGAACTTATTTGTTTGGAATAAACAACAGTTCTTGTTAAATACAAAACCTGGTCAGTGTTTTCTGATTCCATCAGATAGATGAATTGGGAGTATTATGTACTTGGATTAAATTATTAATATTTGTGGCAATTGCAGGAGTAGTGGAGGTCAAAAAATCAGCACCCACCCAATATGAGTATCAAAATGTTTTTCCTCCTGTCATCATTGGGTTTTTTTGCCAATTACTTTAAATTGGTTCTCTCTGCCAAACAACATGCCAGTCTTTGGAAATATCTTTTCTCTATATATGTCCTTCATTGAAACAGCAGCACCAATGCTGCAGATTTGGTTTGAATAATTAAACAGACATTCATGATGCAAAGCAAAATAAGATAAAATAAAATAAATCAAACTGTTTACATATAACATTTTTTTAAAAATGTTGAAATATGTAGTTAAAAATAAACAATCCTACAATAAAACTCTCAATACTATCATATTACAGATCTCAAGCATCAGAGAAAGGTTGCTTCTCTCTCATATGTATAAGTTTAACTTAACTGTTTCTTTCAATTTCTGGTCTTAAGATTTTGGTGGCCTCAGCCTTGATTACTCATGCAACAGAGATTAGACTCTCTCAATTTTGAATAACCCCTTCAGGGTTAAAACCCAAACATTTCTGGTGTGAAACTTTCAAATCCTGACACCTCACTTAGCTACTTCCTAACTATTGCATCCCATCGCAATTGCAATTCAGCAAACATTCAAAGGCTGATTCATATGACCATTTTTTTCTACTTTCACATTTCAATCCCAATTTTTAATCTATGTGCATGAATGTTGCATTAGTATTTCGCCTTGAGAATAAAATCACTCCTTTTGTTAAATCGAGAAAACCTGATTATGCTAACTCCTTTTACAATGTAAGTTCATATGAATCTGAAGAAAGGGTAGGATTTTGAAAAAAAAACTTTGTTCCAAACTACTCAAAGGGCAAAAGACTAAAGAAGGGGTGATGGTTTATCCCTTCCCATCCAGAAGCTTTACAATTTGGGATTTCCCAACAGAAATTGTGATGAATTGGTGAATCTTGTCTAGGGTTCAGGTCATAACATGGTTTGGGTACTTTCTTTTATGCACTTTTCCACTTTTTTTTACCTTTGTTTGCAGTTATCATTTAGCTGAATAGAAAACAGGGAAACAAAACTTAATATTAAGTGTGGGTTAATCTAGATTAATTAATTTGCTTCCGTTTAGCTTTATACACAGAGTTAAATCCTGGCATAAAATTCCACTGATCCTTTTCCCAGAGCAGGAATTTATAGATTAAACTCAGGAGAAAATGACACAAAAGATTATGTCCAGATATTTACATTGCATTATCATGCAAGAGGGTAATACATTCAAAACCAGTTTTCAGTGCTGAACATCAGTGACAATGATCACACCTTGGGGAAATTAAATCTAAAGTAAATTTACAGCAGTGTGGAGCTAATGACTGCATGGGTGGCATAGTAAAATGTAGAAATGCTCTAATTTGACAGAGGGAGAGTCAGATGCTTCTGCGGCCGCTGGCATGCATGATAAATGGTGTTCCATCTTTCTGTTGCTAAGGTAGGTGACATGACTGACAGGTTTGAGGTCAGTGGGCAGGCAAAAGAGGAACAGCCAGAATGTGGGAAAGTGAGAAAAGACAGGTAGAATTATGAAAGATAGAGAGGAATTTTCTTTAAAAAAGCAGAACTTCCAAGGCATAATTACTGGCTTAATCCCAGTGCTATATATAGTAGTAAAAGAATATTTGGATAATATGAGTTAATGTATGCTTGGAGAAATATTGCAAGAAGATGATTTTCAGATTCCTGGGGCATAGAGACCATTTTCAGTAAAGGATGGATCTCTTCAAGTGAACAGATATTGCTTCAGGGGAACTAGAATTTAAACCATTGCTGGAAAGTTAACTAGTACTATATAGGAGTGTTTAAGCAATTTAGCGAGGAGATTGGCACCAGAATCAAGGAGAAATAAAGCATTCAGAGGAACAGGACAGATATGGAGCTGTTGTGTAAACTAACTGTTCTGAAGAAGGTCATACTTATGCTACAATGTACTCCAACCAATCTGACACTATTACGCATGCCTCTTGGGTGGAGACAGTGTGTTCTACACCAATCTTCATAAGAAGCAGATGTGTTCTGTAATGTTCCTAAGAGTTCTAGTAATTTGGCCAGACGAGCAAAGTAATTGCATTCATTGCTGTGTCTGCCTCTAACAAAATTAGAGCAAACTACAGTTTGTTATGTCACCGCACAGTGATTTGCTGTAATTTTTATTTAATTTTCCCCAAGATGCACCTTGCTAAACTAAAGTAAGTTCTCCTATTGTAAAATCTATATGTTGGTAAAAGCTCTACTGCGTATTATTAAACGGGACCCGGACAACATACAGACAAAAGAGGATTGGTGGAGTAGGCTACTTCAAACAACCGTCACTTCAAACTACACATTCACAGATGTGACCTCAAGATGTCAATACTAACAATCAGGGTAATATGACATGGTAAACATGAGCATGGGTTCAGATTTCATGCAATCTGTCATTATGAAGAGAATATGGTCCAGAATAAAATAAAAACTGAAGACACCACTTTAACAGCATTACTGTTTTAAGTATACACAGACAGGCAGTCAGCAGCTGAAAAGCAACTACCAAGGGGGTGAGAAAGACTGAAAGAGCCAATGCTTGCTAACTACAGGGCAAGCTGAACATTTTAACAACAAACTGTCAAGAAGTTGGCAAGAGTTGTAGGGTTAAGAGTAGGGTTAAGACCAGAAAAACCCATCTTGACTGCAAAAGGCTGAAAACTTTCAGAAAGTCTAGTAAGCATTACAGAATTACAGTGATATAAAGAAACATAATTACGAATATCGAAAGCAGTAAATTACAGCCTCTGGAACCCTGGCCTTTTGAGAATTGAGAAAATAAGACTTAGCTTTTCAGATTCCCAGGTACATTCAATGGAAGTTGATTTTACAGCAGTTTTGCATGAAAAGCATGGGATAGTAACACTTTAAGAGGCAAAGAGGAGGAGAACAACATCAAAAGTGTACACAATCATGTTATTGATCAGTGTTTTTTCTAGCAAATAGTAATGAGAAATCAAATTATTACACTTAAACTAGAGCATGTACTGTAAATTAAAACAAATGTTGAAAATATTCAGTTAGTCAGGTGATATCTGTGTAAAGGGCAGCAGACTTGATGCATAAGGTTGAGACCCTTTCTTCCAAACCTGTATAGGATATTTCAATGAGGAAGAATTGTGGAAACAGCAATCATAACATCATCAGGTACAAATATATCTCACTAAAAGATCACATAGTGCCTTAGTCGTAAGCACTACTGCCTCACGGTGCCAGGGATCTTGGTTTGATTCCATCCTTGGGTGAGTGTCTGTGTGGAGTTTACACAGTCTCCCCATGTCTATGTGGGCTACCTCTGGGTCCTTTGGTTTCTTCCCACAGTCCAACGATGTGCAGGTTAAGTGGATTGGCTGTGCTAAATTGCCCATGGTATGCAGGGTTGTGTAGGCCTGGTGAATTAGCCACAGGAAATGCAGGGTTACAGGGATAGGGAAGGCGGCTGAGTCTGTGTAGGTTGCTGTTCAGAGAATTGGTGGGGACTCAATGGGCAAACTGGCCTTCTTCCACACCATAGGGATTCAATCAGTAAGCTGAAAGTAGATCTGGGACATATGGACTACATTCAAATGTTGGTAGATAATTACTGATGAGAATTAGCAAAAGTCTATGGTGGACCATAAGCACCTTTCCCTATTGGAAGCAGACAAATGAGTACGTAGTTTGAGGGGCATCACTCTGCATCAAGTATTTAGCATGGTAAGGAGATAACCCTCTGCAAATACCAAAGTTAAATGAGCAAGGGAATAGAGTATAGAATCATACAGCATAGAAACAGACCCTTTGGTTCGACAAGATCACACCAACCAGGTTCCCAAACTAAACTAGCCCCACCTGACTGCGCTTGGCCCATATCGCTCCAAACCTTTCCAATTCATGTACTTATCCAAATGTCTTTTAAACATTGTAACTCTACCTGCATCCATCACTTCCTTTGGCAATTTATTCCACACACACAAAAAGTTGCACCTCATGTCCTTTTTAAACCGTTCTCTTTTCACCTTAAAAATATACCTCCTAGTTTTAAAATCCCCCATGTTCAGGGAAAGACCTTTGCACAAAGGTCAATGTTGTTGTAGATAGTGTCGAGGGCTGTTGCAGGCTATAACAAGACATTGACAGGGTGCAGAGCTGGGCTGAGAAGTGGCAGATGGAGTTCAACCTGGATAAATGTGAAGTGATTCATTTTGGAAGGTCAAATTCAAATGATGAATGCAGGGCCAATGACAGGTTCTTGGCAGTGTGGAGGAACAGCAGGATCTCGGGGTCCACCTACATAGATCCCTCAAAGTTGCAACCCAAGTTGATAGGGTTGTTCAGATGACATATGGTGTTTTGGCTTTCATTAATAGGGGATTGAGTTTCAGAGCCGCGAGTTTTTGCTGCAGCTCTATAAAACCCTAGTTAGACCGCACTTGGAATATTATGTCTAGTTCTGGTCATCTCATCATAGGAAAGATGTAGATGCTTTAGAGAGGGTGCAAAGGAGATTTACCAGGATGCTGCCTGGATTGGAGGGCTTGTCTTATGAGGAGAGGTTGAGTGAGCTAGGGCTTTTCACACTGGAGAGAAGAAGGCAGAGAGATGACTTGATAGAGGTGTGCAAGACAATGAGAGGCATAGATAGCCAGAAACTTGATCTCCCCTCATTCTCCCAAATTCCAGAGAGTATAGGCCTAAACTGTTCAATCTCTCTTCATATGACAAACCTCTCATCTCTGGGATCAATCTAGTGCATCTCCTCTGAACTGCCTCCTATGCCACTACATCTTTCCTCAAATAAATGGGCCAAAATTGTGCACAATACTCTAGGTATGGTCTCACTAATATCTTGTATAGTTGCAACAATACTTCCTTACTTTTATATTCTATTCC
Source organism: Chiloscyllium plagiosum (assembly GCF_004010195.1). Lineage (NCBI taxonomy): Eukaryota > Metazoa > Chordata > Chondrichthyes > Orectolobiformes > Hemiscylliidae > Chiloscyllium > Chiloscyllium plagiosum. Next base: position 55,482,599 of record NC_057714.1, read on the forward strand.
TTTAGCTAAAAAAGCCAACATTCCATGCTAGTTTTCTGTGACTCGTGAGTGAGTACACCTAGATCCCTCTGCACCAGAGGACCCTGTAGTCTTTTCCCATGAAGACAATAGGTTGCCTTCCCATTTTCTCGACTCAAATGCACAACCTCACACTTATCCACATTAAACTCCATCTGCCACATTTTGGCCCACTCTCCTAATCTATCTATATTCATTTGTAAAGTTCTTAATTCCTCATTGCAATTTACTGTCCTGCCTATTTGTGTGTCATTGCAAATTTGGCTATAGAGCTTTCTATCTTGGCATCCAAGTCGTTAGCGTAGATTGTAAATAGCTGTGGTCCAAGGACTGAACTCTGTGGCACTCCACTAGTTACATTTTGCCATCCAGAAAAAAAAATTATCTCAACGTCTGTCTTCTGTCCATCAGCCATCTATCCAAGCTAATAAATTATTTCTAATCCCATATCATTCAATCTTGTGAATTAACCTTTTGTGTAGCACCTTATCAAATGCCTTTCGGAAGTCCAGATAAAGTACATCTACAGCATCCCCATTATCTACTTTGCTTGTTACATCTTTGAAAGAGTCTAGCAAATTCGTCAAACATGTTTTGTCCTTCATAAAGCCATTCTGACTCTGATGGATAGTGTTTTGATTTTCAAAATGTCCTGATGTTGCTTCCTTGGTAATTGATTCCAACACTTTTCAACCAAGAAATGTTAAACTAACTTGTCAGTAACATCCCACAATTTGCCTCCCTCCCTTTTTGAATGAGTGTGTTATATTAGCCATTTTTCCAATCTACTGGAACTGTTCTCGTGTGCAGGGAATTTTGGAATATTGTAACCAATGGATCTACTATCTCTGCTACCACTTTTATTAATACCCTAGGATGTAGGCCATTAAGGCTGGGGCAACTTGTCTGTCCTCAGTCCTAATGGTTTGCTTTATACCTTTTTCCTATGGATGTTGATTGTTCTAAATTCTACCTTATTTATTGCCTCTGACTTGCCCATTCCAACAGGAATGGTACTATTGTATATCCTACCTCAGAGTTCCATGGATGTCTGTAAATATAGCAAGTAAAATGAGACATTGAAGCAAAGCCTATAACAATAATAAGATTCATACTGCACGTTGAACTTAGAAAAATATAGAAAGTACAGAAAAGATCGACAATAGGAAAGGAACAGTAGGGTCAAAATAAGGATCATGAGAATAGGTTAGTGGTTAAAGGTTTTCAGAAGCTGCTTTTAATAAATGCATCAATTATAAATAGATAGTAAAAGGAAGGTGAGAACAATTCACAATCAGAAGTGACTTCTTGAGAAACAGACGGCATGGCTAAGGGGTTAAAACCTGAAAAGAGGATGTCACTAATGCAACAATAAAAGGCAAAGTAGTAGTGATATTTAATAAAGAAAAGGAGGTACTTAAAAGGTTATCTGTTCTCAGTGCAGGAAAGTCATTGGATTCAGAAGGAATTCATCCAAACTTGTTAACAGAAGTAAAGCTGGCAATTGAAAAAAATTTGTAACCATCTTTTATTTCTCTTTAAATAAGGGATGGAATCAGAGGGCCGAAGGACAACAAATGTTATACAATTATCCAAAATAAGAAGGGGGATCAACTCAATACCTACAAATCAAACAGTCTAATCTCAGTAGTGGAGAAGCTTTCAGGGACAGTAATTTGGAACTAAAATAAGTGACATTTGGATATGTGTGACCTAATAGCATATACGTTTTTTGTTTGAGTTCTGTTATGAAGTGATGGAAAGGGTTAAATAGGAAAATGTAGTGATTTTGGATTTGAACTTTCAAAAGCATTTGAAGTAATACATAGTAGACCTGCAAGCAAAATTAATGCCCACAGGATAAAAGCAATTCATAGAAAAATAAAGAACAGGAAAAAAAAGAATTGTTACTTTTCAAACTGAAGGAAAGTATGTAATGGCATATCTCAGGTATTGATATTAGAATCACTGCCCCCTTTAATATTTTTATTAATATGAACTTTGGTGTACAAGATGTCATTTCACAGTTTGATATTGATAACAAATTGAAAAGTTGAGTAAGAGTAAGGGTACAGAAGAGTGAAATAGGTAAACATGGAACAGTTTAAATTGAATGCAGACAAATGTTATGGGATATAGTTGGGAGGAAGGAAGAAGAGCAATAGTATGAATTAAATAATGCAATTTTAAAGAGTGTGCAGGAACAAAGGTAATGAGGTGTACCTGTATCTGAAAACAAATATTTGAAGGTGAAATGAGATAGCCTTCAAAGCAGTATGTGGGAGTCCTTGCATTATTATTGAATAAATAACATTTGATCACAAAAGGTTTGCTAAATATTTTGAAAACCTTGGTAAGGTTTCAGCTAGGGTATTACGTTCACTTTTGACTGTCTCAGTTTAGGGAGGATGTCAAGATATTGAAATAAAAGCAGGTGAACTATTTGCATCACTTACAAAAATGATAAAATTGAATTTAGAAATCTTTTAATTTGAAGGGTACCATCAGAAAAGATACAACAAAACCTCTATTTAACAAAGCATTGGCTTATTAATGTTAGTTAGGGATGGAATTTGCTGTTCCAACTATTTCTTAATTGCCTTAGAGTTGAAAGTATATACAACAAAAACTGCACTACTTATTTTGTTTACATCTCACGTGGTCAGGACTAACTGAGTTTTAAAGATGAAAGAGCTAAGTTTCATCTTATTTCCCAAGACACCAAGGTCAATCCAAATTGGTGGAGTGCTTCATTTTTAACAAATAACACTTTACAGGTTTTGGAATTTTATGGCTTCCTAACCTCTTAGATTCTGGAATTGAGCATTCCCAATGCCCTTTTGACTCTCTCTCTCCTTCTTCCTCATTAAAAGGCTCATTACAACTCACATCTTTGATAAACTTATTGGTAACCATCTTAATATCACTTTCTCCAATTTGTCCAGCTTAGTTTTTACTTTGATACTTCTCTGTGAAGTGCTGTCAAACATAATTCTTAGTCAAAGTTGACACATTGGTTGCTTCTGTTTCTTCAGCTTTCCTCTGAACTGCATAACACAGAGTAACAAAAGGATGGACACTTAGGGTAGGATCGTATAGGGCCCTGAACAACATGCACTGTGGTGAGACACATGAGAAAATCATACAAGAAGGCAAGTGCGATCCATCTCAACTTTGGAAGCAACTGGATGCTTTTTCCAAAATGAAGTCCAAGCGTCAAGGTGAAATTCTCACCGGGCAGTGGCAAAATACCCATTTAGGAGGATTATTTCCTGTTGTCAGCCTGATTAACTACTCATTTCATCTCATGAATATGCAGTCTTCTATCCAACAAGGCACCGTGAAGGAACTTAACACTGGGAAATCTTGACAAGAAAATCAGAGTGGTGTTTGGCAACCCCAGCTTGTCATTTGCTTCTCCTCCATCTTGGACACTAGCAACAATATTTCAGGGCATGCTCCAAGGAATGCTGGCATCTGACACATGCCAGCTGCTCAGGACCCTCATGGTGCTTCTTTGATCCATTGAAAGAACGTTTCTATACTTCAAAGTAACACTCAGAGCACACCAACAATCAGTATTTCAGTGGTGCTGCAAAGAGACTTTCTATACAGAGATTGGCATACACATCGTAGATTAGATGAAGATTCAACTTAAAGCTTTTTGCTTACAATTTTAACACTCACTCAATCTCAGCCTACTCAAACATTTATAGCATCACTGCCCATTCTTGTCTTGACTTGCCTTTTTGCGTTTTGTTCCCACAGCCAGAGCTACTGGGCTCTTCTGCCTTGCTTTGCTGTTTATAGCTGAGACAAAGCCAGGATGCTCGTCAAGATTATCACCAATCCTTAATCAAGGGACGGAAGATAGTCTTCAGTTTCCAGACAACTGAGATTGCAGTGACTGGCAGAATCTGATGGCATGTCTTCCTCTGCCAGTTCTAGGGGAAGAGGATATCCCTGCTCTTCACCATCCCATCCATGAGAATCTCAAGGTTCTTGGCCACAAAGCGGCCCAAAACCCTGACCTTATCTGCCAGATCATAAACCATACTGCATACTGACAGGACTTGTCGGGGTCAACAATGGTCTTTGTAAAATGGTGTGAATGCCAGGGATGCCAGTCTATTCTGGGTTTTTTAGACAGTAGAAATTATTTTCTGGAGCAATAAGTATCAGACAAGACAGGTGACATTGGGTAGTTAGTGAGATGAGATTGGGGCAAAAACTACAAGAAAATTGAATAGATGAAAAACCTTAGCCAAAACTACAAGATTTATAAGTAGCAAATTTGGATGAGCACCCTGGCATAGAATGAGTCACATCATGTTAAAACAGGAGGCAATTAGAAAAGATATGCTTGAAATAAAGCCAAATTTAAACATCAAAAACATTTGAATTAATTTTAAAGTCAAACAACCTTGATAAATTCAGAGACCCCATGTAGTTGTAGCTGTTTAGTGGAATTATTAGGCAAATATTCTGGGAATAAGATAATTAAGTTGGCAGATTGCGTTCCTATTTCTATAACCAAAAAATAGGAATATAATGTTTGTTTTCAAAGAAAATTAGACTTATTGAATTGAGAATGTGTGAGATGACTGGTATCATGTTAATTCATTTCAACCAAGAGAGTATAATCTGAAAATGTATGGTTCATTCAGTGAACTCTTGCTGTAACATAAAATACAGCCTGCCAGAATACTGGAAACTCAGCCAGGACCTGGTATGGACTGGCCATGAGCCCAAGTTTCCTGAATGACTTTGAATTGATGGGGGAAGGTGCAAAACTCTGCCTGCTCTTCAGATGTTATTGCTGTAAAGGACTGAAAGCAAAAAGAATGTTTTAACTGAAGCTGCTGGAACATTGTTGCTAAGCAAGAAGAGCAAAACACAAAACAGATGTCTACGTGAAAACCGTGCAGGAACACCAGCAAGTATTGTGGAATTAAGATGTTAGGTTGTTCTATAGCACAAATGAAGTATCAATCAAATGTCAACATGTTTAAAATTAATGTTCCTCCTAAATGAAAATATAGTCTTTCCAAGTTCACAGATGGGAAGAGCTATTAAAGCTTTGGGAACTTATGTTTTATATTAGAAGGAGTTGGCAGAAATGCATTTAGTCACACAAATGTGGTCATTTACTGATCAGTTGATAATAAAAAAAGTTTTTAGATTATTCACCTGACAATGACATGGGATTAAATAACATAATACAATAATTTAATAGATCACTGGATCTTTCTCATCAAATTCAAAGGTGAGCACAAGCTGCAATATCACAAATATGATCAAAAATATAAGAGTAAGAAATCTTTTAAGGTTGAAAATAATTGTAATATATCTGTAACTGTTAGAGATGCCTACAAGGTCTGACCAATCATACATTTCAATTGTTTAAAGATATTCATTTGTGGGGCATCAGCATCACTCGCTCGGTCAACATTTATTGCCCATTCCTAATTGCCGGGGGGCAGATTAGAGTCAACCACACTGCTGTATGTCTGGAGTCACATATACGCTAGACCAGGTTGGATGCCAGGGTGACATGGTGGCTCAGTAGTTAGCACTGCTTCCTCACAGCATCAGGGATCTGACTTCAATTCCAATCTTGTGTGGAATTCGCATGTTCTCCCCATGTCTGCTTGGGTTTCCTCCCGGTGCTCCGGTTACTTCCCACAGTCTAAAGATGTTGCAGGTTAGATGGATTGGCCATGCTAAATTGCCCCATAGTGTCCAGGGATGTGTCAGCTAGGTGAATTAAACATTGTAAAAATGTGGGGCTATGGGGATAAAGTGGGGTTCTGGGTCTGTTATGGAGAGTTGATTGGCCTCATTCCACAGTGAAGACGTTCTATGATTTCCCTCCCCAAAGGGGTTTGAAAGTCAAACCTATGTCCGCTACAGCATTAACTTGGGGTTCTGGATTATTAGTCCAGTGACGTTACTGCTCTGCTACAGTGAAAAATATCATAAATACTTGTATGAGGTAATGTCAAATTGGAAACTAAACTCAGGTCACATGAGACCATTATGAAAGTCATTATATTTATATTATTGCATGTATAGAATATGACCATAGAACCTCCAACCATTAATGATGTAAGAAAAACATTTTTAGATACCTACACCAATGTTGCTAACAAATGAATTTGAGACCTTAGAAGTCCCACAAGTGTAAAACTGACTGTGAAACTCAATATTCAACCAGTAATAACACTAGAAACAAAGCAAAGTTTAAAAAAAGAGTTCTTTTGTTTGATAAAATGTGAGTCAATGGATAAAAATGGGGAGCTCAGTATTTCGGTAAGATTCCTTTAGTGGTTCTGAGGTGGTGTTACAGGATAATGTTTTCAAATTGTCAACATGCATTCTAAACTCAGATGTTGTGATCAGTGGATATGGCCTGGATCTTAGAAAATTATGATTTACTGAAAGCCCTGATCATTGAAATGTGGTCAGGGAAGACAGTAATTATACTGTGGAATTGGGATAAAAATATAATTTCCAATCAGTTTAAAAAAAATTTGAAGCAAGCATTTTAAAAAGGAGGAGAGAATCATAGAATTACAGAATCAAAGCATTCTTACAGAATCACTTTCAGCCCATAGAGCCCATGCTAACCGCTTGAACAGCATCCCACCCCGACCCTACATTTCCCAAGACTAATCTACTGAACCTACACAAACCTGGACACTACGGAGCAATTTAGCATGACCAGTCCACCTAACCTGCACATATTTGGACTGTGGGATGAAACTGGAGTACCCAGAGTAAACTCACACAGACAATATTAAAGTTATATCTCTAAATACTACAAATAGCTGCATGATGTCAAGCAACAATATATCAGAATGAGACTGTCTTATATTATCAGCATGATAAATATTGATTGTAAGTAAGGGAAATACATTTCATGAGATTTTGAAGATTCAATCCCAAAATATTATTAACCAAATTAGGAATTTAAAAAATCACTATTCAATTCCCGCCTCAGGCGACTGACTGTGTGGAGTTTGCATGTTCTCCCCGTGTCTGCGTGGGTTTCCTCCGGGTGCTCCGGTTTCCTCCCACAGTCCAAAGATGTGCAGGTCAGGTGAATTGGCCATGCTAAATTGCCCGTAGTGTTAGGTAAGGGGTACATGTAGGGGTCTGTGTGGGTTGTGCTTCGGCGGGGCGGTATGGACTTGTTGGGCCGAAGGGCCTGTTTCCACACTGTAAATAATCTAACCTAATATGTCCTCCATTATGAATAAAAACTAATAAATGCCAAAAGCCAAAGACAGCAGAACATTCTAAAATAACAATTGCTGTAATATAGTCAGGATGCCCAAAATCCAGCAAGATGTGACTATTAATTTCAAAGAATATAAATACTGCTAAGATTAACTTGCTGTGAGAAATGGTATAATGCATTAAACCATTGCATTGTTTATCATATTCTATGTTAGAAGAGATTGTAGAAAACATATATGCAAGACTTCTCAAAGCAATTCCCTTTATTTCAAGAAAAGATAGACAATTAGTTTGAACCAAAAAGCAATTATGGATGCTGGAAGTTGGAGATTAAAACAGAAAATGCCGGAAATGTTTGAGAGGTGTGTCAGAATGTGTGAAGAAAGGAACAGTTATTGTTTCAGGTTCATGATCTAAATACGATCTAATAAGTAACAGTCTAAGCTGTTCATTAAGCATCAGTGAATCCATTAAAATATAAATTGAACATCAATGATGTGTGAAAAACATTTTTAGATACCTACACCAATGCTGCCAACAAATGAAATTGAGACCTTAGAAGTCCCACAAGTGTAAAACTGACAGTGAAACTCAATATTCAACCAGTAATAAGATTAGAAACAAAGCAATGTTTTTAAAAAGTGTTCTTTTGTTTGATAAAATGTGAGTCAATGGATAAAAAAAAGGAGGAGAGAATCATAGAATTACAGAATCAAAGCATTCTTACAGAATCCCTTTCAGCCCATAGAGCCCATGCTGACCCTTTGAACAGCATCCCACCCCAGACCCTGCACAAACCTGGGCACTATGGAGCAATCTATCATGGCCAGTCCACCGAACCTGCACATCTTTGGACTGTGGGATGAAACTGGAGCACCCAGAGTAAACCCATGCAGACAATATTAAAGTTAATCTTTAAATACTGCAAATGACTGCATGAGGTCAAGCAAAAATATATCAGAATGAAACTGTCTTATATTATCAACATGAGAGTGGCAGATTCAGAATTAACATGATGTTAGATTTGCAGACAAGTTACTATGAACCTGATACATGCTAATGACATTGACCAACTTCATCTGTAGGTTGTTCATGAGACAATTTTGTGGTCCCAAAGAAATAGGTTTAGAACATTACCACCTGCAAGTTGTCATCCAAGCCGCTCACTGTCTTGACTTTGAAATATTCTGCTGTTGCTTCAGTGTCCCAGAACTCCCTCCTGCTCAGCATTGTGGGCCTACCTAAACAAAATGACCTGCAGCAGTTCAAGCCGGCAGCTCACCACTTCTTGCTTGAGGGCAGTTAATGACAGGTAATGAATCTTGACCTAGCAAGCAGCACCCACAGCACATGAAAGAATAACAAAATAACATTGTCAAAAGTCAATAATAAGTCTACGTACATTTTTCTATAAGATTTACCACACTCCAGTTTGCTATTTCCATCAAGATGTTGAAGTATTTTGTCTAGCAGAATCATCCCCATGTGAATCTATGTTAACTCTTCACAATAAGGTTAGTGTTGTAACAAATAGCCTGTTTACTGCTAATTATCAATTAAATAGAATTTGCTTTTTAGTTACCAACGTCTTTTGAATGTTGCTCCATATATTAATTCCTTTCTAATTTCCGTGCACCTTTACAGCTTCCAGTAATTCTTTTATTAATGCGCATGAATGTTGCAAAATCTCTTCCCTAATCACTTCCAGCATTCTGGATGAAATGTGATCTATTCCTGGGATTGATTATTTATAATCATTAAGCTATGTATAATCAGTGGAGTCATGTAACGTGAAGGTTGAAATTCCAAAGATGTTCTTGTTAGCTATTTACACAAGATTTGAATAACTTAGTTCCACCTCTTAGTCAAATGTCTTTAAGGAACAATCAGTGCATGATTGACCTTGTTGAATGGCTGATAGGGCCTTCAAACACCATACTAATTATAATGAATGGAAAAACAGCAGTTTATATATTGGTAATGCAACTTGTACATGCAACTCCAGAAAGCTCAAGCTCCAAGGGTTTTAAATCATAAGGTTTTCTCTGTCTCCACTTCTCGGATATGATCTGGACTTTAAGTCTAGCAAACTGGTCTGCAGTTATTCTTTTTTGACCTATGCGTTGACAACATTACTTGTAAACTGTATAGATTAAATTACTTACAGTGTGGAAACAGGCCCTTCGGCCCAACAAGTCCACACTGACCCTCCGAAGAGCAACCCACCCAGACCCATTCCCCTACACCTAATACTATGGGCAATTTATCATCGCTAGTTCACCTAACCTGCACATCTTTGGACTGTGGAGGAGACCGGAGCACCCGGAGCAAACCCACGCAGACATGGGGAGAATGTGCAAACTCTGCACAGACAGTTGCCAGAGGTGGGAATTGCACCCGGGTCCCTGGCACTGTGAGGCATCAGTACTAACCACTGTGCCACCATGCCTCCCCAAATTGGGGATGTTATTAGAACTCATCTACATCCAGAGTTATTCTAATTTCAGGTTACAAATCTGAGTATGTTTCTGATTTACTATTTGTAACATATGACTGTTATTGGTCAGAAGATTTAGCAGAAAATTATATGTTGAATTCAAAACCTTTGGGCTATTTGCTCACCAGGCTATTATTGAAATCATTGGAATGAGCTTTCTATTTGGGTACAATCAACAATCCAAACATGAAGATTTAGTTTTCAAGTTGAATATTTTTAGTTTTACCAACTTTGAAAAGGCTCCACCGTATAGTGCTCCACCTTAATTTTGAGATTTATATCCAACAAGTGGATATAATTAATAACATTCTGCAATGATGTTTCATTGTGTATTCAGATGTTTGGGTCGAACTATTTTCAGTCACAATGAATCTAAACTTTACCATATTTTGGCAAAAGAATCATTCTTCTGAATTTCATGAAATGTTTCTCTCTGTGGAGTTTGTTTTTTCATGCCATCTTTGCACCTTGCTTCATTAACTACTTACGAAATCCATAAAAATACACTTCTTGCCCAATGTTTGCTCAATTCTCCCACAGCCAGAATACACTGGCATCCCTAGTGCAAGCGTCGTCTTGTAAACCCTGTCATGCACCTGGTCAAGTATTGGCAGTTTGAATTAACCCACCACTGTCAATGTAATGGCACATGAATGGACTTCAGCAATTCAAGAAGGCAGCTTATCATCACCTTCTCAAGGACAACTAAGAACGACCAACCAGTGATGCCCACATCCCACATGTGAATTAAAAGAAATAAACACCACAAACCTACAGCAATTAGTTGACACCTTCTTGCATATACAACTGCACATTCCTTTACCTATGGCTGTTTAAGTGCCAGGCCACATTGGTCACCCATCCTTAGCCATACCCCCATCATTTAAGTCTTGCAAAGTCACTACAACACTTTCCAAATAACCATAGTCTAGCACCTCATCAATAATTAAATGGAGTAGAGGTGGGGGGGTGGCGATGGGGGGAGAGAGAGGCATTATCTGCTGGAAAGCTTTCAAACTCTTCAAAAAAACTTCAGAATTTAGGATTAATGTGTTTTTATGTCCATAAGGAGGCTTTTATGACCAAACAAGATAAACAAGTTCCAGTTCAGAAAGTCAGAAGAGTTTCATTTTAAGTTTAAAGGAAATACCCGTGGGTTAGAGAGAGAAAGAGAAAAAGATTTTGTTTTTACTTATACTTTGGTCTTGAGCAGCTCTGTGAATTCCTTCATCAATCATTGTTCCTGAGAAGGAAAAGAGATTGTAATCTAGAAACTAGATTAATTTAGAGTAAAGAGAGCCAGTGATGTTCCCAGACTAGAGCGTTGGAATAAAAACCTGAAGAGGATATGTAATGCACAGAATGCTTAATCTCAGGTATATAATACCTCCAGGAAAAAAAAATCTGCAGTTCCAGTCTGTAAATTAAAGTCACAAGTGATTTAAACCTATTGACGCATCAGAGGCAGACACTCTGGTGTGAGTACTGTATCATTCGTGCAACACTTGAGAATTGTCCAAGGTGTGCATTTGGGTTCTGTAGCCAGGATGCATTTTGGTACTATACAAAACTATTATTTTTCTTTTCAATTTATAAAGGAGTGCTTTGGTTTTAAGGAGATAATATTTTTCGTGTGTTTATATGTCTTTGAATTTGTGTTATAAGTAGGTAGATGGCTGCTTCTATTTTATCTTAATTAAGTTTTCACTACCCTGGTAAGGAACCTGATGCTCAAATGTGGCAGGAACTCAAGACTTCTCAAGGATGCAGGATACTGTGTGCAAATCTCAGAGAAGTGGTAGTGGTGGTCGCAGATCACTTGTACATTGATAGAATAGAACCATTTGTGAGTGATGAACTTAACTGCACTGTTATATAGCCCTCCTAGTGTGGCATGAGAGCAGTCATTTGAGCCATGCAGCTGGGGTTGGCCATTTTTGTATACTACAGCTTGGGCTGCAGCATTGATCTCATCATGTGCAAGTAAGACAAAACAGTGCAAATAGCATGGTCATAGTCATGATACTACTGGTTCCCCCCAACCTTATCTTTTGAATTTCCCACCTTTATTATACTTATACACTCCAGATCCCAGGCTGCTGCCTTCCATCCTCATTGCTGAGTCTTTTTATCTCACTAATACTGTGCAATTGTGTCGGCTGATACCCACCAATAGTATTCATTCTGTTAACCTTCAGGGCTGACCATGTTCCATACCTCCTGAATGAATGATTGGACAGACAGACCTGAGTGACGATAGACTAGACTCCTGACTGCTATCTGTGAAGCACCTCGACTAACAATCTTTGAATCTCCAGACTGTTTGCAATGGACCTGTGGGATTGACTGTTGCCCACACCCTGGAGTGAGACTGACCCCCTGACAGTGATGACTCCACGTGACCAACTGACCATGCCCAAGCCTCTGGACAGAGATTGCTGCCCTTGATTGCGTGCACTAGGACACTCTGACTGAAAGTTGTTTCCATGAGCTTGACTGAAGACTACTCCCTTTGACTTGGAAACATAGCCATTTGTTTGAGGTACACGTAGTGTTCTTGCCATTTAGGTTGCTGGCACATACATGCGAGATTGACAGAGCAATATGCCATACAGCAACATGTCCATCCCTTCTTGATTGATGATTGCTGACAGACATGATAAACTGCTTGGATTTGTGTCTACTCTAAACAATAAGGGAAGACAGAGTACTGTGAGCCTTTAAAGTGCAGGTCAGAGGCCAAATCAAGGCAGTGATACTGTGAGCAGCCCAGTAAGCACCAAGTGAGTCAAGTGCCAAGAAAAAAGAAAGTAGTTTTGCCATACAATCTGGCCTGATCCATGAGCAGGGGCTTGTCTTGTACACAGATTGTCCTTGCAGCAACATTGCAATGAGTGGTACCAGTGCACACCAACGTGTAGTGCAGAGGTGTACTGAAATCCTCTCAGGGATTTTCCATGATGGTACAGAAAGACTGACACATGCCTGTGCCAGCATTCATGGATATAAGGTGCCTGCGGCTGCGGTCCAGATACCATACTAATGAATTATTGGTGCTGGGTGTCCAAGATAGCGGTCCAAAAGAGAAAGTGGTAAAGTGGAGTTGCTACAGTTGCCTACTCTGACTTCCATGTCAGACATTCTTGACATCTCATTTCTATCTAGTGGGTGACAGGATGGGAAACTGCATACTAATGAGTTGAGTTTAGGTAGTAACAAGAGTGATAATGAGTGATAAATGCAAAACTTTTGACTCAATTTCTGGAGCTTAGTTGGAAAATGAGACTTATCCGCCTAATATCAAGAAATCACTCATCTGAATTATTTCAGGAGTCTCCCAAATTTGTCACCATAGCCCACACTGTTAGGAAATTTCTGGGAAAATTCTGCCCAATGTTTTAAAACTAGCACACTTGATTGAAAAAAATGTAGTTGCATGGACATGCAAAAGCTCACAGTACTCTGTCTTCCTTTATTGTTTAGCATAGTCACAAATCCAGGCAATTTATCATATCCGTAGGGAGTCATCAATCAAGGGATGGACATGTTGCTGTATGGCAGATTGTTATGTCAATCTCACATGTATGTGCCAGCAACCTAAATGGACATGACTTAATTCATTCTGACAGAAGGCTATGGAGGCCAGGTCTTTGAGTATATTCAAGACTGAGATAGATAGTTTCTTGAGTACTAAGGGATTCAAGGGTTATGGGGAGTGGGAGAATGGGGTTGAGAAACTTATTAGCCATGATAATAATCAGTTGTTATATGAAGCACTTCACATTTATGGAGCTTCTCTACAGAGTAACATTTGAATGAAACTACAATGAAATGTGAAGTGCTAATGCTAGGGATGCTGCTAGCAGGAACATAGGTTATAATTAGGAAGCAAGATTGGAAAATTGGGGTTTTTTTTGGTGGTGGGGCAGTGGAAGGGGCAGAGAGCTTTGTGGGATTATTTGGAAAGTTGGAAGTAACTGAAGTAGAAAGTTACAAAACCATAGTTGAGAATAACAATGCAATGAAAGGACCAGTCTGATATAGTGGTATTATTGTGATTTTAAAAAAATGTTGGACCACATCTATCATAAAAAATTATCATCATATTTCCTTCTTATTCTCATTTTTAGAGAAGTGAATATACGGAAGGGAAATGTCCTAGGTTGAGGTCGCATGTGGGGTACATATGAGGATTTAAATCCCTTGAAAGTGATGTAAAGTCAGAATCTGGGGCATCATCTCATCCCCTTTCAAGTTTTACATGGGCAGGTTGGGTGGCAAATGAGGAACTACCGTTCAGATCATGATGTCATAAGATTATAAAATATAGCAGCAGGAGAAGACCATGTAGTCCATTGAGCTTTCTTTGCTGTTCAACAAGACAATGGTAAATCTGTTGGTGGCCTTAAGTCAACTTTCTAGCCTACCATCTTAGCTCCTTTGCTCGAACGAGAGTCTGTCAAGTGCAGTATTTAGGAGGTAGTACTGCAGAGATATTATCATTTGACTAATAATCAAGATGCTAATGATCTGGGGACTTGCGTCCAAATCCCAGTAATTGCAGATGTTACATAGAACATCCAGAATTAAAAAGCTAATGTAATTGTGAAAATGTTACCATTGTTGATTGTTATTAAATTAAATCTGGGCTCACTATTGTCCTTTAGAGAAAGGATTGTGTAGTCCTTACTGGATCTGGCCTACACGTGACTACAGATAGGAATGCGTTCAATTCTTGACTGCCCTCTGAAATAGGAGCTGAAAATGTGTTGCTGGAAAAGCGCAGCAGCCCTCTGAAATAGCCTACCAAACCAGTAAGTTGCAACAAAACCATTACAAAGTCTAGGAGGAGAAAGTGAGGTCTGCAGATGCTGGAGATCAGAGCTGAAAATGTGTTGCTGGTAAAACACAGCAGGTCAGGCAGCATCCAAGGAACAGGAGAATCGACGTTTCGGGCATAAGCCCTTCATCAGGAATGAGGAAAGTGTGTTCAGCAGGCTAAGATAAAAGGTAGGGAGGAGGGACTTGGGGAAGGGGCGTTGGACATGTGATAGGTGGAAAGAGGTCAAGGTGAGGGTGATAG
>NC_057714.1:55498101-55545508 GCF_004010195.1 Chiloscyllium plagiosum
GGGATGGCGTTTTTACAGGGGGCAGGGTGGGAGGAGGTGTAGTCAAGGTAGCTGTGGGAGTCGGTCGGTTTGTAGTAGATGTCGGTTTTGATTCGGTCACCCGAGATAGAAATAGAGAGGTCGAGGAAGGGGAGGGAGGAATCTGAGACTGTAGTCGGTCGGTTTGTAGTAGATGTCTAAACAAGGAATGGAATCAATTGGACCACTGGCATCAAATTAGGCACCAAAAATAACAAAAGCAAACCTAGCCTGTAAAATACACTTTGGGAACAAATGATGGCTTTAACAAAAATTCAGAGAACTGTCCAACAAACTAGATAGATAATGACCTGATATAGTCACGATTACAGAATCAATCTTTACAGACGTTGTCTGACACACCACTATCAGCATCCTTGATATGTCCTGACCCACTGGCAGGATAGAACTGATCCAGTTTGTGGTTTTCTATGTTTGTAGATCTTTTACATATAAGGGATTTGGAACAACACTGATTATTTATGTGATTACAACACCACATACTTACACACATAGCCTGTATTCTGTGCTTACTGACATTTCTCTACATATGCATAAGTGACTGACTGAATGCAGTGTATTGACTCCATCACACAGAGAGTGTGAAGAGACTGAAGATGAGGCTCCCTGTACATTTTTTGTGAGAAAGTCACAAATTATGATGGCATGCAATTGTCTTAAATATGAGGTCATTAATTATCCTGACTCATCACACAATACCATCTCTAATCTAACCTCTTGTCTAGTTGGTTCCACAACATATTGCGAAAGAAAGTATCCCAAATACATACTTATTGTCCTGGCTACTATTTCCAATCTAAAATAAGTTGAAGTCACCAATGATTATTGCAGTTCAGTTTTTAAAAAAAAGTCTTGATGGAAACCTTTTGTACAGATTAACCACAGTTTGGAATTTCTTTTCAATCAGGGTTGCAGAGGATGGTGTACATCTGGGTGGGCAACCATTTGGAGGGTCAGTGTGAACCCAATGAACTGGATGGCCTGCTTCCATACTTCCAACTGTGACTCAT
This sequence comes from Chiloscyllium plagiosum, assembly GCF_004010195.1. NCBI lineage: Eukaryota > Metazoa > Chordata > Chondrichthyes > Orectolobiformes > Hemiscylliidae > Chiloscyllium > Chiloscyllium plagiosum. The sequence continues at coordinate 55,499,151 of NC_057714.1, forward strand.
TCTCCTTGATGTTTTCTATTTTCACACAAACAGGTATTCTGAACAAAGATCATTTTTTGCCTACTGTACTGATCCCATACTTCATTAGCAGAGCTTGTCTTTCTACCTATCCTAAATTCATATTCAATAAATATTCAAGTTCCAGCTTGGTCACCTTGTAACTATGTCTATGCAATGGCTATCACTTCATATCCATCTATTTCATTCATTCCATTATAAATCCTGTATGCATTCTGAACAAGCATCTTTAATCCTTCCCCCTTTTTTAAAACAATTTTCCTTCCCATGAAACTATATAGTGGTACACTCTGATGAATATATTTTCTTTCTCTTCCCATCACACTTTGATTATCATTATTACTGCTATCCTTTATTATTGTCTAGTTATATTGTTAAATCTCATATCACATGAACACTCTACACTATACTCCCTTCCCTTGATTACATCTCTCTCCATCCCTAGCTACATGATTCACCAGGAGACTATTCCTAGTATAGTTCAAGTTATACTTTCTTCAAGATCGAGCTCCCTCTTTTCCTTGTATCAATACTCGTGCCCATTGAATCAAAACTAATTTTTCCCACACCAGTCTTTGAACCATGCATTCGACTCTCTGATCTTATTCATCCTGTTAACACATAGGCCACCTCAATGGAGCAGTGATGGACATAGTACTAAACCCAGGAATTTGGTAAGTGAGAGAATTCAAAGTATTTTAAACATTGACTTCTTTTTAAAAATCAAGTCAACAGTTGCAATTAGCATTTAATTTAAGTTTAGTATTACCTTGCAGTGTCTTCCGGTCTTAGTGGTAGACAGTTAACCTGTGTGCTAGGGGGAACTGTACAATTAGTTTATAGTGTGGCTGGTAGAACTGATTTCCTTAGCAGTTGTGGAACGGTATTACCATCTCTTTTGACATACCATTCAATTCTACATCCTCTTCCTTCTCATCTACTCAGCCTTGTGACATGGTATCTGGAAGCCTATAAATTCCAGGCAAGTGGTCAATTCAGCAGATTGGTTATACCACATAAAGAGAAAATCATAGGGAATGGAAAGCCTCAGGTGAGAGAATAGGTCATGATGGGAAGAGAATATACATCAATTATGCTAATCAAACTGTTCAGTTTATTCCTTGTGATTATTTGGAATTAATTACAAAATCTTGGACTCAGAACAGAGGCACTTGATACCTCAAATGTTCATGTGTTTTGTGATGTGTGTTCTTTAAAGTAGACTAAGATCTATCAAGATTCTAATCTGAGTGATCATGTCACATATGATGGAACTATCACATCCACAAGACAATTGCCCAGACTGGGGACTTTGATGACGTATGTTTCACTGGTGTTTGCTGATTTCAGGGATGTGACAACTGTAGTATTAACAACTGAAGTTAGTGGCAAGCTTAAGGGTTTTTTTTGATGTTCTGCAAGATGCCAAGAAGCAAGGTCCGTGGACTGGCAGCATGGGGTGAATGATTGGAAAGTAATAAAGCAAATAGTTCCAGTGAATAAATTGGAACAGCGTGTGACTTACCCCATCAGCTGTAGAAAGTACTGCACACTGGTGGACAGTACTGGGACTGCAACCAATTGAAAGAATATGGGCCAAATGGATCCTGGGATTAAGTAAATCTGCAATATTGGTCAAGAAGGTTTTCTCAGTTTAACATGGATGCAAATGCTATGGAGGTGGAGCAAAGTGATAAGAAGGAAGGGAGCGATACTCCAAAGTACAAGGGGAAGCTCATGAAGATACTATTTCCCCTCCATCCTGCCATTTAATCATGAGTTTTTCATTCCCACTCACGCCTGTCCATGTCAACTGTATTATGATATGGCAGAGTATTATTGGGATCAACTGGTTTGTTAACAAATTCAATTGACTGTAATATGGTGGATGGGTGGTTAACTTTAATGGAGAAAGTGAGGACTGCAGATGCTGGAGATCAGAGCTGAAAATGTGTTGCTGGAAAAGCGCAGCAGGTCAGGCAGCATCCAAGGAGCAGGAGAATCGACGTTTCGGGCATGAGCCCTTCTTCAGGAATCATTCCTGAAGAAGGGCTCATGCCCGAAACGTCAATTCTCCTGTTCCTTGGATGCTGCCTGACCTGCTGCGCTTTTCCAGCAACACATTTTCAGCTCTGGTTAACTTTAATGCCAGGCTACTCACTCCCTGTGTTATGAGAGTCATCTTGGAGATACATTAGAAATTATTTCCTTCCCCTTTTTGGAACATAAGTAGGATATTGGTGAGAACACTGGCTGCTGAGATGCTGATGTGAGGTGCTTAGAGAGGAATGGATATAGTGCAGTTTGTGTTGGTCTGAGAAGCACTAGCTTGGAGAACACTGGGAAAATTAGAGTGTAAAATTTGTCAATTATGAAAATGCTGTGCCATTCATGTCTCCCTTCCTCCTGAGATGCACTGTCTCTAGATTGTTGAAATAACATGTCTTCTGTTGAAATTCTCAGTCACATCCATGTTAGTTAGAACAGTTGTCCAATTCCTTACTTCCTTGGGAAAGATTTTCTCACTTCAGCTGCATAGATCCTGTATCACAAACTTCAAATGCAAGTGACAGGCCCAGCAAGCAGCCTTCTCAGATCTCCTCCCAATGCTATCATTGGTGCAGCCTCAAAAATCCAGGTTCAGTTGAGTCACTGTAACTGATGCTAAGACAAGTTTTGTTAGAAATTCTTACTTTGACTAATTCAGTGCATTATTCTGCCCAGACCCTTGCTAGACCAAGGAACCCAGAAGTGGCATCCTAATTTTGTGACTCAGTTAAATGGCATCATGATAGGGTGGCTCTAGTTTTATCCTTCATGGCCTGGTTTTGGAATAGAACAAAAATGGTACTCAGATGAAGATGTGAAGAAGTGCCTGGAGAACAAGGCATGAGCACAACTGCACATTAAGCAGGTTATACATGTCAAATACCTGTACTAGACTTTCTACTCGACATGTGCCTGTTTCCATTATAACTACATGTTTTCACTCTGCCCTGGTATCCCTCTATGCATATCCCAATTTGCATATTAAACCGCCTTTTAAATGTAGCAGTGTTATGTGTTTCAACGACTCCATTTGGCAGCAAAAACTCACATGCAATTACTTCTGGCTTCATCATCTGGCCTGTTAGTGAGTCTCTTAAATTACCGCCTCTTGATCATAGATTCACATACAATGAGAAGCAATAGCTCCTAACACACCCAATCAACCTCAGTCATAACTTGCTAGAATCCAGTAGATCTCCTCTAAGTCTTCTCTTCCAGCTTAGACTTCCCTTCTTATGGCACCTTCTCAATTATAACTATCATTTCTGATAAACTTTCTTGTACTTTTTACAGTACCTCAGTATTCTGTTTTGTAATATGGGAAATAGAAATGCAAACAGGTGAACTAAAATTCGAATGACATTTTCTTTTAGCCATACTGCTTCTGTATTCTATGCTTCTAGAAATAAACACCAATACTTTTTTTTAGCAATTATTAGTTCCAGTATTCTTAAACTTGCAGATGCATAATCAGAGGCAGGTAGTCATGGAAATTCTGAAATGTAAGTATTGGGCTGGCTCCTCAATTTGTTCTGACTCTGCAATTTTACTCAATGGAAACCTCTCGCAAGAACAGGACTGTCACATGGGTCCCACACAAACATCAGCTCTCAAAATGTAGAAAGAAAAATTGCAGCAAAATGTCATGGCTGTCTCCAAATGACAGGAATTTATGTCAACAAAAGAACAAAATGGCCTGGCTCACAGCCCAGTGATATGAATTAACAATCAGAACCAAATAAGTAGGAAGTATGAAATGTAAAACCAATTGGAAGAAAGGTGAAAAAAATCACTGGAACAAATACAGATCACACAGAAACATATTTAGAGGATAAACAGAATCGAAGAAGGGCCTGTAAAATTATAATTGGAGATATAAAAGATAATTGTCAGCTAGTATTTTAAAAGTGCAATAATTAAAGAGGACATGAAAAAATATAAAGAAAGAAGAATCCACCAATGACTCTGACATAATGAGTATAATAAATTATCTTTTTCCTTATATCTGCAAAGAGAAAGGTTGAAAATAATGCTTTCCTTTGATAATGTTAATCCAAGTAGATCTAACATCAGCATAAATCTAAAGGCTTAAAACAACCAATGCTCCATTAATAGGTTGGTTCTCCAAAATTATTGAGATAGTCAAGGGATGTTAGCAGATGTTAATCCAACTGATCTGCAGCAGTCTCTGCAATTCTCCCTTCTGGAAGCGGTGTAATGTATTTGCTGTTTTGCACTGTTCAAGCATTGCCCCTTGGTTTATTGAATCCTAATCATTATCGCTTGCACAGTATTTTTGATTATCCATGAGTAAAATCTATGTGGATCTAGGATTATGTCCTGTTTATGTTGCCCAGTTTATCCAGCATCTCCTTTCTATTATCTGAATTGCCCTTATATCTCTTCATACCTCTTGAATTCTCCTATTCAGTTTGGTGGCTATATCAATGAAAATTGAGGCGGAGACCTGAATTTTCTTCTCATGCTGAAATTGGCAGATGAGCCTGGAAGTCACAAGTGCCATCTCTAGACATGCACTTGTTACCTTTGCGGATTTGGGAATATGTGCATGTGTTTCATGTATGCACAGTTTATGTAGGCACCTGGCTATTTAAATCAATAGTTGCTTCTACTCATTCAGATTTATGTAGCCTTGGAGTGTAAAATCTTAAATATGCAGAGTAGATGTTTAAGAGCAGATCTGAACAGCCAGCAAACTCTTTTGGAGAGGCAAGGTATCCTTTTCAAGATGGTGTCAGGACATCTGTAGGTGAGTTAAGGTGCCCTTTGGAAGTGTTGATAGTAAAAATGGCATAAACTCATTTACTGTCAAACTGATTGGAATTGTCAACAAAATCAACTTTCACAGCTGATAAACTCAACTCAAGAGGACATGTCAAACATATTGAGACAAACTTTTGAAATGGTCAAGAAGACATGTCCTAAAAATATCACAAAGATCTGTTAAAAGCAACTGTCAAAGGAAGATGTAAAGCTGTCAAAGCATTTAAACATTCTAACATTAAATCCTTTTAATGAAATACCTAGATTGTTAAAAAAAAGTCATTGTTATCTGTTGACATGTACCTGACAGCTTTCATCAGTGGAATAGTGGTGCGTGAATAATTTCATATTTCATCATTTCAAAATCATCCAGGATCAAATTTGAGAGCCTGTCATTTCATATTTTGATTGACGGCTTCAAGTAGTTGCAAACTCTTTTAAGTAAGATTTTGAATTCCAATTTTTTTAGTATATGGGTTGTGCACTTGAATGATAATGGTTATTGTTATGAGACATTATGTCATTGCTGGAATGCAAATGTAATAACTGGGTTTAAATGAAGGGGAATGCTTTCCTCATGCTGTAATGTCTGCAATAGACACTTAGAATTTTATTTTGTTTCATCACTGCGAGTGTTCTGAAACTGGCTCATGATAGATATTGGGTGGGTTGGCAAGATAGAGGTAAGGGTTAAGGCACTGGTTGAGGGCATGTAATGATATGATGTGGCACTTATTTGGCTTTGTGTAAAAAAAGCCAATAGGCATGAGAACAGGGGCAAAGGTTAGCATTGAAGATATGACATTTTATGGGGGTGGATCCAGTGCAGAGGTTAACATGGAGTGTATGAGGGGTCCTGGCATAGGTACAGCTTCTCATAGAGAGGCTGTCAAGTTATGGGATGGAGGAGTGTAATAACATTGAATGATTTGTCAAAGACAGGGTGTAGGGTGGAGGATGAGAGAGTGTGAGGGGTGAGAACTAGAGGCATATTTTATTGTTTATTTTAAAAGATTTGACTTTTCATGGACTGTAGCAGTTCAAAATGGCAGCTCACCTTCTCAAGGGCAACAAGGAAAGGACAATTAATGCTGACCAGACAATAACATCTGCATACTACGAGTGAAAAAAAAAATTGGGACACAATGTTACAGCCCAAAGGCAGATATTTCACCCAGCCTGCCCTTGCCACAGAATGAAGACTACCCTCACTCCAGATTTAGCCCAGCTACCCAACACTTGCAATCTCTTCCACACCACAACCACGAAAATTAAGAAGCAGTTTTTAAAAGTCAGGTTTGTGGAGGTGCACAATTCTTCTGATTCTATGCACCAGGCTTCTAGATGAAAATCCAGGCCATAATTTTTATCCGAGGCACTGCCATTTCAGTTTCTTCTGCTGAAAACTTTCTTGTTTTTCCTTCTTTGATGTTACCTTAATTTTAATTTTGAGACCATTTGTCTACAGCAAAATGCACTTTTCCTTTCTTAAATTTATTTTCATCTCCTTATTTGTCTACAATCTTTTGTTCTTAGCCAGTTTGTTTTTATTTGTTAAGAATTTTTTTTGCTGATGTCCTCTTTAAATACTTACCTTCTACTTTGTTTGTCAATATATAGCTCGGTTTTCTTTCTTAGCTTCATTCTTATTCCCTCATCAGTCGCTTTTTTTCCAGTCAGTCAGTCAGTCAGTCTAAATGCCTGTCTGTCTGTCTATCTTTAGATCATGATTGTTATGTTAAAACTTAACATTTTGTGATTACTGCTCCTTAGACCTCCTCCCACGTTTGTTCCTGAGATGAGCTTCCATTCTGATTTTCTTATCTACTACAAATCATTCAAATTCCTAGATCAAGGAATTTTGTACAAACTGTGACAACTCACATGACACTTTTTTTCTTAATCCTACCTGTTTATTTGTGCATTGCCCATTCCATAGACCTTGCAATGATTTTCTTACTTACTTTCTTTTCAAATTTTGATGGATCCCTCATTATCATTCCATAAAGTCCATATCACTTCTGTCTCTTCATCATCATTAGTTTTTTTTTGTCATTTTCCTGTTTCTGATTGTGACAAGTACAGTTTACCACTTCTTTTCTGTTTTTTCTGCAAATATTTATAAAATATGGACTCACAATTTTTGACTTCCATCATCTGATTTCAATACCTAGGACCATCAGGCACTTAAAATTAGAACATAGAACATAGAACAGTACAGCACAGAACAGGCCCTTCAGCCCACAATGTTGTGCCGACCATTGATCCTCATGTAAGGTAAACCTAATATACGAACCCTCAAATTTCTGTGACCATATGCATGCCCAGCAGTCTCTTAAATATCCCCAATGACCTCGCTTTCACAACTACTGCTGGCAACACATTCCACGTTCTCACAATTCTGTGCATAAAGAACCTGCCTCTGACATCCCCTCTATAATTTCTGCCAAACGGCTTAAAACTATATCCTCTCGTGTTAACAATTTCTGCCCTGGGAAAAAGTCTCTGGCTATCAACTCTATCTATGCCTCTCATTATCTTGTACACCTCAATTAGGTCCCCGCTCTTCCTTCTTTTTTTCCAATGAAAAAAGTCTGAGCTCAGTCAACCTCTCTTCATAAGGTAAGCCCTCCATTCCAGGCAGAATCCTGGTAAATCTCCTCTGAACTCTCTCCAAAGCATCCATATCTTTCCTATAATAGGGCAACCAGAACTGGACACAGTATTCCAAGTGCGGTCTAACCAATGTTTTATAGAGATGCAACAAGATCTCATGGCTCTTAAACTCAATCCTCCTGTTAATGAAAGCCAAAACACCATGCTTTCTTAACAACCCTGTCCACTTGGGTGGCCATTTTAAGGGATCTATGTACCTGCACACCAAGATTCCTCTGTCCCTCCACACTGCCAAGATCCTGTCTTTAATCCTGTACTCAGCTTTCAAGTTCAACCTTCCAAAATGCATCACTTTGTATTTATCCAGGTTGAACTCCATCTGCCACCGCTCAGTCCATCTCTGCATCCTGTCAATGTCACGCTGCAGCCTACAACAGTCCTCTATATTGTCAACAACCTTTGTGTCGTCTGCAAACTTGCTAACCCATCCTTTAATCTCCTCATCCAAGTCATTAATAAACATTACAAAGAGTAGAGGCCCAAGAACAGAGCCCTGTGGAACACAACTCATTACTGACTTCCAGGCAGAATATTTTCCTTCCACTACCACTCACTGTCTTCTGTCGACCAGCCAATTCTGTATCCAGACAGCTACATTTCCCTATGTCCCATTCTTCCTGACCTTATGAATGAGCCTACCATGGGGAACCTTATCAAATGCCTTGCTGAAGTCCATATACACCACATCCATTGCTTGACCCTCATCAACTTGTTTAGTAACATCCTCAAAGAACTCAATAAGGTTTGTGAGGCATGACCTGCCCCTCACAAAGCCATGTTGACTGCATTTAATCAAGTCGTGCTCTTCCAGATGGTCATAAATCCTATCCCTCAGAATCCTTTCTAACACCTTGCAGACAACAGACATGAGACTGACTGGTCTGTAATTGTCAGGGATTTCCCTATTTCCTTTCTTGAAGACAGGAATTACATTTGCCTCCCTCCAGTCCTCAGGTACGACTTCTTGCCCCCTCCTGGCTCTCCTCAGGCCATTTTTTAGCTCCTTCCTCGCCTGCCTGTAATCCTCTAGAGCTGAGCAAGACCCTTGCTTCCTCCACCTTACGTAAGTTGCCTTCTTTCTTTTGACGAGAAGCTCCTCCGCTCTCGTCATCCAAGGTTCCTTTATCTTACCCCTTCTTGCCTGTCTCAGAGGGACATATTTATTAATCACTTGCAACAACTGTTCCTTAAACAGTCTCCACATGTCTATAGTGCCCTTTCCATGGAACAATTGCTCCCAGTCTATGCTTCCCAACTCAGGTCTGATAGCATCATAATTTCCTTTTCCCCAATTAAATATCCTCCCATTGTGCCTGTTTCTCTCCTTCTCCATAACTATGTAGAATGTAAGGCAGTTGTGGTCACTATCACCAAAATGCTCTCCCACTGCAAGATCTGACACCTGCCCTGGCTCAATGCCGAGCACCAAATCCAAAATGGCCTCTTCCCTCGTCGGCCTATCAATGGACTGAGTTAGGAAACCCTCCTGAACACACCTTATAAAAACACCTCCTTCCAAACCATCTGTTCGAAGGAGGTTCCAATCAATATTGGGAAAGTTAAAGTCACCCATTGCAACAACCCTACTACATTCACACTTTTCCAAAATCTGCCGACCTATGCTTTCTTCAATCTCCCTGCTGCTATTGGGGGGCCTGTAGTAAACCCTTAATGAGGTGACTGTTCCTAATTTCCACCCATACTGACTCAGTAGGCAGACCCTCCTCGACAATAGTAACTTCTGTAGCTGTGATACCCTCTCTGATTAGCAGTGCTACACCCCCTCCTCTTTTTCCCCCCTCCCTATTTTTAAATGTTCTAAACCCTGGAGCATCCAGCAACCATTCCTGCCCCTGAGAAACCCACGTCTCTGTTATGGCCACAACATCATAGCACCAGGTACTGATCCATGCTCTAAGCTCATCACTTTTATTCCTGATACTCCTTGCATTAAAGCAAACACACTTTAACCGATCCCTTGGTTCTTTCCCAGGAAATTCCTTCCCACTGGCTGCGCTACCTCTTGCTATTGCCTCATCTCCATCAACTCTCACCATCGGTATATAGCTCAGGTTCCCACTCCCCTGCCATACTAGTTTAAATTGATTTTGAAAGGGAAAGAAAAAGAGGCCTAAAATTGCCCCAGCAACAACTGACCTCAGGTAGAACCAACTCATGAAGCCATCAATGAATAAGGACCAGTCTTTTTCCAAAATGGATATTGTTATCAAAAGGCTTTGAAACTTAAAATCTTTATCTACTGTTTGAATTACACCTGAATTATGCAAGTTTCTTATGTTTGGATGAAAAAAAATCAGCTTCAGTTTCAAAAACAATTAAGCCACACATGGGAATATACAAATAAATATATTTCAAGTAATTGCTTTTGGGCTGGGCAGAGAGGAATAAAGTGAATTTGTAACAGATTTTGGGAGACATCCTTTTTCTCTGTTTTCTTTCAATGTCTTGAAAAACAATGTCTTGCAGTAAGGTAGATTGGAGAACCATGTATTTACTGAGGACTCAAAAATGTCTACAAATATTGTTGCTGCTGAGAACACAAGACCTCAGCTAAACATAACCTCAAGTTAAAACCAAACACCTCAAGGACTCTAAAGATTTGATTCTGCATTTTCTTTTACCTTACATTTCAGACTAGATCCTCTCTCCATCTTTCAAATTTTATATTGATGTTTAAGTGTTTTATGTCATGTTTTACTCTTTTTCTTGGATTAGTAAGCAACAAAATTCCCCATTTTTCACTCACAATTTAGGTCCTCATTTTTAACTATTGAATTACATAACAATGCTTCTCTTTCCTCAGGAGGCTAAGGAAATTCAGCATGTCTACAAAGATTCTTACTGATTTTTATCCTTGCATCATAGAAAGCATCCTATCTAGATGCATCACAGCTTGGTATGGCAACTGTTCTGCCCAAGGTAGCAAGAAATTACAGAGAGCAGTGAACACAGCCCAATCCATATACAAACCCATTCCATTCATTGACTCAATCTGTACTTCCTGATGCCTTGGGAAATCAACCAACATAATCAAAGACCTGTCCACCCCAGTTATACTCTTTTCCACCCTCTTCTGTTGGGCATATGTGAAATACAAGTGCAAATAGATTCAAGAATAGTTTCTCCCCAGCCCTGTTATCAGATATTTAAATTGACTTCTTAAATGTTAATGTTGATTTCTCTCTGCACCTTCTCTGTGGCTGTAACACTGTACTCTCCACTCTGTTCTACTACCCTGATGCACTTTGTATGGAACAATCTGACTGTAGAGCACACAAAACAACACTTATCACTGTATCTCAGTACATTTGACAGAAATATATCAGAATTTCTTTTTAATTGAAGGATGATAATCCTAACTTAAAAAACAGCTATGCAGCCAATATAGCAATGTGGGGGGAGTGGCTTGATTCTTTCCTCATCACCTGGTCATAACAATATATTACAGCCTGAAATATTAAATGATCAATCTCATTCTGTCTGTACCATATCTATGATAGCCCTATTACTCAATTTTAACTTTTGCCTCTAATGCTGGCTATGCTTTGTTCCCTAACAGATAGATGATTTAATATGGTACAATTTATCATCGCTTCTCTATTTTTGTCTAGTAGTGAATTATTTTTTTCCCAGGACTTTTTAAAATTCTCTATATATGTACAGTTCTATGCTGACCTTTGCTTTTAGCCCTTTTGTAAATTATCTTTAACATCAATTGTATCCTGCCAAATATTTCACTACTTCGTGAATTTAAAACTCTCAGTACGTTCCTTTATATACTTTCTGCTATGGCCTGTGTCCAGCCAAGCTGCAGTTGCTAGTGGCATGGCTCATCACTCCACCAAAGATCTTCCCAATGAACTCTGAACTGCATCACCCATTACCACCATCTTTCACTCCTTCACATTAGCATTTCTGATCTTTTTGCCCAAGTCAAATTGTACTTGCTTTAGTCTATATCTGGAAAACATCATTATTGAGATCCTACTTTAAATTTAGTTTTGCCATTCAGCAGAAAATCTTCCTTGTTTTTTTCTATACTTTTGGAAATTTGGACACCTACAACAGTTACCTCAAAGTACTGGACAAGTTCCACCAGCATTGCCTTCACTAGTTCTTCCAAATCCAAAGCATGAAAGGTCCATACTTTGACTAGAGGTGTTCGTCAGTCAAAAACAGCAACACTGGACAGGACATGCCACTGGTGAACCCAATACAAATCCCCCAAAGCAATTGCTCTTCTCAGAACTCAGTCACTGAGGCAGACATCAACAACATCATAGTGGAAGTACTTTTAAGATGTCCTCAAATTACCCCTGAAAAAGTCAAACATCCCCAAATATTCATGAGGATCTCTGGCTTGTGACTAACCAAAGTGGAGTAGGTTCATTTGGCAAGGGATTAAATACATTGAGAGACTTTATCAGGAGGGGCAATCTCATGACAACAGAGTGGTAATGGAAATATCCAAACATTTCATTCACTCAAACTTTTAAACACTACCTCCCCTGTATGTATCAGAGTAGCCAGATTGTGCATTGGACATGTTAGTTATCTCTGAACCAATTCAATCAGAGTAGAAGTAATTCATTCTTGATTCTGAGAAACTGCCAAAGGTTTTAAGATGAACACAAATATCTGTTTTTCTTCAGTCGTTTCAAAGTTCCATTCAGCTAACTAGGAAATATTCCTCAACATGGCATTGTTTAGGGGGAAATGTGCCCTCAGATCTGCTCATGTATGATGACAAAGGCTATACTGCATCCACCTAATTATTGTCTGGTACGGATATCACAATTTTTGTTTTGTTTCTCCGAAAACAGCAAATAGAGAGATATGTCCAAATGATGCACATTTCTTCACTTTGTTTGCAGTAACTCAAACTATAACTGTCAATGATCCAAATAAGAATTAAAAACTGGACCACAGTCTAAATAAACAATAATTGCATTGGAATACTAAAACTGCTGTATGAATACGAACCACAAAAAAGAACAAAGTTTTATTTCAGCTAATAGTACAGTTGTCTTCTTGATAAAAGGTAAATTTGTGAAAAGAATGAAACAATGCTCATTTTAAAACTTTAACATTTTCTGATACTAAATACAAAATTGAATATCCACATACATCTAACTCTCAGCATTTCAAATCGATACTCATGAAATGTTTAAAGTGTCCCTTGCCCTCCAAATGTGATTTGGTTGCAGAGTGACATTCTGTACTGTCAAACAAGTAGACATACAAGGGCCTGATGCCCTAATCATAATCAATTCATTTAATTTGGGATAAATATGTATCTGACTGAATAATTAAAATTAACAACAGGTTAATCAAACTTGCTATATATTTTGCAAAGCGGATCGACATCAGAGAAGAAAAATCGAAAACTGAAATGCTTTCTTTTGACGCAACAACACAGCTCATTGAACTATTGATTTTTGGAGCCAATAACAAGTGGGGGGAGGGTAGATTATATATTTAATTTTCCACACTGTCAGAGGGAAGAAACATTGGGTCGTGTGTGTGTGTGTATTGTCTTTATGTGCCTCTGAATATCTAATGATATTTGGGGAGACCTTAGAGGAGACCTAATGTCTGCCAACTTGGGGTCAAAGGGGGAAATGAAACAACTATTTTGTGCACTGAGGGATATTTAAAATGAGAGAAGTTCAGGTAAATGACTAACTAAGGTAGACAGGATGAGGTGATGATTAACTTAGAGTTATGTTGATTTCAGGGTTTGAATAATCAGTTAACCCTTTATCAAATCTTCATGAACAGGAAACATTTCGTAAACATTTATGACAGCTATACTTCAAACTTCTAAGCAATAACACTTGTTGCTGAAAGAATTTATAGAAGAACACATTAAAGCAAACAATCCATTCAGCTAAGACCAATTGTCCAGCTACCTTCACTCAGGACAGAGTTCAGGCTCCACTGATTTGGATCACCCAATTCAATTGGAGCTATGTAACAATCAGCAGTTTGCACCTTTATCAAAATTAGCAACATTTTAGTTTTAAGTGACTGTTCAAGGCTGACAGCACTAACCATGAAAATCATTTTTTAAAGAAAAATATTGATGCTAAACAAATAAATCTGGTTGCCATAATTGTTACATTTCATTAGAAAAGCTCATAAGTGTAGTACTGAGACAGTCTTGTGTTGAGCCACACTTGTAGGGGGGAAATTGATTTGGGGCTGTAGTGCAAGATAAGCAATTATCAACTGACATCTTCTTAGCGTGCCAGATTTCCTTTTCTGCTGAGTTCAATTGTTTCAAATGAAGCTGAAGATTTCTAACACCCAGAATAATTCACCAATAATCACAGCAAAGGCCACATGAAAAGATGCAATCCATGATATCATTAATCTCTCCATCCAACAAAATCTGCCAAGATACTTTAAGCTATTTTGGTTATCTTCCTTTAACATCTTCAAGATTTTTAAAACAGGATCATGTTTATTTTTACAGAATTTAATATCTTCAATATCATTTTATCATAATGTATGACTTTTTCTGTTTTTCTATCTCTGTAGCTCATTTAGATCCATTATTGCCATCAACAGTATTTCACCCTCAACCGACATCCTTAGAAAGCAAATGCTCTGACCATTATTGGCTTGTTGCTCATGACAGTTTGCTTTGTCTAAACTGGTGGCCACATTATTCTGCATTACAACAGTGAATACCTTTCAAAAGTAATTGAATCCACTGGGGCCATCCAAATGTTATTTTCATTGTTTAGGTTGGCAGGTGAAGAAAAAGATTTGAGTAATGAGGTGTAACATTTTGGAACAGATTGTGCAACTTACAGGGAAGCACACAGCACTGGTGATGACATTGTTGCCATAAAACACATGTAGCTTATTTTGATAGCAACTGCAATGTGTACTTCAAACATTCAGTCTTCCAATGAAGCACAACAGAAATTAACATGGGTAGTTCTGGTCAGGTCCATTTCTGCACAATTAAAAATATTCTGTTGAAGACATGTGTTTATTCAAAAATTGTTGTGAATCGTTAAATAAATTGGAATCCAGTTTTCACTGACTGGAAACATTGTGAAAGTCACTTTGCAAAATGAAGATGAAGTGTCTCATGAATTCAAATGGTGAAAAATGACATGACTCTTAGGCAGATCCTTGCACTTTGTTGCAGATGGACTACAAAACCTGCTCACACAGCCTCTTCTACAAATACAATTGATTCCATTTATGTTAATAACTGATAAATATATCTGCAGATGAATTAAAATGTTTAAGAAAAATTAGCTTTAAACATTCAAGGTGCTGACTCAAACTCATGAAACCTCAACTGACTAAGTGGCACAGTGGCTCAGTGGTCAGCACTGCTGTCTCATAGTGCCAGGGACCCGGGTTTGATTCCAATCTCGGGCGACTGTCTTTGTGGAGTTTGCACATTCTTCCAGTGTCTGTGTGGGTTTCCTCCCACAATCTAAAGATGTGCAGGCTAGGTGAATTGGCTGTGCTAAATTGCTCATAGTGTTCAGGGATGTGTAGGTTAGGTGCATTAGTCAGGGGGAAATGCAGAGTAATAGGGGAATGGGTCTGGGTGTGTTACTCTTCAGAGGGCTGGTGTGGAGTTGCTGGGCTAAAGGGCCTGTTTCCACACAGTAGGAATTCTAATTCTTAAGTAAGCAGTTCCACACATATTATACATTTTATTGCATTTGCCACTTCAATAGCTTCAATTACACTAGGTATTCATTCAAGAGCAAATTGGATTGTTACCTGAGACAGAAGAAGATGGAAGTCTCTGGAGAAATGACAGAAGCTACATCACTCCTATCATGATCTGATGCAGACAGGAAGGACCAAATGGCCTCCTTCTGAACTGTAATAATTCTTCGATTCTGTGTTAGGTCATGAGTTTTATCAGATTCAAACCCATCAAATCCCAAAATTTAAAAGCATTGGCAACACAGAAAAATAAAACGTTCAGTTTTAGTTAAAAAAGAATCTGACAACATCAAAATATTACAAAGAGAATGTTTAATAAATGAACACTTTGATGTGAAGAACACTTAATTGTTAAAAAAAAGGGTAGTGGCTTGATGGAAATTGACTGAAGGCCAATAATTAAGCTTTACATATTGATCTATCTATACAACTGCTGCACAAAATTTGGTAAAGCTGTAGATGGAAGTAAACAGGCATTCCAAAACATTATGCAAATACCAAAGAACATAATCAGTGCAACTGTCTTACAATTGAAAAGAAATTTAGTCTTGGAATCAACTGCAGAAGTGTTGACAACACAACCAATATTTGAGGCATGGTTTCGTTTTCTGTGCCACATCAGTGGCTATATAGATATGGGTGAGCTTGGCAGTTCAATGTTCTCTTGGAACCCCTGTTGATCCCCTGTTCTATTATTGAGAGACCACCTCCAAGCATTTGCAGTGGTGTCTTTCCATCTGGACCCAGCCTTCAATAAATGATACAATGGTGGTCTGCTGCCAGCAAACCAAAAAACCAACTGGGACATGAATTTATTCAGTCACACCAGTCTTTCATGAAAATCCTGGGATCCATTTGGAGTGACTGTTTAAAAATCACACATCACTCATATGTATCAAAAGGAGCCTGACCTAGAAGATTTGCCAAATAGATCAGTGAAATGTATGATCTCACACTGACATAACTGCACAGTTGCAGTATCCTGTCACAAATTAATCTGTGATTTAAGCATGGAGAGTGCAAAGATAACTCCAGGAGAAACAGTTTGACATTGGTCATGGGGAAGGTTCTTGGAACAATAATCAATAGTCACATGGGCAAATGCGAGGAGACAACATTGATTTCATAAGTTATGTTGTAATTAAATCAATTGCTGAAGTTTTTTTTAAAGAATTAACAGAATGCTGATAAGGCAATACTGTTGATATGGTGGGTTTACAAAAGGGATGTGATACAGTATTGCACAATGGACTTATGAACAAAGTTATAGCTCATATTGCTCATGTAATATAAGGGACAATGGCAACATGGATACAGGATTGACTGAGTGACAAGAAACAGAGTGTGGTGGTTGATGGATGCTGTTCAAGCCAAAGAAAAGTATGTAGTCAAGTCCCCTATGTGTCAGTGTTGGGAGCCTTTGTTTTTTTCCTGATATATATTCATGACTTTGGCCTTTTTATTAGCATATACAGAACATCATTTCAAAACATATGGATGATACAAAACTTAGAAGCATTGCAAACTGAGAAGGATGGGGTAGAACTTCAAATGTAGACAGATAAAGTATCGATAGATGGACAGGTGGCAGATTAAATTCATACAGAGAAAAATGAACACTAAACTGCTGTGGAATACTAGTTTGGCCTTAGCTGGAGTATTACACCCAGTTCTGAGCATTACACTTTAGGAAGGATGTGAATGCACTACAAAGAATGCAGAAGAGATGTATAACAATGTTTCCAGGGATGAAGAACTCCAATAACAGATTAGAAAAGTTAAGATTGTTTTTCTTGGGGAAGAGTCTGAAGAGATCTGGTACAGGTGTTTCAAATTATTAAGGATCAGAATGGAGTAGAGAGTGAGAAACATTTCCTCCTTATGAACTGATCAACAACAATACAGCACAGATTTAAAATCCTTGACAAAAAAAGCAAAATTGGCACAAGAGAAAGCTTTTTCATTCAGTGAGTAATTAAAATTTAGAATACATTCACTGCTGGACAGTATGATGTGGTGAAATGTTCATTCAGAAAGCTGGTGCAGACATATTATGCTGAGTGACTTCCTTCTGTGCTGCAATAATTCTCTGAAAAGAATTCTGGGATTCTGTATCTGTTGCCCAAATCCTTAAACCTGTTTCCTAGTCCTTACAGAATCAGTTAATGAAAATATCTGTTTTTAAAAATCTACCTTATCGAAACCTGTGATAATCTAATGCATCCCAACCATATCTTTCCTCAATCTCTTTTGGTACAAGTAGAACAACTCCTAATTTCTCAAGCTGAACCTTGGAGTTAAATGCCCTCATTCTTGGAGCCATTCTGACAAACCTTCTCTGCAACCGTGCAGGGATCAGAGCTAGACTTTTTGTCAGCAAAATTCTTTAGGAATGCCAATATCTCACATACATGGCTGACACTCTCTCCAGTATGTCCTGCCACTATTGAAAGATAAACACCTGCAGCTCACCCTGTTCCTGACTGTTGAAAACAGTGCCCCTTGGTCATTATTATTACTCTATATAACTTGTGCTTAAATGCTGCACTCCACACCTCTCTGCATTTGATTCCATCTGGCATTTGTATGCCTATTCTGTTGGCCTATATCTTGTTGCAGTCAGTTGGCATCACCAACTGACCCTGCATAAATTGGGATTCAAACTCAAACTTTTGCAACCAGAAGTTCAAAACCACAGTTAAGTGAGGAGTCCCAATTGGTTCCTTCATTCCCTGCCCATCTTAGATTGGCCATCCTTAAGATGCCGTGTTTAACCCTTGATACCCTTGTTATGCAATACTTTTATTTTAATCCCTTTTGAGACAGCTCATTTCCAACATTATTTATTACTGTCATTGCAGACAGTTCAATTGAAATTTGACCAAATTTACATGAGTTGATATATTTAAACATGTTTTAATATTTTAAAATTATTTCAAATAATTTGCTGGCACTTGGTGTCTACTTTCCTGGCTGTCTCAATTTATTTTGCAACTTAGGCAGATCCCCAACTCATAAATGAAATATATGCAAGTGAGTCTTGATCATTTTTTTTACCATAGTGGAAAAAGGCTTGGAAATCCTTGTCATTTGGGAGATCCTCATATCTTTGTATGGATCAGCACCTTTCATCTTAAAGTCTGAGATTGCATAAAATGCTGGTGAATGCCATGTTGTTCCAGCTGTGTGTATACATGGGGTGAGATGAGGAATGGATAATACCATAACAGGATTTAATATGAACAGAAACATTGTGCTAATCTTTTCTGACTATAAACAAACTTTTGAAAAGCATCTGGCTCTAATTTGGCTCCCCCAGAGATCATAATTTTAAAATATATTAAACAAAAATGTCTGCTTTTCTTTCTTTTATTTAGCGTGCAGCTTATGACTTTATGGCACTGTTCCATTAAACATTCCTCGTGCCATGGTTTGCACAGAGAAAGAGCTGTATGAGTGAGCTCTGCAAGTGTATGTAAATGATAACAGTACGATACTGATTTCACTACCTGTGGGGAAAAAAATCAATAACTCAAATGTGAGAGACTCAAGTATATAGTTGGTGGGAATGATAAAGTAGATCATATCACATTTTATCTCCTTTTTATCATATTAATGATATTGTAAATAAACTGAAATGTTCCTTGATTGTGATTTTATTTTGTTGCTAATTATAGAATTATACAGATTCTGTATTGCACGTAGAAGCATTGAGTATTCTACCCTCTATCATAGTTCTACTCGTTAAGTGTGTGTTTCTAATTTTTTTTCTGATATGCAGCAAATGAGGCTTGATTTAGAAGATGTATTGTCATCAGAAACATATAAATCTGTAAGAAATATACTTCTGAAGTTAAACATTAACAAGATCAAGGCTTCAAACACAAAAGGATATTCATAACTCTTCTTGCAGTTTTTTACAATATGTAATTGTTTCAAACTGGAAACACTTCACCAAATGCTTTATAAAAATAATTCAAGATTTGCACTCAAATAGCACCTCTCCTGATCACTGGACAACTTAAAGTTTACAAGCAATGAGACACTTTCCAAGTATAGTCATTGTTATTAATGTAAAAAATGCACTAGTCCATTTGTACACAGCAAGCTCCTAAAATAGCAAGTTGTTGATGGTCAGATAATATCATTTTGAGGTGTCAGTTCAGGGATAACTATTGCCCAGATCATAAAGATACATTCACTTTCTACACAAACCCTTTTTGTTTTATCAGAACTTTGGGCTAACATATGAACAGTACGTCTTTAAATATTATGAAAATGCAATTTAACCAACAACGGTACATTATGTAATTAACCATAATAAATCTTGCTGTTAATATGCTAATGAATAATGTACTGCGCAAATATTAGTAACAAAGAAATTATTTCATATTAGCTTCATCTTTCCCATCATTGCACTGCAAATGTAATTATCTTGGTTACCTGCTTGTATTGCTTGAATCCTTTCAACCTCAAGTAGTTCCATGCAAATGCCCCGTCCTTGCATGAGCGTCTCCAAAGGTTTGGATTCCTCGAGCTGGGGATAACAGCGAAGACCTGCACCACAGCGTGCTGTGTACACCCCACATGGCTGGCCATGAGATAGGGCACATATCCGACAGCAGCCACAGCCTGGCTCCCTCACCAACTCCTCTGTGCATGTAGTATCCACAGGTAGGCAGTGTGCCAACCTCTCTTCGGTGCAGGGTAAGCAGCGGATCGGCCCAGATGCCTCAAGCATCAATGGGGAAAACATCGCAAGCAGAACACTCCAATACTTTAAAGGACACATCGAAACACAGTAAGTAAACCAGATGCAGAAAAGGAGTGTACTCACAATGCCTAGCCTCTGCGAGGGCAGTCAGGATTATTTATACAATGGTTAGACTAGTTAGTGATAAATTCCGGTCAGGACTCTGATTAGCTATTCCTTACATGTGGGTGTAATCGTACAGCATGAAGTGGAAAAATACTTTCGCTGGGTCTTAAATACATAGTTGTACCAGTAAGAACTTGAAGAATTGGGTTATAGCCAAAACAACATAGTCGTGACTTGACATTCTATTTATCCCAAGAAGCAGATGGATATACAGTGATAACTTCATTACTTTTCCAGCAATAAATCTGCTCTGTACTTCACAGTACAGAAACAATGACAGGGAATACTAATGCACTTTTGATCTCTATAGTTTCTTCATTTTGAAGAAGAAAAATAAAGCAAAAATGACTGAAGAGTTTGGAGTAGGTATAATAGAATTCAGACGCAAATGAGATATCTAATTTCTAGCAGCTGACTTCAGCTGCAGAGGAAATAAAAACCTGAGTAAGGAAAAGCTATTAGACAGTTCAGTGAGCTGGGTTAAATGCTGCACCAATGTTTGAGATTACATTAGCTTTAGAAACATTTTATTTGGAATCAAGGTCTTCAAGAATCAGCAGGGTTGTCTTTGTTTGTTGTTTTCAATTTTGATATTAAACAGAAAGCACAGCCTTTGTGATGAAATGGAGCAGTACCAAGAATTAACATGCTTGTGCTCGCATTTGGTGCTGCCATATATTTCATGTCAATGTACTTTTATTCAATTTAAACAAATGTCACTCCACTACTCACGCTTGGCAGTAAAAGTTTTACAATGTGCAGTCAATTTGGAGTGCTCAATTTCAGTGGTTTTATATAGAAATATTAAAAGTGCCAGAACATTCAGCTCCTCTAGCTGACTCCACTTCTCAATTCGCTCACAGCTGATCAGCTCCTTGATTTCATTTTCATGCTTTTGCCTTGATATCTTTACCAAACCAAAAACTATCTATCTTACCCCTGAAAGCTCCAATTTCCCTATCAGTCACAGCCTCATGGGGGCCAGTGTTCGAAATTTTTAGTTAGCTTTGTGTGAAAAATGCATCTGACCATAAGACCGTCAGAGGTAGGAGAACAAGCAGGCCATTCAGACCATCAAGTGGCTGTGCTATTTAATGAGATCATGGCTGCTCACACAATCTTCAACCCCATTCTCCTGCCTTTTCCCCTGATTTGCCCCTTTTTCACCACTAGTTGATAATCTGTTAACATCAGCCTTGAATATACTTAATGATCCAGCCTCTACAGCCCTCTATTGTAAAGAATTCCACAGATTCACAAATCTCAGAGAGAAGAAATTCCCCATCACTTCTGTTTTAAATGCACAACCACTTATTATAGGACTTTGTCCTCTGGTCCTAAATGGGAAACAACTGTTCCTCATATGATTTGTCGAGTTCCATAAAAAACTTCAATATTCCAATAAGTTTGTCTCTCATTCTATGATACAGGCCCAAACAACTCAACCTCTTTTCATAAAATGTCTCTCCATATCTGGTATCAATCTCTTGAACTTTCTCTGGGCTGCCTCCAATGCCAGTATATCTTTCCTTGGATAAGGGACCAAACTTTTTGCAGCATTCCTGCTGTGGTATCACTAATGTCTTGTATATTTTGAGCAAGATGCCCTTATTTTTATTCTCTGTTACCTTTGACATAAGTGGCAACATTCAATTTGCCTTCCCTATATCCTGCTGAACTTGATAGACTGGAATTTTCTGATTTATGAACAAAGACTTCCAAACACCTCTGTACTGTAGTTTTCTGCAGTCTTTCTCCATTTAAATAACATTCTGCTCCTCTGTTCTCCTTTACCAAAGAGCATAACTTCACATTTTCCCATATCATATTCCTTCTCCTTATGTATTCTGCTTGTCTCCTCAATGAATTCTAATAAAGTTGTCACACATGATTTCCCTTTGTGAAGTCACGCTGACTGTGCTTGATCATATATATTTCTAAATTCTCTGCTATTGCATTCCTTTTAATAGATCCAACAACTTCCCAATAGTACTTTAAACTAACTGACTGATAGCTGTTTTCATCTCATTTCCTCTTTAAATGAAGTTGTTACATTGGCAACAAAAACAGAAATTGCCCTGTTCCCCCAAAACCCCAGTTCTGAGGAAGGGTCACTGGCCCCAGAACGGTAACTGACTTCTCGCCACAGATGTTGACGGACCTGTTGAGCTTTTCCAGCAATTTCTGTTTTTGTTTCTGATTAACAGCATTCGCAGTTCTTTTGGTTTTTGTTATATTGGCAGTTTTCCAATTCTCTCAGACTTTCCTACAATCAAAGGATCCATAGAAGATTACTACCAGTACACCTATTACATATGCAACTACTTCCTGTCAGATTCCAGAATGCATTCCTTGAAGTTGAGGATAATTTTCAGTCTTTAGTTTGCCAAGCACTTTTTCTACAGTGGTCAGTGTTGTGTTTATTTCCTTTCCTCCTATTGCCACTTGATTATTTAGCAATTTTGGAACACAGTATCTTCCCCAATGAAGACTGATGTAAAGTACTTATGCAATTTCTCTGTCACTTCCTGGTTCCCTGATTTCATTTCACCATCTTTGTTCTGTAAGGGGGCTATGTTACCTTTGGTTTCGCTCTTCCTTTTTACATATTTAAAGAAATCTTTGCTGACCATCCTGGTGTTATTTACAACCTTATTGTCAAAGTTTATTCTCTCCCATTTTATTACTTTTCGGTGATATTTTGTTGTTTATTAAATCTCTCTTAATCTTCCGGCTTACCAGTAATCTTTGCCACACTGTACGTTTATTTTTCTTTCAATCTGATGCAATCCTTAACTTCCCTGGTTAACCATGTTGGCTTATCATCTTCCTAGAAACCTTTATTTCTCTGCAATGTTTCTTTTGTTAAGAGCCATGAATTGTTTTCTTAAATGTTTATCATTTATCTTCAACTCACTTTGTTGATAAACTCTTTTTCAGTGCACTCCAGCTAAATCTGCTCTAATTCCTTGATTTTATTCCTCTGATTTGACTTGTGAATGGGTCCAGCTATAATTTAAAGGTTATGCCCCCTTTTTTGTTTTCTCCTGAGCATATCTCCCTTAAAAGGCTCTACTAACATTTGTGCACCTCAGTTGTAGAATCATAAGGGTCTGCATCACCAAAATGTTCCCCTAATTCATCAAGTCTGCACTCATCAAGAACAACCATCTATCTATTCCAGTCCCATTTTCCAGCACTTGGCTCATAGCCTTGTGTGGTTTGACATTGCAAGTGCACATCTAAATACTCCCGAAATGGAATGAGGATTTCTACCTCTACCACATTCACATGCAGTGAGTTCCATATTTCCACAAACCTCTAAATGAAAAGAAATTTCCTCACATCACCACAAAATCTCCTGCCCCTTACAATTAATCTCTGTGCCCTGGTCCCCCCTTCAGTGGGAAAAGTTCCTTTCTGAGCACCTCACCTATGCCTTCATATTTTTATATACCTCAATCTCATTCTCTTTCTGTTTCCCCTGCTTTGAGGAAAACAACTCCAGTCTGTCCAAACTTCCTTCATAACTAAAATGTTTCAGCCCAGGCAATGTTCTAGTAAATCTCATCTGCACCCTTTCTAATGCAAGCTTATCTCTCCTATAATGTGGATTCCAGAAATGCACACAACACTCTAGCTTGGTTGAACTAAAGTTTTACACAGTTCCAGCATAACCTCCCAGCTCGTAACACTATGGCTTGGCTAATAAAGGCAAGTATCCCATATGCCTTTTTAACCACATGGTCGACCTGTCCTGCTAACTTGATGAATCAACCTTAATTGTCTGTACTCAAGGGAATACAATCCAGTTAACATAATCTGATCTCATAACTTAACCTTCCAAGTCCCAAGAAGTATCAGTCTGTTGAATCTGTGTTGCATCCCCATTCACATTCAATAAATCCCACCTGAGCCAAATACCCCAAACTAAATAGAGAACTCCAAATGGGGGTTGGCCAAGGCTGTACTGCTCACAATTGAAGAACAGACCACTGTGTCTTGGATTATTTTCTTAAAGTTAGTTTTCTCCAGAAAAATCTGAGCCTTGATCCTGATAGAGATGGTCTGGCATAGGCAGGAGGTGGACCTTATATAATTTCAGGTTGCTGTGCTTTTTGGAGAGTTTTGACTTCATAGCAAGTGTTGTTTTTCTTTTCCAGGATGCAAATAATACAGATATGGGGATATTGAAAGTAGCAACAAAAGAGCCTCAATCCTTGAAACAACAGTTCAAGCCTCTCGCAACTCTGTGCATGACTGCAAAGACTACTGGAAGGATGAACAAATGGATCACTGCATCAAGGTTCACAGGCCCATTAAGTTGGAGAAGTTAAAGGGAATAGTTGTCAGGATAGTAAACTTCAGGGAAAATTTACTGCTCACCAGGAACTGAGAGTATGAGACCTGAAGGCTGCATTGTCCACGTGATGTCAAGGAAAATGATATTTCCTCCTGGATGGTGTGGAATTTGGAGTAAGACGGGAAGGATCCATTTGATGAGGTACATATAGGTTTGAAAGACATAAGCATGACTAGAAAAAGAGTTTCAGCTAAGATAGTATCAGTTGTAGGGAGCCAAATTGGGCTTTTGCCCGAAACGTCGATTTTCTGCTCTTCGGATGCTGCTTGAACTGCTGTGCTTTTCCAGCACCACTCTAATCCAGAATCTGGTTTCTAGCATCTGCAGTCATTGTTTTTACCTAGCTAAATTAAAAGGCAGAGCTACAAAAATAATCATCTCTGGATTACTATCTGAAACATGAACAAACTGGCAAAGAGTAAATAAGGTTAGTGATTTGAATAGTAACAGATATAGAAATAGGGTTTGAATCATTGGAACTGGCAACAGTGCCAGAAAGAGGGAGCTGCATCATCGGGATGATTTTTACCTAGATTGTGATTGAACTAGAGTCAAAGAGTCATAAGGTTATACAGCACTGAGACAGACCCTTTGGTCCAACTCATCTATGCCGACCAGGTAATCTCCTCCCATTTTCTAGCATTTAGCCTACCTCTCTCTAAATCCTTGAAATTCATATATCTATTCAAATACCTTTTAGATGTTGTAATTTCACCCACCTCCACTATTTCTTCCGGCAGCTTGTTCCACCCTTAGTGACAGAATTAACTCACCTTGCCTTCCATTCTTCATTTCCCTCCAAAATTTCAAATGCTTTTCAGTATTCAAGTGCCAGCCTCGATCATTTTATAACCACAACTCCATAATAATGATCATATCACAGTCATTCATTTTTATTTGCAGCCTCAATTAATCTATCTTTCGGTTCAGAGACCTTCATCCAACTATCTGCAGCTACTCCATCAATGCTCTTTCTTTCATCATATGGTCAGAAGTGGGGATGTTCGCCGATGATTGCAAAACATTCATTGCGTTCATGACTCCTCAGATACTGAAGCAGCACATGTGCAAATGCACAAGACTTGGACGATATCCAGGTATGGGTTGACAAGTAGCAAATAATATTCAACCACACAAGTGTCAGGCACTGTCCATCTCCAGCAAGTGAGATTTAAACCTTCGCCTTATGAATTTCATTGGTATTACCATCACTGAATCTTTCACTGTAAACATCCTGGATGCTACCACTGAGCTGAAACTGAACTAGACTAATGATGTAAATAATGTGGCAGTGAAAGTTGGTTAGAATCTAGGAATCCTGCATTAACTCATGTCCTGTCTCTCCAAAGTTTGGCCACCATCTACAAGGCACAGGCCAGGAGTGTAATACAATACTCACCCAGATGCCTGGGTGGGTGTAGCTCCATTATTGCTCAAGAATCTTGACACCATTCAGGATAAATGAATCAGCTTCTTTGGCACTATATCCACAAATATTCAGCCCCTCTGGCATTGGCACTCAATAATAGCAGTGGTTGCAGTCTGCAAGATAGACTGTAGAAATTCAGCAACGCTACTTAGACAGCATCTTCCAAACTAATTACCACTACCTTCTAGAAAGACAAGAGTAGCAGATACATGGAACCACCATCACCTGTAAATCCCCTTCCACGCCACTCACCATCCAGACTTATAAATATATTACTTTTCCTCTGGTGTCCCAATATCTACTCTATCTGGCCCACTCATGATTTTGAAAAGTTCTATCAAATCTTCCCTCAGCCTTCGTCTCTTCAAGGAGAATAGTCCCAATGTCTTCAATCTATCCTCATAACTGAAATTCCTCATTCCTGTAAATTGGTAAATAGCTTCTGCATTTGCTCCAATGTGTTCGCATCCTTCCTATAAGGTGGCACCCACAACTATATAGACACTCCAGCGGAGGACTAAGCTTCTTGTACAATTCAACATCTTCTCTTGCTCTTGCACCCTATGCCCAGATTGATAAAGCTAAGAACACTGTGTGCATTGTTTACTGTTCACCACCTCATGGAATCATGAGTACAGCAGAGACCCTTTGACTCATTAAGTCTGCTCCACCAATGGTTTATTTGGTGGATGACCTTTAAAAAAGAATGTGGAAGAACAATCAGGAATGCATTCAAATAGTAAAGGCTGGAGGTAACAAAAGCATGGAAGGACGCTTTCATAAAGAGATGAGATAAGTTAATGAAGTTGGGCACTGTGATAGAATTGGAAATAGCTAGTCTTGTTGATGTTACATTTATTTTCAAAATCTTATCACATAATAAAATGTGACATAAAAGTAGTGAAAAATTGGGCTGTCTGAACAGAAATATTTAGTGCATGCTATGGTTCTGTTCGCCGAGCTGGAAGTTTTTGTTGCAAATGTTTCGTCCCCTGTCTAGGTGACATCCTCCGAGCACCCGAGCTACAAATCTTCTCACAAACTTTGAATATTTAGTGCTTTGCTTCATCTGTCAGGAAGCTTGTTGTCACTGACAAGGAGTGTGAAGGATTTTAGGTCTAAACTGACACGAGGTTTTGAGCTGAGGTGGAAGCCAATCCTTTCTAACTTTCCAGTGGGGGGCTAAGTGTGTGAGAACACTTGATACAGAACCTGAAAATCAATGGCTCAGCTTTCACTGCAGCAGAAGCAGAAGTCACCCAATGGCTGAATATTGGAGTGAGAGCTCAGGTCCAAGTCATGAGATCACAACTTGTTGCCAGGCACACAAACTACTGACACCTGACTGCAGGTGCCAATATTCAAAGGGACTTCCCTGGTTTCAGAACAATCCAGCAATATGTGTTTCACCAGATTATTGGATTACAGAGATGTTATACCAGGCGAGTGACAGGAACCCTTCGGTGTGCAAACCTTCTGTTCCTCTCCAGGTAATATCATTCATCCTCCCCTTGCTGTTGTTTTTCAGGCTGGCAGCTCAGACTGCTTCCTTGACAAGGTGATGCAGTCAAAGATGGCATTCTCGGCCCAAAGTTACTCAATGCCAACGCTCACGATCATCTACATTCTTCCCCAGTAAATGTGAACAGCCTTCCACCGGTCTTGCCACACTCAACTACATTAACATTTCAAGTGCCACCATTTCACCATCTTGTCTATCGTTATCCTCTTCACAATTCATAATCTGTAAATTTTGAAACTGTGGTCCATACACCAATGAGTTGGCTAGATAGAGTAGATAGGGGAAAGATGTTTTCGCTCGTAAAAATAACACAACCAGGGAGGGATAGATTTAAAGTGATCTGCAATTGAAAAAAGGGTGAAGTGAGGAAAACCATTTTTGATCTGCAGGTAGTTAGAACATGGAGTGCACTGCCTGAAAATGGTGGTAAAAGTAGGTTCAATTGAAGCATTCAAAAAGGCACTGGATGATTATTTTGATTTAAAAAATGATATGCAAGGGCATGTGCAAAAGGCAGGAAACTGCCACGAGGTAATAATACTCCTTCAACATTCGATGTAGGTATATGGGCCAAATGGCCTCCTTCTGCAACATAACAACTCTGTGATTCTGTGAACTCTCTGATGACCATGTTCTGATTCACACCAAGTCACATAGCAACCATGTGTTAGCTGATATACATTGGATCCTCGTCAATTGCCATTTTGATTTTAAAATTTGCACCTTTGTTTTCAAATCCCTCCATGTCCACGCTTTCCAAATCTCTGTAATCTTCATCAGACTCGCAAACCTCTGAAACATGCATGTTCATTCAATTCTGGTCTCTTGAGCATCCCTGTTTTTTAATTGCTCTGCTACTGATGATTTTGCTTCAACTGCCTAGTCCTCAAGCTCTGGAATACTCTCTTCCCTTTCCCTCTCCATTATGATTTGGTCACTTAACACAATCCTTAAAACCTAACACTTTGACAAACCTTTCGGTCACCTGACCAAATTTCTCCTTATGTGGCTTGGTGTAGTATTTTGTTGTACTATCATCTTATGATGGTCCTTGTACACTTGTCTCCTTTATCTGAGCCAGTGGCTCTGAATGCAAGGTGAAGTGATGGTACTTCATAATGATCCCTCCCATTTCATTTTTCTCGATTGCTGTCTGGCCAGGGGACTGTTTGGGTAACTCAAAGAAGAAGGATAGAAACATGATGAGCAGAGGGTTTGGTGGGGGGTGGCATTGGGGGGGGGGGGGGGGGGGGGGGGGGGGGGGGGGGGGGGGGAAGAGTGCTGGAATAAGACACACATTCTTGCATTATCTACAACCTGTACAATCCATTGTCAAAACAATGCACAATGAATTAACAGCCATTAGACCAAGCAAAATCACTCCCATTTATATTATTTAACCTTGCTGAAAATCTTTTGTAAATCATTACCTTGCTGAATGAATGTAACTTTTTTACAACCCGTGGGTGGCACGGTGGCACAGTAGTTAGCACTGCTGCCTCACAGCGCCAGAGACCCAGGTTTAATTCCCGCCTCAGGCGACTGACTGTGTGGAGTTTGCACGTTCTCCCCCTTGTCTGCGTGGGTTTCCTCCGGGTGCTCCGGTTTCCTCCCATAGTCCAAAGATGTGCAGGTCAGGTGAATTGGCCATGCTAAATTGCCTGTAGTAAGGGGTAAATGTAGGGGTATGGGTAGGTTGCGCTTTGGCGGGTCAGTGTGGACTTGTTGGGCTGAAGGGCCTGTTTCCACGCTGTAATGTAATCTAATCTAATCTAAATTAATAATTACAGCTGTGATTTGGAGGAGCCGGTGTTGGACTGAGGTGGACAAAGTTAAAAATCACACAACACCAGGTTATAGTCCAACAGATTTATTTGGAAGCACTAGCTTTCCATGCGCTGCCTCTTCACCCACTCACCTGATAAAAAGGCAGCGCCTCAAAAACTAGTGCTTCCAGAGAAACCTGTTGGACAATAACCTGGTGTTGTGTGATATTTAACTAATTACAGCTGAACAGCCTCACTCCCTCTGAAAGACTGGTTTATATATCTGAAATAGCAAGCTTCTCTATTATGTTAAAACTAATTCACAATTTGTTATGTATGTTTGTTAATGATGTTTCAATCTCTATTCAATCCTTTGTACATCTGTCAACATCTTTCGCACTCTTAAAATTTTAGTTAGCTTTAAAAAATTCAGGGCATACGTCTTCCTGGTTCACTGTCTCTGACAATACTTCAATTTTACTGTCTCTTTAAGCTGTTTGATACTTGATGTGTTTCAGAATGCATGCAGATCACTTTAACCAGGTGCCAAATACAAACTGCCATCTGGGAAGTGGAAATACATTCATGGAGATTGCAACTTGCTTTGACATCAGCAGCAAAGTCTATCACTTTGATGTTATGAGAACATTTGGTCCTGATTTTTTTAAGACCATAGAATACAGGAACAGAATTAGTCCATTTGGCCGATCAGGTCTGCTCCACTATTCAATAATGGTTAGTATGTTTCTCATAGAGCCACACAGCACAGAAACAGACCCTTTGGTTCAATTTATCCATGCCGACCAGGTATCCCAAATTTAACCAGTCTCATTTGTCTGCATTTGGTC
This sequence comes from Chiloscyllium plagiosum, assembly GCF_004010195.1. NCBI lineage: Eukaryota > Metazoa > Chordata > Chondrichthyes > Orectolobiformes > Hemiscylliidae > Chiloscyllium > Chiloscyllium plagiosum. The sequence goes on from NC_057714.1 coordinate 55,529,213, forward strand.
CATATCCCTCTGAAACTTCCCTATTCGTGTACCTGTCCAAAGGTCTTTTAAATGTTGTAATTACACTCGCTTCCATCACTTCGTCTGGCAGCTCATTCCACACATGCATCACCCTCTGTATGAAAAGGTTGCCTCTCAGGTCCCTTTTAGATCTTCCCCCTTTCACCTCAAAGCCATGTCCTCTAGTTTTGGACTCTCCCACCCTTGAAAAAAGACTTAGCTATTCACCGTTTCTCTGTCCCTCATGATTTTATGAACATTTATAAGGTTACCCCTCAGCCTCCGACACTCCAAGGAAAAAAAGTCCCAAGCTATCTGCCTCTCCCTGTAACTCAAACCTTTCAGTTCTGGCAATATCCTTGCAATTTATTATGTGCACCCTTTCTAGTTTAACAACATCCTTCTTGTAGCAGGGCAACAAGAATTGAACACAATATTATAAAAGCGGCCTTACCGATGTCTTGTATAGTTGCAACATGATATCCTAACTCCTTTACTCAATGCTCTGATCAATTTCATTCTCCTGCCTTCTGCTGGTAACCTTTGATCATCAATTCCCTAACTAATCAAGAACCTATGTATCTTGGTCTTAAATACACTCAATAACTTGACTCCCACAGCACTCTGTGGCAATGAGTTCCACAGATTAACTACCCTCAGGCTGAAGAAATTCCTCCTAATCTCAGTTCTAAAGGGTCATGTCTTCACTCTGAGGCTGTGCCCATCCCAGTGTCTCCTACTCATGAAAACATTCTCTCCACAGCCACTCTATCCATGCCTCTCCATATTCTATAAGTTTCAATCAGATCTATACTTATCTTTCTAAGCTCCATTGACGACAAAATCAGGGTCCTTAACTATTCCTCATATGATAAGCCCTTCATCCAGGATCATTTTTATCATCCCCTTCTAGATCCCCTCCAATGCCAACATATCCTTTCTTAGACACAAGATAAAATTATACACAAATGTGGTTTGACCACAGCATTATACTGCCTCTGCAATACACCTCTGTTGTTATATTCTTAAAATGATTGCTAACATTGCATTTGCCTTCCTAACTGCCAACTGATGTTAACTTTTAGAGAATCCTGAACCAGGACACTCAAGTCCCTTTGTGCTTCAGATTTCTGAAGACTTCCCCCAGCTATAAAATAGTCTATGCCTCCATTCTTCCCATCAAAGTGCATGATCTCACACTTTCCCACTTGCTATTCTGCCAAGACAGTGAGCTTCTCTGCAATATTGAAAATGCTACAACAGAATCAAGAATTTCAGATCCCATCCCAGAATCTGGCACTCCTTATTTTTCACAGAGATAGGATCTGGGGCAGGCTTTAGTTTATGACACTTTTTTTCTGAACACAGCAGGCCAGTTAAATGATTGGCTGCTTCCACTGAAATCAGAAGCCATGGGAGTCTGGAACCTAGAGTGTGAAGATTAGACCAGGTAAGCACTAATGCATTTGGATATTCACAGCACTCCTTCGAAAACCTTAGAGAACACTGCAGCTAAAGTCACAGGATACCTTGGGGTGATGTGCAGGATATACTGAGATGTTGGCATGAGGTTTCATTTGTGGGTCGGATCAGAAATTTTGGAGGTCAGGTGCTTTTCGGAGACTAAGAGTGGAGAAGACTGTGTATAAAAAGTGCATAAACATTGTGGTATTGTGCAACTTGTCAAGAGATCAAAAACTGCCCGGAACAGTTAAATTGTCCTTTTATGAATGTTTTTGGAATAGAATGTACTTTGCAATTTAGGAATTGAAGCAATATAGCTATATTTTTCTCCGATATACATGGTTACTTGCAAGTACTTAATAAGTTGTCATGGTAGAGGTGAGAGGCAAGTGGGTAGAATTTCGGACTAATTTGAATAGGCACATGAGTGGCCATGGGGCTGAGTAGAGGAGCATAAGATGGCACAGAGAATGAATGGAGGCCATTGTATTTTGAAGGCTGACAAGAAACAAGGGAGCATGGAGAGGTGTGTGGGTGTGAGGGCAATTGAAGGTGTGGTAAGGGCTGGAGAAATGTTTTACATTTGTCCACTTTCCATAATTTCAGAATCTGAAGAAAGCACTTGATTTGATAAAGTGTCATGATAAAGGCCATTACAGAAAATAAAGCTCATGGTGTAGGGGTAGCATACTGCCATGGATAGAAAACTGTCTGAGAAAGAGGAAACAGAGAGTTTCACTTTTGCAAGATGTAATGTGTGGTATGGTGCAGGGAGAAATGTTGAGCCCTGAACTACTTGCAATTTAAATACATTGGATAAAGAGTTGAAAGATTTGTCTATTCTGGCAGAAGAACTAACAAAGAAACACAGTATCTATCTAAATGGTGAGAGAGTGTGCAGAGTTACGAGATGTAGATAGATCTGAGTATGTTAGTACATGAGTCATAAGTGGCTAAATGCAGGTAACAGGAAGGAAAGTTAGAATGTCCTCATGTATTGTAAGGGAAATTGAAAGCAAGAGTGAGGAGGTTATGTTTCAGTGATTCTGGCCACTGGTGAGACCACATCCAGAGTACAGTGTAACTTTAATGGAGGTAAGACACCCTTTGGATTGTGAAAAGACAATTCTGTGTATTAATTCATGCACTCCTTGAGAGTGCAAAAACTGTCAAGGAATTGTCCAAAATAAGTGCAGAGTTTAAGAAAATGTGCTAGATATTGTGGAGTGTTTATTCTTATTTGTTAATACCAGTTATGTGCTGCAGTGCGTGAATTCCAAAACAAACATTTTTTTCACATTTAGGTTAACTGAACACTTTGAAGGGCAGCTCTGACTGCTTATTGAGTGTAAATGTTTGTTTAGATAAGCGGTTAACTACTTAAGTGATTAAATATTTAAAAATAAATATTTGTTTTTTTATAAGTGATTAGTTGAAGGAATTTCAAAGTGCAATGGGATAACCTCATCTTGGGAGAACCGGAATTCCAACCGGAACTCTATCAACAAACACATCGAGTTAGACCCCATCTACCACTCTCTGAGAAAAGGAACAGGAAGTGACTTCACCACAGGAAATAACATCACCACAGGAACTGACATCACTAACCCAAAGAAACCCAAACATATAAATAGAAAGCAGGAATTTTCAGCATTGCTTCACATGAGGTCCACTGAAGATGTTACCTAGTAAGGTAATGAAATGTCTGGAAAAGAACCTTTCAGCTCAGTGAGCAAACCTCCATCTGAGAACCACCTTACTGATCATAGTATCTCCCCTGCCAGGTAAGTATAGCATTCATTATTTTTAAAACAGTGAGAGTATTTTTCTCCAATCATGATATTACTGGATGCTGTCAGCATGCCCCTTAAGTTTTGTTCATAATGGATTTTAGGCAGATTGGTATGAAGGGGGAAAGGGCATAGGAAAGGAGTTGGCATAGGAGTTATGAAGTGCCATAGGGATGATTTATGTAGAAGGGTGGCACAAAAGATGGAGGGGTTATGGAGCAAGGGTGGATTCACAAAGGATGGCACAAAGGTCAGAGAGGCCTTGGAGATGGGGAAATTAGCATAGATTGGTATACAGGTTCTGAGTATTTATAGAAACGGGTAGAAGGGAAGCACGTGGTTTGGATGAGACATGGGGAGTGTATGAAGGTGAGGAGGAGGAGGAGGATAGAGCAGGAGGGATGCTTTATGTCTTCTTTGTTTTTGAAATGTAATTGCCATGCTAGAGCCTTGAGGCAAGCTTTCCACCTAGATCATTATCAAGAACTGACAGCCTCTTATGTTCTTTCTGCTTCACCCAATCCAACTTGCGACCTTGGACCAAAGATTAGAAGTGTGTGCAGCCATTTTTTAAAGGCAGATTCATGGACCTGGAATTTCTCAGGTCTTTGTGCCCCAGGCCTGGAAATTAAGATCAAAATCTTCAGACCACATCAGAAAATTCTGTTCCCAGCCACTGATTCCATTTTCCAACTGCATTCATTGTTTCACATTGAATTGACTATTCAGTGATTTTTCCATCTTGTTATCCTCTCTGAAGTCACTTTAACAAAGTCAGCCAGGCGGACCTCCTAGAATAAGAGTTCTCTGACTGCGGCTGTTAATATAGCCCAATCAGTGAGCCCTGTCTGACAAAAATAAACAGGAATGTCAGACATCCTATTCACTTGGAGAGCTGGTTCTGAGGAAACTGGATCAGTGTCAAGGATTCTCTATACATAAATAAGGTGTGATGTGGTGATGGGATACCAACCTCTGTGGAGTTATCTCACTCTCCACCACCTGACCTTTTCCACATTTGCATATCACCTGCCTTTACCCTGTGTCATCTGGACAAAACTGTCAACCATGATTTTGTTATCTCCAGTAGTTATAAACTCTATCACACCATGGTCAATAGTTATATTAAAAGTTACAAGCAGGCTGATAGTCCTACAAAGAAGAGAACCCTGCTATGAATATATGTAGCGATGGAAACAGTCAGTCTTTGCTGCATCGCCATGGCAGTGCCCTGACTAAACTGTCAACAACGATACACTGTTAACCACTCTTACACCATTTCCATGCCAACATAAAACAAGTAACTGGCACTCTTTTCTCCTATTGTATAAATTGCTATTTCATTTCTAAAATTAGATTCTTGTTTTAAATTTTTGATGATTGGCAAGTGAATTTCTCCCTTGAAATGTGGAGGCAGTTTCAATTGAAACGTTCAGAGGACATTAAATGTTTTTATTCTGTATGTAATATGTGGCAAAGATATGCGAGGAGATTCACACGAGATAATAGAGCCAGACTATATAATCGTGTTAGTGCAGGCAAGATGGGCATAATGACCTTTTTTCTGCACTGTAATAATTCTGTGATTACAAGTACCTTCAACTTCATGTCTCTTTTTTAGAAATATTTAACTTCTGTGCTACCACCCAATTATCTATTGCACTAGACCTTCTAATATTCTTTAAAATTTTATATCCCACATGAAATTTAAATGGCCAGTCTTTGTCTAAGTAAGAGTGTCACATGAGATTAACATACTATTAGATATATCCAATAAAACTTAGGTGTTACACTTTATAACATATTGAATTAAACATATTGAGCCAAACCTTTATATTGAGAGTGTTGTGACTATATCTTTTAAGTTTAGGGGCAAGTCAGGAAGTTAATAGAGCCTGCCAAGCCGCAGACCAAGATTCTAGAAACAGACAAGTATCCTTTCATTGACTTCAGAATCTGTTGAAGAACAACTGGCTTGCAATGGAGCCGAGAATATATCCAAACAATAAATAGCTATTAAAAGAACCAATTATGCATTGTTCCACTCAAACAATGAGGTAATAGATTCATCTAATTGACAGTGAGCAGCCCTGCAAAATTGTTACAATTTCATTAATTTTCTTTCAAAATAATGGTAAATGATTCCATCTCAAAAGGTTTCATATTGCAACACTTGAACAATTTTGAGTGTTCCGACTTGAATAGTATAAATAATGAGGTTTGGAAAAGTATAAGGTATTGTGATTCTCAAATTAATTTTATTGATCTATGTTTTAAAATATGAATATGAAAAGAATATGATAGCACACTGATAGCTAAAGAACAGTTGAACAATATTATGCTGGACTCATCATTGGAAAATAGAAAACTCCCGAATTTCTTTCTGTTCAATTGTGTCATAATTTAATAAATGTTCCAGAGAAATTGAATCCTCCCAGTCTAGTTCATGTTTTAAACTTTAATCTACAGGCTAACTGGCCTCTTTCATCCAGGACCCATCTTACATTAAAGTATGACGTAACAGAACTCCAACAGCAAGTGATGATGGTGAGGAACAGCAGCTGGAGTAGTCAAGCAGACTTTCTCTGGAAAAATGTGTGTCTTTAGAGGAAGGTTGCTTATTGGCTAAAGGAACAGATTCCTCAAATCAGTGTAAACTGTAGGTTTCATCCATTGTAAATTTGTGAATACTTCCTTGTTTTACTTTTATTTCCATTCATATTTGTAATGACCTGATGCAGATGGAATAAATATTCCTTGTTTCATGATCTTTGGGCCATCCATGTGTTCATTTCTCATGTTATAATGCCACCAAGGTTTATATATCCAGTTCTCTTCCCTCACTCCTTTTACCCACTCCAAACCTTCATACCACTAACTCTGTATTGCATCTGGCTACTTACTTACTTGGAACATCTCACCATTCACTTCCTTATTGGTACTAATAACTATTTCACCTCTTTCATCTCATTGAATACCCAATTTGTCTCAGTCCATAATAAAATAACTGTAATATGCCTGGAAGAAGGAAGAGCCAAGACAGGTAATGGGTATCCAACATTCAGTTCCTAGTGAAGCAAAGCATGTTGGGCTTATCAGACAACTGCTCAACTTCCACTTCTGGAATTTACAGCATCTAGGTTCTCTATGGAGGCCGGCAGAATGGGAAACTGCATATTAGCAAGGTGAGTTTAAATAATAAAAGGTTTTTAATGCTTGCAGATAGGTCTTTTGTTGCTTACCAGTGAGAATTTTGTCTCACATGTCTTCAACATTTAGATCCAGACTTACCTACCAGAGGGAACTGAGAGACTGTTGTATGCTCTGTTTCACAGAAACTTGGCTCACCCCTGCCATTTCTGACAGTGCCCTACAAGCTGACGGGTTATTCATGCACAGCATGGACTGCACAGTGCTTTTGGGTAAGACAAAGGGCAATGGGGTATGCTTCCTGATCAACACTTCCTGGTGCTAAGACGTAGCAACTGGCAATACAATGCTTCCTGCATCTAGAATATCTTGCGGTATTATGCCGTCCCTATTATCTACCACATGAGATCACCTCTAATATCCTGACAGCAGTCTACGTACCATCCTATGTGGATGCGAAGAATGCCCTATATGTGATTTACACTCTGGAGATAAAGTTGCCTGAGGCCTTATTCATTATGGCTTGTGATGTCAACCAAATCAACCTCAAGAGGGTGCTGCCAAAGTACCACCAACATATCTCCTGCCCCACCAGAGGAGTGAACATCCTGGACCACTGCTACACCATCAAAGAAGCCTCGGAAAATCAGATCACATGACTGTGTACCACCTTCCAGCTTACAAGCAGAAGTTGAAATGGCAGGACCCTTCACAGAAAGGATCATGCTGGTCCCAGCCAGCAGAAGAGCATCTCTGGGACTGTTTGGAATTGATGGGCTGGACCATATTCAAGTACACAGTGGAAAACCTGAACAAGTATGCCACTGCCACCACAAACTTCATTCACAAACACATGGAGTATTGCATGCCAAAGTCATCAATCTGAGTGTTCCCCAAACATAAGCCTTGGATAAACCAGAAATCTATTCCTTACTGAAGGCCAGATGTGCAATATTCAAGTCGGATGATCGAGATTAATACAGAATCTCTAGCTATAACCTCCAAAGCCATCCGAGATGCCAAGAGGCAGTACCGGTTAAGGTTAGAGACCCAAACCAACTTTACTGACTTGTGCTGCCTGTGGCAAGGCCTAACCAATGTAACAGGATAGAAAATGAAGCAGAGCAAGATGGTGGACAAAGAAACATCCTTTCCTGATGCACTCAATGCTCTCTATGCTTGGTTCAAGCAGAATGCTAGTGGTGCTGTCACCTGTTCTCTCCATCACTGCAGACGTCCCTGGGAGTCAACCCAAGGAAAGCGATTGGCCTGGATGGTGTCCCCGGCCCAGCATTCAGATCCTGTGTGGACCAGCTGGCGGAGATATTCAACGACATCTTCAACCTCTCCCTACTATAAGCTGAAGTTCTTATCTGCTTCAAGAGGACCACCATTATCCCCATACAAAAGGAAGCACATGCAATGTGCCTTAATGACTGTTACCCAGTGGCTCTGATTTCAATAATCGTGAAGTGCTTTGCGAGACTGGTCATGGCCCACATCAACTCCAGTCTCCCATCCTACCTCGATCCCCTGCAATTTGGCTGCTAATGTAAGAGGTCCACAGTGGATGCCATATCCCTAGCCCTGCACTCATCCCTGGAACATCCCTAGAGGGCTCGGTGATGATGTGGAATGAGAACAACCTCTCTCTCAATGTCAGCAAAACTAAAGAACTGATCGTTGACCATAGTAAGAAAGGAGGAGAACATGTCCCCTACATGAACTGAACTGAGGTTGGAAGTTTGGACAGCATCATGTTCCTTGGAGTGACGACAACTGACAATCTGTCCAGGTCTTCCCATGTAGTTGCAATGGTCAAGAAGGCACTGGAATGCCTCTTCTTTCTCAGGCGGCTCAAGAAATTTGCAATGTTCTTAAGGACCCTCACCAACTTCTACAAATACACAATTGAAAGCATACTGTTCGGGTGCATAACAACCTGGTATGCCAATTGCTCTGTCTAGGATCATCGGACACTACAGAAGGTTGAGTGCATAGCCCAGACCGTCACGCGAGCCAACGTTCTGTCCATGGACTCCAGTTACACAGCTCGCTGCCAACATCATTAAAGAACTTTCACGTGCCAGTAATGTTCTCCTTCAATCTCTTTAATCAGGCAGAAGATATGGAAGCCTGAACACACACAGTAAGTTCAGGGACAACTTCTTCCCAGCCTTTATCAGACTTTCAATGGACTCTCTAGTCTCAAGTAATGCTGATCTTGCTAATGTTGATTTCTCTTGCACACCCTGTGCATGTTATCTGTATGCATCCATGTAAATCTTTTGTTCTGTACACCCTTGCTTACTAGGATCTGCCTGTACTGATCGCCAACAAAGCTTTTTACTGTACTTTGGTATGAGTGACAATAAATAAATCAATGAACTATTTCGTTGGAAAATGGGACTTATTGCTCTCAATGTTGAGGAGGTCCTCATTGAATATCTTACCAAATTTTTCAAGCTTTTAACCATGACCCATATCATTCAAGGGCTGGCTTCAGCTACATATTATGTCTACAGATATGTCTGTTCTGCTGTAGGAATGTAAATAAGGCACAATAGAATTAAAATTTCTTGGCCATTGTTAACATTGTTCATTTGATATTTGTGGGAGCACAAGGCTTAAGGGAATGGAAAATAGGGATGGACAACTTTATCATTGCAAACAAGCATTTAAAACAGAAATGAAATATCTTAAAGAGAATATAAACATTAAAATGATCAGGAAATCTATTATTATAAGCAGTCATTATGCAATAAATGTGACAGATACCTACAATTATTAAACTACTCATCAGAAGAATCTCGTTAAAGGAGCTTTGAAATTTCTTCTGATTTTATTACGTCAGGGATCAGGCACCTTGAAGCAGTATAAAGGAACCACTTTGTGACATATGTCTATTTTTGGGAAGTCGTGTTACAGCCAAAAGAGGACATTTTGGAACAGTTTATGGGATTTTGTTCATGAAGAATGGTATCACTACTGGCCACTCACAAAGCTGACCATGCACGCAGTAACCAGTCCCTGACTGCTACACAGTTTAAGCTGTGAGAGAGGGTTTAGAATGGGATACCTTTCCTTTGTTTCTCAAATTAGAAACAAATGTTGAGCTTTATGTAGAATTTCTCTCCCTAAGGCACAATTAATTTTCTGACACTATCGTCCCAAACACATCGTACTAACCATGCATCCCACCCCATTACATTCCACTCATCTGATTCTCCTACCTGCCACAGGCAGAGTACTCACTGCAACATCCTGAGATCCTGGTACCATACTTAAAAACCCATTATGCACTCATTTAAACAGTTCGAAGCTGTCCTGCATGGTTTGTGACATTTGCCCTGGACATGTCAGATAAGAGAAAACTGGCATTCTGCTTTTCAAACAATGACTTGGAGGTCCTTGCGGATGGGCTAGTGCCAAAGAAGGTGATCCTCATCCACCAGGATGGCAGAGGAGACCACAACACTAGAATCTGCCTCCAAATTCATTGTCCACGAACCCTGCACTGCCCGTTTCTACCTCCTATCAAAGATTCACAAACCTGACTTCCCAGTTGACCCATTGTCTCAGCCTGCTCCTATCCCATTGAACTCATCTCTGCCTACCTTGACACCGCTCTGTCCCCGTTGGTCCAGGAACTCCCCACCTTCGGTCAGAACATCACCCAAACTCTTCACCTCCTCCAAGATTTTCATTTCACTGACCCCCAACACCTCATCTTCACTATGGACATTCAGTCCCTGAACACATCGATCCTCCATGACGAAGCCCTCCAAGCCCTCAGTTTCTTCCTGTCATGCCCTCCCAACCAGTACCCTTCCACCGACACCCTCATCCGCCTGGCTGAACTGGTCCTCACCCTTAACTTCTCCTTCCAATCCTCCCACTTCCCCCAAACCAAAGGGGTAGCCGTGAGAACCCGTGTGGGACCCAGCTATGCCTGCCTCTTTGTTGGATATGTGGAACAGTCCATCTTCCGCAGATAAACCGGCACCAACCCCCACCTTTTCCTCTGCTACATGGATGACTGTATCGGACTAACTCATGCTCTCAGGAGGAGGTCAAACAGTTCATGAACTACACCACCATCTTTCACCCCAACCTCAAATACACCTGGACCATCTCGGACACCTCCCTCCCCTACCTGGACCTCTCCAGCTCCATCTTCAGCAACAGACTAACCATGGACATCTAATATAAGCCCACTGACTCCCACCCTACCTCCTATAAATACTCCATCCCTTATTCCAAATTCCTCCTCTTCAGCCGCACTTGTTCCTAGGATGACCAATTCTATCTTAGGAAATCCCAGATGGCCTCCTTCTTCCAAGATCGCAATTTCCCTTACCACTGGTCAATAATGCCCTTCAGTGCATCTCCTCTATTGCAACTGAACCCCACCCCTCCCAACGCAACAAGGACAAAACCCCTCGGTCTTCACCTTCCACTCACCAACATATATCACATCATCCTGCGCCACTTCCACCACCTACAAACGGACCCCACCACTAGAGATATATTTCCCTCCCCACCCCTATCAGTGTTCTAGAGAGGCCATTCCCTCCGCGACTCCCTTGTCAGCTCCATACCCTCCACCAGCCCAAACCCCACTCCCGGCACCTTAAACTGCCACTGCAGGAAGTGCAAAACCTGCACCCACACCTCCCCCCTCAACAATGTCCAAGGCCCCAAAGGATCCATCCACATCTGATAGAAATTTACCTGTACCTCTACCAATGTTATCTACTGTATCCGTTGCACCCGATGTGGTTTCCTCTACATCGGGGAGACAGGACGCCAACTTGTGAATTATTTCAGAGAACAGCTCTGCGACACCAGCACTAACCAACCCCCACTGCCCTGTAGCTGAACACTTCAACTCGACCTCTCAATCCGTCACGGTCATGCAGGTCCTGGGCTCCTCCATTATCAAACCCTTACTTCCTGACGCCTGGAGGAAGAATGCCTCATGTTCCGCTTTGGGACCCTGCAACCACGCAGAATCAATGTGGATTTCAACAGTTTCTTCATTGCCCCTCCCCTTGCATTATGCCAGTCCCAAGCCTCCAACACGGCACCGCCCTCCTGACTTGTCCATCACCTTTCCCATCTATCCACTCCACCCTCCTCTCCAACCTATCACCTTCTCCCTCACTTTCATCTACCTATTGCACTCTCAGCTCCCTTCCCTCAGCCACACCCCCTTCCCATTTATCTCCCAGCCCCACGGCCCACAAGCCTCATTCCTGTTGAAGGGCTTTTGCTCAAAATGTCGATTCTCCTGCTCCTCGAATGCTGCCTGACCTGCTGTGCTTTTCCAGCACCACATTCTCGACTCTTATCTCCAGCATCTGCAGTCCTCACTTTCTACTAGAATCTGCTACCCGGTCAGAGTTTGCTATTTGGGTCAATGCGATATCAACTGTCAGGAAGAATACTTAGCAGTGTAAAAAGTAAATCAATGACTCTCTCCATCCACCAGCATAGGATCCACTATCTCCTATCTGCTACTTTACGCTCACTCTATCTCTCTACCGCACCATCTCCCACTAAGACTCCTGCTCTAACACTCATTAGAGTATCCTCCTGTCACTCACCTTCAATTTTCCATCAAATTCAAAACATTTAGGTGTAGTCATAAAAGCTGTCAATGTTGGCAACTTCTCTGGTGTCATTTCTGTTGGTACAAATGTTAGAGTAAATACAGCATGATAACCAACTGTAGCATTATTTGTGTGTTTCAATACTTAGTCCAAAGTCCCACCAGTAGCTGTCATTGTCAATGACCCATTTTAAAAAAAATTATCTTTCTATGCAAACATTTGTTGGAGAAATTCATAGGTCCAGCAGCATCTGCAGCAAGAAATCAAAGTTTCAATTCCAGTGACCCTCCTTCAGAAGTAATCATAGCTCTGAAAAGGTGATATTTATAATAAGCAGACCTGCTGAATTTCTCCTGCAATTTCTGTTTTTGTGTCAGACCTTCAGAATCCACAGTTTTTTTTTGTTTCATCGGTCTTTGTTGAAAGGTCAAGAAGTGACAGTTGGGTGTGAAGATTCATAGAATCCGTACAATGTGGAAGCAGATTATTTGCCCCATTGAGTCCACAGCAATCCGCCGAAGAGCATCCCATTCAGACCCATCCCATCCTTGTAACCCTGCATTTCTATGGCTTATCCACCTAACCTGCACATCCCTAAACACTGTGGGCAAATTTGATCGGCCAATCCACCTAACCTGCACATCTTTGGACAGTGGGAGGAAACCGGAGCACGCACAGGAACCTCATGCAGACATGGATAGAATGTGCAAACTCCACACAGACAAAGGCCCAAGACTGGAATTGAACCCACAATGCTGCCCCACGTGAGATGTCATTTACGTTTCCGTAGATGTTTAGACACTGACTGAAATGTTACTTACAAATCTCCATCTGGGTGTCCCTTCAATTGTATTTTACAATGACATTTACCTGTTCATGAGCAGAAATGTTTAATAACACCTGAGTTTGCACTCCAGGCAGAAACTTTGCTAAAATAAAATATCCCAGCATGAATGTAGCAGATCAATATGTTATGCTGGTGTTCCTGATGTGTTAATGATATACCTGATTTTAAATGTTCAGAATATCAACTGCTATCAATTTAATTAATCAATTCCAATTAATTTGTGGCAGGCTTTGTGATATCAAAATATCTAATACACATTGATTACTGTGTTTACATCAGATCTCCTGTTTTCAAACACCTTGCTTCAGGCAACAACGAATTATCTAAATGAATTAGGACCAGATTGTTTAAAAAGATAAAACCTGTAGCCTGTACAATGCAATGACATTCAATAGATAAATATATCAAATTTATTAAACCGCTGAAAAAGCTATTGTAATTGCAATCATCTGTCAACAAAAGATCCACTCTGCTTGGGGAGGAACGGGATTAATTCATCTATACGTATCTAAGATTTTAGAAACTTAAAATTTCATATTTAAAAACTTTAATTGAGTAAATTCATTGTGTGGTGAAAAAGAGTAAACCTCTCTACTATCTTAAAAAAGGGGAAAAATAAAGCTCTCACATGCAGGGGATAACATGATTACCTCTATGTTACTCTTTTTTCCCCCAAGTCTCCTTATTTTTAACTTAAAAATATCAGTAAATCAATTCAACTTGTTGGTTCTTTTTAGATTTAACTCAATTTCATAGCAGTAATGACAATTTTTTTCAAAAAATATTTTAGTACTCAAAAAAAGTTTCTAACCCAAAACAAATCTAGCCGAGGGTTAATCAAAATCACCTCAAGTAACCCCAGTTCTAATATCTTGATCAGGCATTAAAAGTGTCTTATCTTTATGATTGCATTTTCAGATTAAAATTTTCACCTTTATCAAAATACCTTTCAATCATGATGCCGATCAAAACAATTACTCCAGTTTCATCGCTTAGCATATTTATTTCATTAATTAGACTTCTGCCTTTATGCTCATAACTCCCTTTTTTAAAAAAAGTGAAATTATGAGCACAAACTCACGATTTTGGAAGGAAAATATATTACAACTTGAAGCACACAAGTATCATTCATAACAAGTCTGCTCATTCTGAACTCAGACAGAGGAAAATATATTACATGCCATATAATAAATAAACTACTTGCCTCCATTCTTCTAGGCACCTTTACCTGTCAGTAATCAAAAACTTTAAAAAGTTTAATTCACAAGGAAAGCTTTAACATCGCTAGCTCAAAATGAGAAGCCTTAAAGCTTTCACAGAAAATTAAATACAATTGCACAGTTCTCTGCAGCTCATAAAATTCAAACGACAGTCTCAGAGCCTTACAGGTGTTCTTAGAGAGATAGGACCTCATAATCCTCTAATCAGTTCACGTTTCACTGCAATTAAACTTATTTTAATTTCTGACATGACCTATTCCGTACTGATTCAAAACTTCAAGCTCATTTTCAAACATATTACGTCCAGCAATTTTTTCTCTTTTGTCCAGCAGAAATGTCAATAACATAATTCAATTCCAATACTAATTAGACTAATTCTCATTTTCAGCTTTACATTAGCTTCTCACCTTTTATCCTCATAAAATATTAAAATTGCCATAGAAACACTCAACAATCACATTTACACTTTTATACTTCTATAGTGGGTGACACGGTGGCATCGTGGTTAGCACTGTTACCTCACAGCGCCTGGGACTCGGGTTCAATTCCCACCTCGGGCAACTGGGTGGAGTTTGCACATTCTCCCCTTGTCTGCGTGGGTTTCTTCCGGTTACTCCGGTTTCCTCCCACAGTTCAAAGATGTACAGGTTAGGTGAATTGGCCATGCTAACTTGCCCGTAGTGTTAGGTGAAGGGGTGAATGTAGGGGAATGGGTCTAAGTGGGTTGCTCTTCGGAGGGTCAGTGTGGACTTGTTGGGCCGAAGGGCCTGTTTCCACACTGTAAGAAATCTAATCTATATACCATAGAATTATGAGCTATTTTAATGAATAACAGGAAGTTCTGCAGTGTACTGTGTAGTCTCCCTGCCTCTGATCTAGAGATTTCCAGGTCAAGTTACACTGCAGGATGTGATGGCCATGGAAGGTATGTACATAACCATCACTATCCATAGTTCCAAGTTATAACATGCATGTAGACGCTTATGCTGCAGCAACAATTTTGACTTGGTGGGGTGCCAGTTGGCTCAGTGAGCTACATGGCTGACGTAGATCAGATTAATGCCAACAGCAATCCCTGTCCCAGCTAGAGTGGATTGTTGGACCTTGCCTTGTGCCTTGTCTGTGATAGAGATGTTGTGCTGTGGGATAGAGTTGCCTTTAGGCTGAGAACACAAGAAGAAGATAATTGGTTATTTATTATTTGGTACCTTCCACATATGAACTCCAAGGGGAACAAAATTTTAAATCAGTTTAAAACATCAAAACATAATATAAATGCATGCACACTTTAAGCCAACAATTTAAAACTAAACCAGACCACAGAGGGTTAAATAACTTATAATATGGTGACACAAAATTACACACAAAAAAATCAATTACTCTTTATTTTAATTTCTTTCAGAACTGGGCTAAGCTCGTGAGGGTTATTCTAACTTCTTTCTTCTCCAGATCCTGCCTAGACACTTTTTCACAACACTTAAACTTCTTTTCCCTTTCTTATAACTAATTCTATGTGTCTATAAACCTTCTTCTTTCCCCTTTTAATTCACACTCCTCATTCCTCTAAAGTACATTCTTCATCACACAATTTGTGACCAAACTGACTATATTTGGCTGCTATTATTTATCTTCCAAGTTCTTGTCAGGTGCCATTTTCTGTAACCCTTGAACTATTAAGATGGTTCAGACTCGAATGGAATAAATAAGGGTGCTGGCAAAGTATTGGGTTATAAAATTCTCAAACTAGTTTTCTTGAACAATATTTCAAAATTACAAAACATGAATAGCACACCAGTAGCTGACGAACAGTCAAGTAACATGATGCAGGACTTATCAATGAAAAACAAAATGTACAAACTGATTTAATTCAATTCAATTATGTCCTCATTTTATAAATACCACGCAGAAATATAATCTCCACAGTACAGTTTGTGTGGCACTTTTTTAAACTATAAGACAGTTGACCTTTCTCAACTCTGGTAAAAACAATGACTGCAGATACTGGAAACCAGATTCTGGATTAGTGGTGCTGGAAGAGCACAGCAGTTCAGGCAGCATCCACGGAGCTTCGAAATCGACGTTTCGGGCAAAAGCCCTTCATCAGGAATAAAGGCAGTGAGCCTGAAGCGTGGAGAGATAAGCTAGAGGAGGGTGGGGGTGAAGTAGCATAGAGTACAATAGGTGAGTGGGGGAGGGGATGAAGATGATAG